>NC_050480.2:101994113-102304113 GCF_012460135.2 Molothrus ater | reverse complement strand
TCAGGAAAAAGATCATGATTTTGAGGGCAGTAAGTTTCACTAATTCCTAGAGTCGTGTTTTGAGACATATCCTTTTCCAGCCTTACCACAGATATAGAGAAACCATTTTCTGCTGACTTGTGCCAGTTTATAGCATAACACCTCGAGTTTCACAATTATTGGGATATGGAGTTGCAAAAAGAGGTTACAGTTTCTTTATTCTCTTCTATAATCTACTTTGGATATGGATAATTTCCCTTTGCATGTCACCATCTATACAGGCACATGGTGGCAGATGTGCAGTCCAAGTCACAAGAGATGAAGATTTTTATTTCTACTTAGCACACCACAGACTGAAGTGATTTAAAGATTTAATATATCACAAAGACAGCAATAACTCCTATTTGGGATCCCAATATATTGAAATGCAATGTAATTTAAAAAAACCCCACAACATAATTTGAGGCATCATTCTATACATGATAATATTCTCACCTGTGTGTTATTTAAAACAAACAAAAGTATTACTTATTGCTGTTTGGAAATCCTATTCAAGTAAATATTTTTTATTAAATGAAAAGCTCATCTCATGTAGGAAAAATACTAGGCATCAATTTATCTTCTCCGGTTAATTATTTTTCCTGACCTATTTTATATTTTTAATCAATGATTATATTTAATTCACAAGCTTCAATATATTGAAGTTTATTAAGAATGCCTTTTCCTTAATTCAATGTTTACATTCGTTTCTCTTACTTTAAATGAAGGAGGGGTGAGAAGTGCTAATTCCTTGATATGAATTGAATTTCTGGATTCCCTTATGATGTACAGATACCTAGTGTAGAAGTATAAGATCTGAAGCTATTAATTTGAAGTACTCTTAAAGGAATGAAAATAAAAAATTAAAATGAATAGAACTCTTATATCAACTGCATTTTATTTTATAAAGAATTTTCTTGAAAATTAAACAATGTATTGACTTCTAAGTAGGCAGGATAATGACAGGGTTTTATTGTATAACAGCAGGAAATATTCTGTAAGAATGATTTTGCAGTTAAATATCCGTTTCCTTCAATAGAGTGGGAAAACTGTTTGAAATTTTCCTCCAAAATTCTCTGATGCTTCTCTTGGATCAATTAAGTCATCCATGGTTCTACTACATGAAAGTTATGTTACTATTTTTTCTTATATAGGGACAGAGTTTAATAATGGACAACATAGCAGATTCACATTCTCTGGAATAAAAAGGGCAGTATCTAAGGTCAGTTTCTGGTTTGTTAAAGATTAATCACCCTCTGGAGGTCAGTTGCTCCCCCTCCATTTGCTGCAAAACATATCCAGTAGAGAAACTTTAGCTTGAAGCTTGAGATTACAAATGAAGCCCAACCTCCAATATTACAATGTTGAATTCAATACCTCTGAAATTGCTCGTTTCTTTCTATCTAAATACAGTGATATTAGGCTTAGAAGTTTTTCCAAAATATCTAAAAGCAATTAAAATTATTTCTTTATAAATACAGACATTATTGGAGCATGATTTTATCTTTGAAGTTTCAAAAGACATGAGACAACCTTCTTTGCCTGATTATATTATTTAAGTAAATGTAGCTGTGGTCAAAATACAAAAGAATTGTATTATTTAAATTACTTTCACAGTGAGTCCCTCAGCTTTGAAAATGGTTAGCCTATTCAATTTGAAACATAGGTCTGCTGACATCCAAAATACACTGACTGCACAGTCACTCTGTTATTTTACTCAGTAAGGACATGACAGTTTAAAGACATTTCTGCTTATAAATAGTTCTTGGTCTCTCCCATAGCAATTGTGCTATATTATTTGATATTTGTTACTCCCTTTTTCACTTGCAGAATCTCTCAGGGTGTCCAGGACTACTGGTCGATACCTTTGTATATAAGATCATTTAATGAAGAGAAACTGAATTAAGACAAACTTTCTGCAACAGGGATTAAGGATGCAGTGCTGGAAAAATTTCATGCAATATATTTTTCAATAGGTAATGCTGAGAAAGCTCTTTTATACTTTATAATGTATTTTATAAGGATTTCTTTCCTTACCTAGTACAGCTCAGCACAGAGGCAAACATTTAACTAACAAGCACAAAAGTCCTTTTAGATCTATTGAAAACACTTAGATATTTCCTTGCTGCAGACAGTTTCTATCTATGCTCATATTTACATCTGGGTCTCACAGGGGTTGTGTGAAAAAAATTTCTGGACTAGGAAAGATAAGAAAATATTTTATTTTGACAAAACCAGCAAAATGTGCCTGCTGCTTCCCTTTCCAGAAGTTTTATATTATATATTTAGTAGTGCCTGACAGGAAGAAAATATTGCATTGTTAAATAAATAATTTGTAATAAAAATGGTATTCTTCTCTTTTTTGAATTTCACATTTCCTTTTTTTGGCAAACTGGCACCATTGTAGTTTTAGTTCTGTAGCATAAATTTCAGGACACCACAAAAATGTTATTGTCTCAGGTGTTAAGACTTACAATCTAAAATTCTTAAAAGTATTTTTGCTGAGACTCTTGTGAAAAATCTACATGAGCCCATTTTATCTTCCTGAAACAGAAATCTGGTGAAGAAATCTAAGGAATAACTTTGTTCACCCTTATCCTGATGTTATGTCATAAATACTATGGGTTTAATATCGCTGATGCCACGTTTGTTATCAATGGAGTACATCTAGAGTACAGTTTACTTACTCTTGATGTAGACTTCTACAGCTAGAGGAGATTATTCTTATCCTTGAAGATTTTAAAAAGTCAAAACTCTGCTCCTTGGCAGAGCAGCAGAAGAGAAACATGCTGCATGAACTACTAGAGAGGCAATTCGGAAACATCAGTCATAGAAAAATTAGTTTTAAGAAAGCATGAAGAAAGCTAAAAACCAAATCCCTGTGAAAAATCTGTCCTTTGCAGGCTAAAATGTGTTACTTTTTTTTTTTCCCCTAAAGACTTTAAAATAATAGACTGGTAACTTCAACCAAAGGATACGCAAAGGACTGAAATGACTTTGACTTATCAAGCTGACAGGAATAGACCAAGACAGATTACTGAAGCTGTAACCAGTGCAGTTTACCCACAGCTCAGCCTTGGTAACTCCTGAGAACAAAGAAAAAGATATGAAAAAATAATATGAACTCATCAGAAATTACATAGATTTGCACCAAGAAGGAGGACACATCTGAAAATTACCTGAAAGTTTCAAGGGCAGCACAAGAGATACTTCATAACTTCATAATAACTTTATTAAATTTGATTTGCAACAGGAAATATTATTTATTCTGTAAGAAGCTGGATTTGGTTTCAGGACTCTGAACATGAAAAAATTTTGGTCCTCATTTAGTTTAGGATAGATTTTGAAGAAATAGCATCATTGGACAGTGAGGAAATTTTATTTCAGAGTTGTAGGGAAGACAAAGCTGCATATTTCTGTAAGTGGAAATAGAATTAGAAATACAAAGATATTAACAAAAAAACCAAACAACAAAAACCCAAAAACCAAAAAACCAAAAAAAACCCAACCCAAACTGCTCTTTGAGATCGATTTTATAAGGAAAACAGCTTTTTTCAGCACAATCAGACACTGTAGCAGTTTGTTTGGAGAGGATGTGGAGTCCTTGGAGACAGTCAAAATGAACAGGACAAGATCTTGGGCAACCAGCACTAGTTTTATCCAGCTTCAGCATGGGATCTTGGAACTCAATTATCTCCTGAGGTCCTTTCCTACTTCAGTCATTCTGAGCTTCTGCCATATGTTTTTTAGTGTTTTTTTTCTTCCAGTCAATTTACTGGAGAGCATAGGCATACTTAAATTCTGTTTATGGGAGAAGATTGCTAAGTTTAGTTAGGTACTTGAAGCAAATGACAACAAATAAAAAGAGCTAGGCAGAAATATTTTTCATGTCACCTAAGCAAATGATAACCTATGTCACAGTCTCTAGCCCTGTCAAGACTGGAAGAAAAGACACTAAGCAGAGCTGTCATGATTACAGGACAAGATGTCTCAAATCTTTCTTAATTAAGTAATTGATTCCCAATAGCTAAGTCATATTACATTAATGTAATGACTAGTGATAGCAAATATCTTTCACAGACAATTCAAAGCCTCAGTACTGAGACATATCTTGAAACTTTTGCAAGCTGAACATGAAAATATAAAAGTGGTGGTGGTGATGTACAGTCACTGTAGGTAGCAAACTTACAATTTTTTAAGCAATATTGCAGATGTTTGGTGCATTATTATATATTGATATCATCAGTGGAAAATTAAACTACTTAAGAGGAAATTCTAAGATATAGAGAATTTAAAATTATTTTCTGAGGTCTATTAAGTATTTTTCTCCTTTGATTTACATCTAAAATGAGTAGGTAATGGATAATCTTTATTTTTCCATTGCTTTAGATATGCAGATTATGGGCCCTGAAACACACAGAAGAGCTTTGGGAGAAGGATAGATAAAAGAATAAATTGGAAGATCCAGTCTGGAATATTTTGTAAACACAGCTTTAATATATACCTCAGGAGCAAGAAACAGAGCCGGGTCATGCATGTCCACAATTCCAGGCAAGTCAGATGTGACTATTTTTCACAGAGGTCTTTCACATTTTAGTTAGATATAGCCTATTGGGTATACTGTCTCCTGGGATGTGTGGGTGTGTCACAGCATGTTTGAGGTAGGAAAGAACCTCTTGAAATCAAGCAGCCCAGCCCCATTATCCTTCTTAATTAGAAGCCTTGGAGTTCCATTGAGTTTTGAAAATCTCCAAGGATGGAGACTCCACAACCTCTCTGGGAAACCCATGAGAGTGTTTTACTACCCTCAAAGTAAAAAGTTATTTCTTGTATTTGGATAGAATTTCCTGGGTTTTAACCTTTGCCCTTTGTCCTTTGTTTTGTCAATGGGCATTGCTGACAAGAGTCTGGATCCTTCATTCCGTCCCATCAAGTATTAATATACTTTAAAACCACCCTAAACCTTCTCTTTTCCAGGATAAGCCGTTCTAGCTCTCTCAGTCCCTCCTTATTGGAAAGGTTCTCCAGCCAGAAGACTCCAGCCAGGTCATAATGTGACTGCTGAAAATACATTCTGAGTCTAGTCCAAGTCAGGTGGAAAACTACATTAGGAATTGTTTTGAATTTAGACATCAAACCATTTACCTCACTCAGAACTTGATAGATGTGTAGCGAATCAATGTAACTTCAGGATTCATTCACACACCAAAATTTTAATGCCTTAAATTTTGGATTTGACTTACTAAAATAGGACATCTTCTACATCTTTCTCTAATCATAGCCCAGAAATAATTAGTGCTGTTTGAAAAATGTCTTCAGTATCTTTAATCTACCTGCCAAATATACACAGACCTTTGGTACCGACTGTAAAACTAATCCCTCTAAACTACATATGCATAATTTACCACAGTATTTCACACCTCTAAATATGATGAATAATTTTTTGAAGTCATCAGCAATTATTTTACAAGAAAAAAAAAACTTCAATGAAAAATGACATCAGTAGATATAAGAAAATAAATATGAATGCCAGTCCATTTCTGATCAGCATGAAACTTCCTGATAATACCATGCAAAATATAACATTCATTTTACAAATGTGGATAATGAAGATGTGAGTGGCAGAGCGTGTGTCAAAAGTATGTAAATGAATTGATGTTTAATCTACCTATGCCTAAGAAAAGCAATCACCTCCTGCAGAAGGATTGCTTTTATTTTGGTAATGTTAGCTGATGAAATCCCAGCACTCTAACAAGGGTTTATAATTTGATAAAAATTACTGGTGACTGGATCTGAATTTTCTTCAAACTGCTGCCCTGCTTCTTGCTAAGTGCACTGCTGACATGTTTGATATTGAACTTGAACTTAAAAATTACTATCCCAGTAGATGTTTATTAGATTTAGCGGCTGAAGTAAACCAAGACATGGTGCCCGCAGTACGATCTAAAAACAGACCTTATTTATGTGTGCCGGGAAATGTTGCACATTTCTTCCAGGAAAAAAGAGAAAATCAGAAATAACAAGAGCAAAAACACCCACAAAGCAAGGTATTATCCATGCTATTAGAGGGCCAAAGAAAATTGACCTGTGTTAGACTAATGTAATGTCATCTTTGAAAACATTACAATACTGAGTAATGCAATTTATTTTCATATAATCATTTTAATACTCATTATTGGGAAAAAGCTTGACAGAAAAAAAACCAGTTATAAATTCAATATATGCCATGAGCTGAGACAGAACAATCTCAGTATGGGATCTATTTTTTCATGTGAAAATATTACACACTTTTTAGTAGAAATTCAATGCATATAGTTCATTTGACATTGTTTCAAAAAATACCTAGAAAGTTACCTGAAGTGGTAATATATTAAGACAGTCACAGAAATATTTAAACTCTAATAATATATGCTTATCCCTAGAGAATCAATATAATTTTTGAAATTAAATGTCGTAGACTATTCTGACAAATAGTCAGAGTATTTGCAAACCCTTTTTTCTGCTTATAGATGACTGTAATGCTAGAACCCTAACCACCATGTAAGTCTCTACTTGTCTTCTAAGACTTCTGTTCAGTAAGACTTGCTATTTTGTGTTTATACATACCAAAGTGAGTTGAAGAAATACACACTGTAGTGACCTGTGCTCACTGGCATTGAATGTCTCATGTGTCTGTAGGAAGCTTTCTGCTGGGACTCTCTGTGATTTCTGCCATCCCTTCATCTCCTTTAGTTCTGCAGTCCTTTGCTGTCATTGATCGATAACATTGAGCACATCTCAGAAGTATTCAGTGTTGAATTTCAAGTGAAGTTTGACTGTTGTATATCATTTAGTGTCAACCGTTGTACAAATATCACAAGAATTGTCTGGATGAAGGAGAAGGAATGATAAATACAGAAAGGAAAAAAGAGACACAAAGTCATAAAAAGACAACAAAAAAAGAAATAAAGGGAAGAATGTGTAAATAAAGGAATCAGGAGCAGTCCTAGATGAATTAGTGTGCCCTGGCAACCAGGAGGGACAACCCTGTCCTGAGGAGCATCAGGCACAGCATCACCAGCCAGAAAGGAGGGGATTGTCCTGCTCTGCTCTGGGGCAGCCTCACTTTGAGTGTTGGGGGCAGTTTTGGGTGCCACAACATGAAAAAGACATTAAACTATAGGATACTATCAAAAGAGGGCAGCAAAAATGGTAAAGGGACTTGAGGGGAAGCTTTTTAAAGAGTGGCTGAGGTCACTTGGTCTCTTCAGCCTGGAAAAGAAGAGACTGAGGGGAGACCTCATTGCAGTCTGCAACTTCCTCAAGAGGGGAAGAGACTGGTCCCTTTTCGGTGGTCACCAGTGACAGGACCTGAGAAAATGGCCTATAGTTGTGTCAGGGGAGGTTTAGGCTCCCTTAGAGAAAGGTTCTTCACCCAGAGGGTGGTTGAGCACTGGAACAGGCTCTCCAGGGAAGTGGTCACTGCAGCAGTCTGACAGTTCAAGAAATATTTGGACAATGCTCTCAGGCTCATGGTGTGACCCTTGAGGATGGATCTGAGCAGAGCCAGGAACCAGATTCAATGATCCTTGTGGGTCCTTTTAAACTCAGTATATTCTGTCATTTTGTGAATTGTTGTGCATATGGAAAGAGAATATGCAGAATATGGTACAGCAAACACGAGACTCAGAAAAAATCATGCCATGGAAAATTGCAGCACTTAAGGATTTTTTCTCCATCCATACTACATGTGATCTAATTCTAAAATGCTTTGATGAGAATGTAAGGGAATTCTAAAAATGTTACCAGTGATATTGATGGCTATCTGTTCACTGATCTGGCTGGCTAAGTAAGATTATGGGCAAAACTGTCCAAAAAAGGAGAAATCTTTCCCAAAGGATTCACATTTCTAAAGCATTTCACTGTGTTTAGTGATAATCCTGAAAACTTAGGCTCAACTACTGTTTAGTTAAAAAAAAAATCTGATTCTACTGCTATTCTGGTTTCAGTATGAATAGCACAGGTTTCTCTGTATGCTTAGAAATATTTTTTTGGGAATAATTGTGCTGCTTTTGTCTGGGGAAGAATTAAATTTTTTCATAGTTACTCTCCATAACAGTTTAGATCCTATTTTATGCCCAGCCTTGACTGACACTCTGGAAGTACATATTCCCCAACTAATTTCTAAGTTCATCATCCTGGAACTTATTCCTTGAATTGTCAAAACACAGCTCTTAGGACAGTATCCATTTGAAAAGCAATAACAGCAAAATTTTCATTTCCTGGTGAAATATTCCTACACTTAGAATACTCATGGAGAGAAAATTTGTACTGAAATTTCTCCTTTCACTAATTACTTAAAACTTACACTTCCTAGCCTAAGAAATAGACTAAAGAGCACATTTTCAGGAAGGACACAGAGCTGTCAATAAGTGATGGAGTGCTCTGCAAGCACTGACAAGTCTTTCAAGAAACACTTGTCCATAGAATTTCAGACAGGTCTTCACACCCATTCTAAACCACCTAAGCTGCACCTCACTCCACCTGATGATTTATGAGACTCTTCTGAGATAATTAATTTTTCCCCACCTGAGCACCGCTGTGGAATCTTAACACAGGTTGCTGTTTCTTGTACCCAACACCATCCCAGTTATTCTCCTGCCATTAATTTTGAAGGGATTTAGTGCATTTCTAAATGTATATTTAAATTACATACGGAAAAATAATTTAGATAATATTTTCATTATTTTATGTACTGAAACTCTAAATTACTGCTGATGACAAGGCTTCAAAACACAAGTCCTTAATAGTATAATATTGGTCAGTATTATAAATGTTGACTTTAAAGTTTTTAAAAATTATTACCTGGATTTTTGAATTATTTTTTTTGTAGAAGAAACATAGTTGTGTACTTTTGAAATATATAATTTATTTTCTTCTCATTATCAACTTCATTACATTATCTGATACACTCATGGAGTGTTTCTTGATATTTCCTAAGTAAGCACTAAGGTCTCAAAGCATGTGATTATTTATTTGACAGACATTTCATTCTCTTTCTTAATTTTTTTTGTTTTTTGCTTGTTCTTGGAGTGCAGGAAGTTGGTTGGGGTTTTTTGGGTAGTGAGGTTTTATCCTTATCTGTTTTTAACTTAACTTTCAAAATTTTTATGATGATTATTCATGACAGAGGAATGAGAACGTGTCACAGCTTTATTTTATTCCTTATTTCTTACTTCTATTTTTTTCATGAAGTGTGTATAAGCCACTATCTGGAGCTTTCAGCAAGCTGCCCTAATTAAATTTAAAACACATATCTCAATATGTTATCAAAAACAAAACTTCTACCCCATCACTGTCAATTCGATCAAAAGAATTCAAGAGTAAATCAACAATATGGTGATTTTGAAAAGCTCTGACTATTTCAGTTACTTGGAAACTTCCCAAAAAAAGCTAGGAATGCTATGTACTTTGTGCTAAAAATCAGGGCCCTAAAGTTCTGGCATTTTTTCACAGATTTTAGGAAGATCTTTCCAGGCTACAGGCAACTGTTATTTAAAGAATCACAGCTACACAGAATGGGTCTGGTTGGAAGGAATCAAAGTGGGATATCTGATACAACCTTCCTGCTGAAGGAGAGTCATTTTAGAGCACAGGATTTTGGTTCTTGGATATCTCCAATGAGGAGACTCCTTGTGTGGGTTGGTCACCCACACGATTAAGAAGGTCTGCCTCACATTCTTGGGGATATTTCTGCGCATCACTTCCTGCTCAGTGCCTCTTATCCTATTGCTTGGCATCCTTCCCTCAGTCTGGACCCTCTGCTGGACCTGTTCCAGGATCTCCAAGTCTCTCTTTTATTGAGGAGCCCAGAACTGGGCACAGCTCTCCAGATGTGGCCTCACAAGGGCAGAGTGGAGGAGCAGGGTCACCTCCCCTGACCTCCTGGCAATGCTCTTCCTAATGCACCCCAGGATACCAGTGACCTTCTTGGCCACAAGGACACACTCTTGGCTTCAATAAATTGCTTCATTGGTACAAAAATGTAATGAATAATAAATAGATAATTAATACATTTGATAAATTATTAGAACATAGAGGACATCTTAGATGTGTAACTCAAAACAATAGAATTACCAAAAAAATACAAAGTGAAAAGAAAATATTTTGTACTGCGTTACCGATCTAACTTTCTTTGCATAAAATTCTCAAAATCTAAGTTTAGGGTAAGAGAAAGCACACATTAAAAAAACCCTAAATATTACTTAAAATACATTGTGATAGAAACGCTTATATTTCCAGAAGATGAGTAATTCTAAATATTGCTGTTGGTAATTGAGAGTGGAAGATGATTTACTGTTCTTAGTATTTTGTACATTTAGTTATACAGGATAAAATTCCTGCCTGGGTAAAAAATACCCTTTTTTTAGGCTTCATAACCTTAATCCTTGTATTGTGGAGATAAAAGGGACCAAGCTGGAACCTAGATCTTTTGCTGGGATTCTTGTGAAATGAGAAAAAAAATCTCATCATTCATAATGAATATATTTTAAAAAGATAAAAAAGTAGGACAGGATAATGAATATTAAAAAAAAACCATTAATAAATATTCTACTGGATATTTAGTTCCTGTGACACAGATCACTATTACTTTGGTCTTTTTTGTCCTCATATTGATGTAAAAAATCATGGTTTCACGCATGCAAACTTGCCAGTGCTTCTAGTGGTGTATTGACTCATCTGAACACATAGAAGAGATGCAAATGTCCTCTATGACTTACAAATCCTAGCCAGTAGCATTTCCTTATCCAGTCAAGTTTTTATTTGCATTATATGTGAATGAGTACTCCCCAGTACAAAATGTGTTTCTGTTTGCATGGGAACAGGGGACAGAGCAATGGCCACTGCTCAAGGAAGGGAACTGCATCCTAGCCAGCATCTCATGTCATTGAGAAAGGCTCTTGGCCCTCTGACATTACTGAGGCTATCTACTGCTCTTTTCTACACAGACAGGAGCTGGATCTGCTGTATTGCTGTCAGGTTTTCTCATTCCACTGTAAAGGAACCTCGGAAAAAAAAGAAAAGTTTTTGTTCGGTTCGGTTTTTTTGTGTTTTTTGCCTAGTGAGTGTATCTGCTCACTTAACAATATTTATATGGGAAAGCCTCTTGAAAATAAAAATATCTAAAACCAACAGTAATCATAGTTTCAAGTATAACGATAGCAACAATAGAACCTGTAGATGATGTTAAAATTCAGATTTTGACAAGACACAAGTGTTGCCATAAGCACAGCCTCAGAAGACCTAGAGGCATCATAAGGTTTAAAGGGTTTTGGGTTGAACCCAAAGGTTTAAAATCGAGTTATATCATAAATTTATGCTCAAGGGGTCTGTCTCTCCTTCTGGGTGCACATGGGGAGTACTTTGTCAGTTTGAAGTGTCAGGGACACAGACTGAATCCTCCCATTTTCTGCTGCTGGTCTCAGAACCACAGAAGCACTTTGTCACACTGATTGAAGTGTGACATACCTGCTCTGACTTGAATAAGACTGTGCTTCTGTGGCAGGTTTGCTCTGCATCTGTCCATCCATGCCTTTTGTTTAATGTAGTCTTTAATATAAACACAGAGTTGGTAGTAAAATTATGTGCCACTCAAATAGCAAGCAAAATATCCCCTACCGCTGTCATGTTTAGTGTGATAAAATTACATATTTGGAATGAAAGCATCGACATACAAAACCTCTTTTAATGAAAAAGTGAAATAAAAAATAATATATTAGGAGATATAGGAAACAGAAAATTATTTCTGTTTATGCTGCTTGTATGTTTTATTGCAAAGTTTAGTGAACACTGCATTCCAGGTAATGTAGATAAAGAGGCAAAGAAATAGGTCAGTCAGTTACATATACCAAGAATCCTACCACACCTTTCAGGAACAGATTATTTTAGCTTTTTCTGTTAGTAATAATTAGAAATGAGAAAACTGAGGAGAAGAAACAGAATCTGCCAATAATATTTCATAATGTTTACTTCAGGATTAAAAAGTCAGATGCTGTTGTTTTCCAAGATTAATCCACAGAATGAAAGAAAGCAAAAGCTTTGTGTATTGAAAACAATATATCAACTTTTTCTAGTATGAAAAAAACCACAGTTAATTTGCTGAAAACTGTGTATTTTGCCCTATATCTAGCAGATATATAATGAAGGTTATGATCATTGTTCCATGATGCACACCTGAAAAGAGAGTAACACCACAGTTTGCCTGATTATTTTCAGGACATCAATGAAACTGAAATAGAAGTATTTGAAGAAAGAAAAAATTATACTACAATCAACTGGTTTGAACTTTGACAACACACCATCATTTGCAACCAGTACCCTGGAATTAATTTTGGAGAACATCCCTATGACTACAGAGTTAATGGGAAATGAAAATGAGTATTTGCTTGAAGTTAATTGCTTGCCTCATATATTGCATAATGCTGTAAAGTACACTATTGAAAAAGTTTTATTTGGCTTTAAAAGCTGTGTAACAAAAGTTTTCAATTACTTTATGTTCAACCACCAAAGAAGTTTCAGAATTATGAAAAGTATTTCACTTTACCAACATTCAATATGCTGAAACATTGAGGCACATTTACAAAGTGATAATCACGATGGAAAGTATCCTATGCTTTCTATTATCTATTCTGTTAGTTTTGTACACTCAGAGAGCTCATTTTGAAGTTTTTTAAGTGTGGTGAAAATCTCCCCATTTCCAGGTTCACCAGATTCTAAATATCCTGTCATTTGAATAATTTTAACAGGTACCTTCTTAGTAATGGATCTGCTAAGACAAGTTTCAAATTAATGTCCTATGAGAATGAACTGATTTTTAAAAAAATGTTGGAATATAGTAAAACTGAAAAATGCCTTTTAAAACAGTAAATGGAAGTATATGGTAGTATAAAGATGCATGTAAGAACAAAAATAAGTAGGTGAGAAACAACATATCTAATATGATAAAAATAGTTTTTAACACTGAAAAAAACTCATTTTCCCAGTATTTTCTTTGACATAAGAAAGTTCTAGAGCTATCAATTTCAGAGAGGCTGTGCTGTTCTCTAAGTTTTCAGTTTCACATGTATATAATTTTCAAATATCAGTTTTCTGCAGTTTATTTTAAAATTATATTTTAAAATGAAACAATGAACATTGAAGGAAACCAGTGTTAGCAAGGCAAAATTGTATTTTAGCTTAAATTAAAATTTATGAGGATCTAATTAAGTTCTATTTCATCATGAACTAAGGATACAAAATTATCAACTGCTAGAACCGTCAACAGAAAACAAGTAATAGGATTGTAATTCATAAAGATAAGAAAGGAAATGAACTTCAGTAGGCAGGAGTATTGTAACAGGTATCAAAAATAAACAGAAAGACTCCTCTTATGAGTGAAATTCAGTATTATACGTTAATGGTTGCCATCAGAATTTTGCACTTAAAATTCAATGTGAATTTCCAGGGAGAAGTACATTTTTTAGTAATTTCTGCTGTTATAGACTGATATTGGTGGCTCTGAAGAAAATATAAATATATATTTTTTTTTCTTTTTTTTCATAAATTCACTTAACTTTTTTCTATATGAAAGTTCATTTCAACCTTTAGACATCCCCAAGTGAAATGTTGAAATTGATGACAACCCCAAAAACAGATAAACTGGAGATTTTCCAGGGAGATCAGGTGCTTTTTTGCTATTCTAATAACAATGTCCAATGCAGCAGTTACTCCCACAGTAGGCAATAAATCCAGGATCACATAATTTCCATCCACCTCTGCCTATATTTTGGACTTAAATCTGTATAGGGTGTGGTCCTAAACTGGTATAAATGTTGACTTGTATCAAGTAATTTTAGATTAATCTTCTTGTGGAGTAGAGGAAGGGAGGTTTCTCTAGAATTAAATATTAGACAAAAATACATGAAATGTGTGTGTGAGTGTTAATAATAAAGTATTTGGTCATGTTAAGAAATAATTTAAAATATTCAACATGGGACAAATATTATGAATGCTGCAGGAGAGTAGATAATGCATTCGTTTCAACTGACCTTCATATTAGGCAAAGACCAACTTTTCTAACATCAGGGATGCTGAAAGTGAAACATTTCCACTTCAAAAGGGATGTTGAGGAGAAGGGAATTTGATTAAAATTGCACAAAAGTAGATAGTTCAGTACAGAAGCTGACTAATGCTGTGCATATTCTGTCTTCAAAACTGACAGGAAAAGAGGACTTCTTTGCAATACATTAAATGACACTCACAAAGGTAGAGGTCTCCATAAAAATCTTTGCTCTCTGAGTTCTCATTGAGCTCAGGAGCAAATCTTATTTCAAAAGTTGCTTTTAATCATGACATTTAATTAATTTCTTGTGTAATTATGATCACCTATATGTAATGAATAAGCCCTAC
Organism: Molothrus ater; assembly: GCF_012460135.2. Classification (NCBI taxonomy): domain Eukaryota; kingdom Metazoa; phylum Chordata; class Aves; order Passeriformes; family Icteridae; genus Molothrus; species Molothrus ater. Next base: position 102,289,668 of record NC_050480.2, on the reverse strand, counting down.
ACTACCTATAAGAGTCTTTGAACTTAAAGCCCTGAGACATTTTGTGGATCTGCAAGAAAAATGTATGCAACTATGCTGGAATTAGGATGGCATAAAATATGACTCTCACATTTTTTTTTCACTTATATGAAATGTATATATATAAGAACATAATTGTCTATGAATACATTTTGTCTTATGTGCACATACAAAACCATCCATAGTCTTGTCCACCTTCCCTTCCTCTGTCTTTGCTTAGATGTTTGAGTATTTTTCTTGCATATGGCTATATGCTTAAAATTTACTGCTCCTCCTTTTATTTTCATCGTGTGATTTTACAAATGTAAGTTCAGCATGTTTTTGTACAAGTGACTTGTAATTGCCATCAACGTTAAACTGCTTGTGTAAGTGGCATCCATTTTTCTTTACTGTCAACATAATGGCTTCTGAAGACTTATCAGACCTTAAAGAATTTGAGTTATCTACTTCCCATATTATTAAAGGAAAAAAATGTTTGATTTATTTTGTTTGTTTTTTCTTTTTTTTTGAGAAAGCAACACAATTTGGAAGTGATAATGAGATTCTTTGATGAATCCCAAACTGCATGTATGAGGTATCCTGCACATATAACATAAATTGAGGATATGAGAAGATAAAATCTTAAACTATTTTTAAAAGAAAGTGGACCTAAGCTCTAATAAAAAAAAACCAAAAAACCACAAGAGTGTGTGAGCCTTTCTCTCATAATTTTTTTAAACTATAGTATCATCTACTTGTATAATATGTTTTTGACATATTCAGAAACTAGGCTTAATCTTATAATCCATTTATATTTCAGGTGGTAGAAGTGGTATTAACCAGAACAGACCATGACCTCTGACTGGTTAATCCTAATTAAAGCTGAGCAAGAGATTTCTTTTCAAAGTTTTCTGATGAATTCAATACCAGGCTGAACTATAACTGCTGGTGTGTGTTATTCCCACTACATGAACAAAAAGGGTGTGGAGTCACCCATGTTTTGGATCAATTTGAAGTTTCAATGGTACCTATGCAATGAACTGAGCTAAAATGGGGACAGCACGGCAGGGAAAAATGATATTTCTAGGGAAAAATAGTTATCAGAACATAATATCATTAACCTCTACTTGACAAAATATTAAAATTCTTGTCCTACCCCCTGCCCCCCACTCTCTTTAAGAGTATGTTGAACTAACCTTCAGATGTTTTAAACCTCCTGCATGACAAGGATAAATCAAAAAGTCATCAGAAGAGAAAAAGGTAAGGTTAAATTTTCAATTCTAGCTAGCATTGCTCCTGAGAAGGACAGATGCCCAAAAGGTGGTTCAAATGTGATGTGTGGTTTCAGGCTTCTTTACTGATTTAGAGCAGGGCAGAGAAGCTGAAAGGAACAGTACAACTCAACCTGATGACAGTGACATGTTTACTACATTTGCATTCATTTTGTCCATGGAATGGGGCAGCAGCAGTTGGCAGAGCCCCATAAGGGTAAATTTATCTGTCATGTCACTGCTCCTTGCTAACTGCCATCAACCTACCAAGATAAATTCCTACCCCATTGTGTTACTCAGGTAAGGCTTACAAATTCACTGCTGCAATATTAGAAGACATCAGTGCCAAAAGTGCTCTCAGCCCAACCTCAAATCTACTGGCAAGACTCCTTGGTAGTCAACGAACAAAACAGACAAATAAAAAACTGCAATAAATGAACAAACAAACAAACCAATCAATCAACTAAGCACCAAAAAACTCTATCCCAAAACCAAGGAACAGGGCTCTGAACTTACTTTATTCTTCTTTGAAAGAGAAGTTTCCAGGGTTTTAAACCATCAGTTATGGGTTATCCTTCAGATTTATTTTCAAAAATCAGCAAAATGAGACGTTTAAATGTTTTCCTCTGTTGGCCAATAGGTGTCACAATTAGAAGGAAATGAGTTCGGTTCATCACCAGTTATTTTTTCCTGAGAAATGGTTCACTATCCTCACTATGAATTATGTGCTGTGGTGTTCTGTTTTTGGTTCATCCCAGTTCTCCCCTGCCCTGAGCGGCGGTGGTTTGTCCCTGCCCTGGGCAGTTTCTTGTCAATCCATTTGCTCCACCTAGGTTGCCATGGTCCCGCAATGTATCCAAGTTCTTCCCCGCCCCAGGCCCTTGTCTGTCACCCAGCGGCCCACCCTTTTCTTCTAGATTCTTCTCTCCTGGGCGTCGGGTGATTGGGCAGGAGCTGGGGCCCCTCCTCAATTTTTCTTTGATTCGTTGATTCAACCTGTCACTTGTACTATGTATCCAAGTATTGATGTTCCTATTCGTTGCTGTATGTGTACACCCCTACCCGCCCCCTGTCTTTATAAAGTGTTGCACTTCAGTTTTCTGTGGCTCGGGTAGCTCAGGCACTCCCAGGTTACCCCTCCCCGTCCTGCACCTGCCTTGTCAGACGAATAAATCTGACTTCCCTCGGCTACCTGAGTCCTCCCTTTCTTCTCGCGCGCATTCGTGGCTTTCGCCCTCCCGTGGACTGCGGACCCACAGGTGCGGACCTGACCCAGAGTCGGGCAAGCACCTGGACTGCGAGCTGGGCTGTGGAGTGCCGGGACTCCAGCCATCTGCGCAGCCGCAGGCTTGGCGCCCAACGTGGGGCAGCCATAGGACGCCGCCGTTCCAGCACAGCTTCGAGGAGTCACCCGGGGAGTCCCCCTGGAGAGCTGTCGGCTGGGACCGGAGCCTGCTGCCTTGCGAATTTGGATTATAAATTTCCTGCTGGGCGACAAGCCGCCCCTTAGTGCAGCACGCCCTCGTTTTAGAGGAGCGGTGCTCCTGGGGGATAAGGACAGCACCTCCTTGCAGCACCCCAAGGAACTGTCCTGCGCGTGAGACCTCCCCTGTACTGCAGCTTTCGTTGGACCCACTGGCAGGGTGAGTTTCTTGGGGCCGTTTGCGGCATCACCACCTTGCTCTTTTCTTCGTCTTTTCTTTCCTTCTCTTCCTAGAGCAGGGGCCGGGTTGGGTTCCCCTTTTTTCTCTTTTCATTTCGGTTTCTTTAACTTTCCCTGCAGTATTTGGGTTGAGTGAGTTGCGGATTTCCCCAATTTCCATCTCCGCGGGATGGGTGCTAAACTGTCCGCAACTCAAAAAGGGATTTATTACCAAGTTGTGGGATCCCTGGGGGGAGGGAAGTCTAAAGTTAATAAGAAAGAAATAAAATGCTTAGTCCGGTGGCTGACCTCCAGCTTTCCAGAAGTTTCCCCAGCCTCGGTTCTGGACCCCATTTTCTTAAAGAGAGTCCAATCTAAATTACTGAGGGATATCCAGACCGGGGAGCGTTCGCTGGGGAGACACTTATATTGGATTTCTCTTTTAAAGTCTACTCAAAAATCTAAATTTGATTCTGAAAGGCAGCCACCGGATCCCCAGTTCTGCCCCAGTTCTCCCTGTCCCTCTGCCCCTGTCCCTCGTTCCCGTAACCCTCTTTCCCGCTCTGAGTCCCGGGGGAGAGCAGCCCGCGCCAGCCCCGCGCCAGGTGTCCACCATTCCCTGGGCTCCCCCCCAGCTCGGACCCCTCGCCCCAGAAGACCTGGCCAGTCTCCTGGGGAGCCTAACCCAGTACCCTCCGCTCCTACCCCCACTACCCCTGTTAAGTCCAAAGTTCGTTTTCAGTCTCCCCATCAAAATGGCTCCTCTAAGCCACAAGATGGCGGAGACCGCGTGGTTGTGGCGGGAAACCCTCCTTCTTCTTCCCAAAATCCTCCAAACCCTAAGCCCAACCCCTTCCCTTCTCCCGCCCTTCCCTCTTCTTCCCCTCCCCTTCCTCCGCCTCCGTCTCCTCCCTCAACTCCTCCCCCTTCTCCTCTCCTCCCTCCGCCTCCTGCCTTCCTTATGGAGTTGGCAAGCTCCTCCCAAGGGGGCGTGCAGTCTGTTGTAGATCCTCCCACCCAGTTCCCACGCCACGCCTCCTCCTCTCCCACTTCCGGTTCCCACGCCTCCCCTTCCGTTTCCCACGGTTCCGTGGGGGGGGGGGGAGGAGGCGCGGGATGCCGGAGAACGGAGCCGGCTGTTGTCCCGTCAGCCGCCCCGGTCGCTTTCCATCCTGTGGGGGAGGGTGCGACGCTAGCGCAGTGGGTCCCCTTCTCCCACTCCTCTATGAAGGAGCTGTGCAAGGCCCAGAAAGAGTTCGGGCGGGACTCTGAATATTTTCGGGGACTCCTTCAGGCCGCCCTGTCAGAGTCGGCATTAACACCAGCCGATCTTCGCAGAGTTTTCTCCTGCCTCCTCAACCCCACCGAGCAGGTGATTTGGGAAGGGGCATGGAGAAAAGAAGTCCTGAAGGTGCTCCCGTCCCTATGGGACAGCCCGAGCTCTGGCCTTAGCACATCGGGAGAAGTGCTCTCAGTAGACCATCTTCTAGGGACCGGGAACTGGGCAGATGGCCACTCTCAAGCGAGAGCCATCCCCTTAGAGGCACTGCAACAGACTGCTCGAGCAGCAGAGAAAGCGTTCCTGGGGTTGCGGGCGGCAGCGCCGCAGATCCCATACTCTCAAGTGTTTCAGGGCGCGGAAGAACCATTCTTAGAGTTTGTTGAGCGACTCCGGAAATCGATCAACAGCCAAGTGGAAAGCGAGAGTGTGCGGGCCGAACTATTAAAGCAAGTAGCGTTTCTAAACGCGAACCCAGCCTGCCGCGAGGCCATCAACAGCCTTCCCCTGGAGCCGTCTCCCACGCTACGTGAAATGCTGGAAGTGTGTGGGAAAAAAGTTTTAGTTCCATCACCCGCTGGAGCGCCTCCCGCCGTCATCCACCGCCAAAGGACGCCCCCCCGTCACGTCGCTGCTGCCGCTGAGGAGACCACTCCACCTGCCGACTGTTGTCCTGCCCTCAAGGGGCCAACTCCACCATCAGCCTCTGCTCCCAACCAAACAGCTGCACCTTGCCATCTGTGCGGCAAAGTTGGGCACTGGATGCCTCAGTGTCCACTGAGGAAACAGTTTTACGAATTCAAGAAGGCACAGCAGGGGGCCCCAGAAAGGCCGCCTCAAAAAAACTAATTTTGCAGCGCAGTGCCCCCCTGCGCCAGGACAGAAATAAGGAGGCAGACCCTGGCACCATAACACCTAGGGGAGAAGGGGGGAATGAAGGGAGTCAGCCTCCACCATCACCGGACTTGACTTTTCGCCCAACTCAGACAGAATTAACTACTTTGTCTTGTGTTTCCTCCTGCAGGCTGCAGCTCGCGGAGCCACTCCATCTTCGTTCCGCTGATTTTCATCAGGTTGCAGTACTTCCAGAGTGCCCGGAGGATTGGGAGCGGGTGCGCTGCAAGTATATCGTACTCGGAGACACAAAGACGACTCCACCGGGAGTGGAAATTGTTCCGGGTCTGTTATCGGCAGGCTCGGAGCAGTTTTCACTCCTGCTGCACTGTGTCAGCCCTCCTCTTTTCATGCCCAAAGGGCAAGTCATCGCACAGGCCATCCGAGTGTCAGAGCTGAGCCCGAGTACAGCATCTCCATCAAGCGCTCAGCCTGAGTCATTACAGCAGTACTCGGTGGCCTGGGCTCAAGCCCTCGGGCGAGAGAAGCCGAAAATAATGTGTCAGCTTTCTAAAGGAGGAGAGAGAGTCGCGATGTGCGGCCTGCTAGACACCGGGGCAGATGTCACGGTCATTCCCTCTCGGGAATGGCCGTCACATTGGGATCTGCAAAACGCTCCTGGGCAGATCCGAGGTGTAGGGGGTCTTCAATTAGCGAAACAATCAAAGAGCGTTGTACAAATTACGGGGCCTGACGGACAATTGGCCTCAGTCCGTCCATTTGTCTTAGATTACACAGAGCCCCTGTGGGGAAGAGACCTTTTAGCCCAGTGGGGAGCCAGAATTGACCTACCTGCGGCTCCCCAGGTTTTTCGGGCGGCGGCCACTGGTGAGCGCCCCACCTGGAAACTGAATTGGCTTTCTGATACACCAGTTCAGGTGGCGCAGTGGCCGCTCAATAAACAAAAATTAGCGGCGCTCAACGAGCTCGTGCAAGAACAAGTGCGTAAAGGCCATTTGGTGGAGTCCATGTCGCCCTGGAACTCCCCCGTTTTTGTTATCAAAAAGCCAAACAAAGATAAGTGGCGACTCTTGCACGACCTCCGGCAAATCAATGCCATCATAAAAGATATGGGGTCTCTTCAACCAGGGATGCCCTCCCCAACAATGCTCCCCCAAAATTGGAATTTGGCCATCGTTGATATTAAAGACTGTTTCTTTCAAATTCCCCTACACCCGGAAGATGCGCCACGTTTTGCCTTCACGGTTCCCTCCATCAACCGTGAAGCCCCAGGCAAGCGCTACCACTGGACAGTTCTTCCGCAGGGCATGAAATGCAGCCCTGTGATCTGCCAGTGGTACGTCGCTTCCCTGCTGTCCCCGATCCGTGCAGCGGTGGAAAACGTCGTCATTCATCATTATATGGATGACATTTTGATTTGTGCGCCGACCGATGACTTGCTAGCCCATGCTCTTGACCTGACAACCAATGCGTTGGTTGCTGCAGGGTTTGAATTGGCGCAAGACAAAATTCAACGGATGCCGCCTTGGAAGTACCTTGGCCTTGAGATCACAAAGAGGACCATTGTTCCTCAAAAATTGGCAATTAAGACAAATATCAAGAGTTTGGCTGATGTCCATCAGCTGTGCGGGTCATTAAATTGGGTAAGGCCTTGGCTAGGCATCCCCACCGAAGACCTAGCCCCCCTTTTCAATTTGTTGAAAGGGGGAGAGGAGCTCTGTTCTCCCAGGACCCTTACCCCGGAGGCCCAGGCAGCGCTGGAAAAGATTCAAAGTTCAATTGCGGCCAGGCAGGCCCATCGTTACCAACCGGGCCTGCCCTTTCGTTTTATAGTGCTGGGAAAATTGCCACACCTCCATGGGTTGCTCTTTCAATGGGACAGTAACATCAAAAAGAGCAAGGACCAGGGCTTGGGGGACCCCCTCCTGATAATAGAGTGGGTGTTCCTCAGCCATCACAGGTCCAAAAGAATGACACAGCCACTTGAGCTGGTGGCGGACCTGATCCGGAAAGCAAGATCACGGATCAGGGAGCTGGCAGGTGTGGACCTGGAATGCATTCACGTCCCTATAAAATTTGATTCGGGCCACCTCAAAATGAGGATGTTTGAGAATGTTTTGGAAACTAATGAAATGCTTCAATTAGCCCTGGATAGCTACACCGGCCAAATTTCAGTTAATCGGCCGGCCCATAAATTGTTCAATCAAGAATTTACATTAACAATCAAGTCAGTTCAAAGCAGAGTTCCCCTTGACGCCTTGACAGTTTTTACAGACGCATCCGGAGCATCCCACAAGTCAGTGATGACTTGGCGGGATCCTCAAACTCAGCGGTGGGAGGCAGACATTACAGTGGTTGAAGGCTCACCACAGGTAGCTGAGTTGGATGCAGTCGTCAGGGCGTTCGAGAGGTTTTCCGAGCCTTTCAATCTGGTCACAGATTCGGCATATGTTGCTGGTGTAGTATCCAGAGCAGAAGGTGCCATCCTCCAAGATGTCTCAAACATCCGACTTTTCGAGTTGCTCTCGAAACTTGTCACTCTAGTCTCCCACCGAGAGCAACCCTTTTACGTGATGCATGTCCGGTCCCACACAGATTTGCCGGGGTACATTGCGGAGGGCAATAGACGTGCAGACGCTCTTGCCTCTCCTGTTCAAGTAGCCCCGCTCCCTGATCTTTTCGGGCAGGCCAAACTTAGCCACCAGCGGTTCCACCAGAACGCTCCTGGCCTGGTTCGCCAGTTCCACCTCACCCGCGAACAGGCCAGAGCGATTGTGGCAACATGTCCCCAGTGTCAGTCCCACCAGATGCCATCTATGGGCCTGGGGACAAACCCTCGTGGTCTGTCGAGTTGTGAGGTGTGGCAAATGGATGTCACACATATCCCTGCCTTCGGCCGGTTGAGCTGTGTGCATGTTTCGATTGATACCTTTTCCGGTGCTATCTATGCCTCCGCCCACACAGGTGAAAGGGCGGCGGATTGTGAGAAGCACTTGCTTCAAGCATTCGCCGTCCTGGGCATCCCCAAACTCATTAAAACTGATAATGGGCCAGCGTACACGTCCAAGGAATTGCGCCAGTTCCTACAGCAATGGGGAATAGAGCATAAGACCGGCATCCCCTATTCCCCGACAGGCCAAGCCATGGTGGAGAGGGCCCACCAGAGCCTAAAAAAGGTTCTCGAACATCAGAAAGCGGCAATGAAGGTTGAGCCCCCCCACATCCGTCTCGCACGAGCAATGTTCACCCTCAACTTCCTGAACTGCTCGTTCGAGAACCTAAATCCTCCGATGGTAAGGCACTTTGGAAAGCACAACCAGCTGCAGCCTGAATCCAGGCCTCCGGTCCTTGTCAAGGATCCGGAGACCTGGAAGACAGAGGGGCCCTTCAACCTTGTGACCTGGGGGAGAGGATACGCCTGTGTTTCTACTCCCTCGGGCCCCAAGTGGGTCCCCTCCAAATGGGTACGGCCTTACGTACCAAAGGGGGTGAAACACAAGACAACAGTCGAGCAAGTCCAGGTGGCGCATTGGAGGCGGAAGAAGAGACCCCCTGACCCCCTTGTCATCCTTCCTGAGATACGTTACCTGTTTGGCCCAGAATCCCCTTACCTTTAATCTCTTGTTGTGCCTGACTTCCTGTGTCTTTAGTTCTTTTGCAGACATGGGCCGGACCCGAAATCACCTCCTCCTGTTCGCAACCATCCTGTGGTCCGCGCAGCTTGTCACCTACGCGTGGATCGTCCCCCAGCCCAAAGCGAATGTCTGGCGCACTCTTGCGGAGGCCCTAGGGCAAGATCACATCTGCCTGGACACCGGCGCAGCAAAGGACCCGATGTCGTCCTGCCTTGTGAGGATCCCTCTCCCCCCTTCGGAATTACCCCCTCCCTTTAATTACGCTTTTTCGTTGTCCACTACCCGCGATGCCATCGCTACCTTTTAGAGTGCCTGGAGAGACGGAGTCCGAGGTCTTGTTCCTTTAGACTCCGAACCCCAGGAGCTCCATCTGCTTGGTTCCGCAGTTGCTCCCGTCTGTATTCAGTTTCGGTTTACCCCCCGTCCCGGGGAGAAAGGGTACACGGTCCTGAACCCATCCGACCCCAAGTATCAGGCCGCCCGGTGGTGCAAAAGACCCATTAAGGTTCCACTCTCCTCCACCCCGGGCGGAAAGCCGTTGGCCCTCCCCAGAGGCATTTTTTTCATTTGCGGAGACCGAGCTTGGGCAGGCATCCCCTCTCACCACATAGGAGGCCCTTGCGCATTTGGTCGGCTGTCGCTGTTGACCCCCAACATCACCCAAATTTATGATTGGAGAAACAAGAGTCACAGCCTGAATTTGACCTCTGATTCGGCCCGCGCGAAAAGAGACCTAAAAGATCTTGATCCTGACTGTGACTCAGTCATTGAACATTGGGCTAAGCCAAAAATCGTAGCACTCACCATCCTTTTGCCGTGGGTGTCTATCGCCAAATCTCTAGGCGAATTGGCCCGCCTAGAGTGCTGGGTGGAGAAACAAGCCAATTTTACCTCAGCCGCCCTTTCAGACCTCCTATATGATGAGAAAATGACTCGGCAGGCGACTTTGCAAAATAGGGCAGCAATAGATTTTCTGTTGCTGCTCCACAACCATAGGTGCGAGGAATTTGAGGGCCTTTGCTGCATGAACTTGTCCTCTCGAGCCGAAGATGCGAGAGTCGCCATCGACAAGATGCATGGACTAATTTCAAACATCAAACAACAAACTGCAGACTGGCTGGGGGACCTGTTTACAGGGTGGGGATTGTCGGGCTGGGTCGCGTCTGTTTTAAAATCCGTTGTATATGTGTGTTTCACTTTAATCGTTATTTTGATTTCGGGAGCAATCCTTTGGGGCTGCGTCCAGAGACTCATCTTTAAGTTAGCCCACTCACCGGAAGTCCTCCATCTTCAGTCCACCAATTTCCCTGAAGAGAACTCGTGGGAAGACACGTCTTTTCGATCAGATGCAAATTCTGATCCTGAAGACCCTGACGCCTCCGGAGAAATTGATCCCGAAGCTATTTCTCTAAGAGACTAAGTTTGTTGCCCAAAAAGTTTTATTGTCCCACCCCTCTCCTCTTCTTTTTAAACAAAAAAGGGGGAGATGTGGTGTTCTGTTTTTGGTTCATCCCAGTTCTCCCCTGCCCTGAGCGGCGGTGGTTTGTCCCTGCCCTGGGCAGTTTCTTGTCAATCCATTTGCTCCACCTAGGTTGCCATGGTCCCGCAATGTATCCAAGTTCTTCCCCGCCCCAGGCCCTTGTCTGTCACCCAGCGGCCCACCCTTTTCTTCTAGATTCTTCTCTCCTGGGCGTCGGGTGATTGGGCAGGAGCTGGGGCCCCTCCTCAATTTTTCTTTGATTCGTTGATTCAACCTGTCACTTGTACTATGTATCCAAGTATTGATGTTCCTATTCGTTGCTGTATGTGTACACCCCTACCCGCCCCCTGTCTTTATAAAGTGTTGCACTTCAGTTTTCTGTGGCTCGGGTAGCTCAGGCACTCCCAGGTTACCCCTCCCCGTCCTGCACCTGCCTTGTCAGACGAATAAATCTGACTTCCCTCGGCTACCTGAGTCCTCCCTTTCTTCTCGCGCGCATTCGTGGCTTTCGCCCTCCCGTGGACTGCGGACCCACAGGTGCGGACCTGACCCAGAGTCGGGCAAGCACCTGGACTGCGAGCTGGGCTGTGGAGTGCCGGGACTCCAGCCATCCGCGCAGCCGCAATGTGCAATTATCCAAATATCTAAATATTTAATGTGATAGCCATAATTTTTTCTCCCCTCAAAAAAATAGGATTAATCTGAAAAATACTTGTCTTTTCCTATTGGTAGTTACTTAGAATTTGAGATAATAGAGTTGTGTCTCAGAACAGCCTTATAAAGCATCCTTTTGGGGGAAAAAATGCTTGTCAATAAAACTTGTGTATTTCTATTGAAAGTTAAACATGCCAAAACCTATTTGTATAAGTAATTAAAAAAATAAACTAATAAATATTTATGCAAATGAAAATATAATTATTTTTCATTTAATGTGACTTTATTGTCTTTGGGTTTCCAAGTTTTCCACTTGGTGACATCCCTTATTATGCTTTTATAGAACAGATTCTTTTCCCTTTAGGTAGGTGGTAAATGCTACTGAAAACCCAGCTGCTTATTGAATCCAGTCCTTTACTGAAAAAAATGAACTTAGCTCCACCCTTTAATACCCTTAAATAAAGGTAATATGCACTTCTAAAATTGGAACATATACCTAGATATTTAGTTCTAAATTCTACAGGAGTTGGATGAGTACATATTCTTCTGCACTTGCCATTTCAGTCACAGAACATCTTGTGACCTTTCCAGTGATCAGGTCAATATTGCAAGGCTGCAGATGGCCATCGAGTAAAAAGCTGCCAGTTCCCACTACTTCAATTTGACTTTCATGCTGTCTCTTTTCCCCATTTGGTTTAAACTGCAACAGCTACAGCAATAATTAACACATATACTGCTTTACCAGGGGAATGAGAGAAAGAGCACTGAGTCCTCTGAACTGGCTTGGAGAGCATAAAACAGTCTTCTCTATAGGCATAGTAATTATTTATAGTCTTTTGACCCTTAGAGCTGAACTGAAATCAGTCATTTATGTGCTTTTTTCCAGTTTCTCTAGCTTTCTGTGGTGGCTGGTCCCTGGCTGGACACCAGGTGCCAACCAAAGATGCTCTATTTCTTTCCCCCACAGCTGGACAGGAGACAGAAAACACAACAAAAAGCTTGTGGATAAAGATGGTAGCAGGGAGAGATCACTCACCAGTTACCATCACAGGCAAAACAGACTCGACTTGGGGAAAGCTAATTTATTACCAAACAAATCAGAATAGATTAATGAAAAATAAACACAAATCTTAAAAAAACACCTTCCCCTCATCCTTCCTTTCTTCCTGGGCTCAACTTCACCCTTGAATTCTTCTTCCCTAAAATGCCACAGGGTGATGTGGAATGGTTGTGGTCAGTTCATCACAAGTTGTCTCTGCTGCTCCCTCCTCAGGGGGGCAGAATCCTCCCACTCCTCCCCTGTTCCAGTGTGGGGTCAGTCCCACAGGAGACAGTTCTCCATGAACTTTTCCAGCATGTGTCCTTCCCAGAGGCTGCAGTTTATCCTGAGCCACTCCAGCGTGAGTGCCCACTCTGTGGGATCACAAGTCCTGCCAGGATCCTGCTCCAGCACAGGAATCCTACAGGGTCACAGTTTCCTTCAGGCACCCAAGTGCTCTGAGCTGGGGGGTGCAGGAGGATCTCTGCCCCACTGGGGACATGAATGGGCTGCAGGGGCACAGCTGCTTCACCATGGGCTGCACCAGGGGCTGCAGGGAGATCTCAGCTCTGGCACCTGAAGCACCTGCTCCCCCTCCTTCTGCACTGACCCTGGTGTCTGAAGAGTTTCTCTCACATAGTCTCACTCCCCATTTTTTCTGCAGCAGTGCAGCAGTTGTTTTTTTTCTGGCTGGAATGTTTTCTCTGTCTGACATGGAGAAAGCTTCTAGAATCTTATCCCAAAAGCATTCCCTGTAGCCCCCCAACTACTAAAGCCTTGCCATACAAGCCTGATACACCTAAGCAAAGTATTAAAATATTTATTTAATGGCAGAACATTAGGTCCAAACTATTTTCAATGTGTAGTCATGCTGAACTTGACTGTAAGATATTTTTAGTTCAGCTTTGCAAGCATTAAAAGAAAACTGCAGTAACTACCAGTGAAGAAGTAGAACCTGAGTCAAGTAAAAATCAATTATTTAAAACTCCTGATATATTCCTTCATCCAACAAATATAAAAACAAACAAATTATATGAGTATGTCAATCAGAAATACATACAAGGGAAGGGAAATGAGAAGGGAAGGGACAAGGAGAGAGAGCTGTCCAGTATTTATTTTCTTTTGTAAATGTTTAACTTTTAACAAATAGGGGTAAATCCCCTAACCTGCAGTTTCATGGGAATATCTTCTATTTACATTTCTGTTAATTTATTTCTTCATTCAACCAGAAATGGAAAACATAATCCCTTGCTAAGTTCATTGTGGAAATCACATAGCATTAAAAAACAATCATGATTTAAATCAAAGATAAAGATTTTAAAAGTGGGATTGGACCCCTGTGTTTCCCTTAAATAAGAATCTGAGAGCGAAAAGCAACAGTGAAGATTTCTCCCAGCTTGTGTTACAAGAAAGTTAATCCATTTATTTTCTACTATGATGTCCTGCTAACAGGAAACAAGCACAAACTAATTAAATGCTTCAATTCTTTATTTAAATGCTTATGTTGCATCCCAAAAGAGAAGCGTGTCCACTACAAGTTGCTCTTGTGGATATTTTGGATTTTAAGCTTTGGTTATAACAGATGTGCAGCAGTTTTTAGCAAATTAGTAGTTATGGTTACAGTAAATGGAAAACAGAAGCAATTATGGCAACAAATTATTTCAAATATACTAGATAATCAAGATGAGTTGCTAGGTTTCTAATGGCAACTGAACAAATCTAGACCTGTAAACCTAGAAGACAAGACCAAAAAAGTGAAAAAATTAGCATCAAAGGAAGACATTTTATAGAAAGATTTATTGTTTCCAGATGCCAGTTGGAGCTCATACTCTGTGAACACTAGTTGGGTTTATATTTCACAAAAGCTTCTTGTCATGATTTGTGTTTTACATATTTGTAATCCTTAAGTTTTAATTGCATTACAAAATTATGACATGGAAGATTACTTTTGTTTCATACCAGTGTGCCCAAGTGAGATCAGTAAACTCCAAGAAGAGTGTAAATGGCGAAAGAATTTGAGTGTTTTGTTTGTGGAACCAGCTTCCACCCAGCCTTGGAACTAATTGATTTTTTGAAATAATTTATTTACAGAATTTACTTTGATCATACGTTGGGGTGTTTTTGTTTGCATTTTCTAAATAGCTCTTTGGTTTACTTTATTATTTGTCTTGTACCAACAGATTCATAAAACTTGAGACAGGTTCCTTTAGTCAGAGAAAATGACAGACTCCTCTAATGAGGGGTGTCTGACACTGGAGATAAAGAAGAGAAGAATGTACTAATCTTGAAGCAGAAAGTGCATCAACTGAAAATATTTACTGTTCCTATTAAAAATGAATTAACAAAAACAGGTGGCCTTTTAATTGAAGCCTTTATCACTCTTTGCTCAATTTCATTTAAATGCAAATTTGAAATCCTTTCTGTAAGCCAATAGAAAGTTGTAAGTGAAGAAGAACACCATTTTACTAATGATGCAATTACGTGGTAAACTATTAGGCTTATTATGGGATAGGCTGGAAATATTGAGGCATTCAGAGAAGACCCTCTTTTTTGAGTATACATTTGTAAACTCATCACCAATACAAGATACTTTGCTGAATTTGGTAGGACATTTATTTCAATGCAGCCTTAAATGTGGTGCCCTTTATTTCTTTTGCGCTGTATATCTCCTTTTTCTCTTTAGAAGGGGAGGTTTATAGTCAGAAAAGCCAAATCCTGTCATAGCTGTAAAAAAACCAGGTTCATTAATACTGAGGTCTGACATTGCAGGCTCAGTTCAGTTCCTGGGTAAGTAAGTTAAGGGCCTATATGAAAACTGAAGCTTGCAGATGCTTGCTAAGTGGTGATTTCTGTGCAGGGTGATTCTTCTTCTGTGCGATCTGGAGATGTGATTTGTGGATCCTTCTGGAATACTGCTCCTCTTCTCTCTTCTCTTCTCTTCTCTTCTCTTCTCTTCTCTTCTCTTCTCTTCTCTTCTCTTCTCTTCTCTTCTCTTCTCTTCTCTTCTCTCTTCTCTTCTCTTCCACTTCTTTCACAGAAATCTGGTCCTTTTTATCTACTTGTCAAAAAGTTAACATCCTAGCATGCTAACTTTGATCTACATTTATATATGGAGCAGACTTCATAATTAGGTTGAATTTTTCTTTCAAACATATGTAGTCCATACTTGGGTGAAACATTTTCCTAAAAAGATTGTCATAAAATAGTTCAGAGGAAGGCAACCTTGTTCTGGCTGCTCCACATAGTTCAGGCAAAATATCTGGCATAAGAAACAAAACTGGTCTTCCTGTGAGTAAAATCTGAGCTTTGTATTTAGAATTTAAATGGAAACAGACAAGCAAACAAAACTACATACAAAAACCGAAACAAAAAAAAACCTCCCAAACGAAAATCATAATAAAAAATCAAAATACTACTCTGTTGTCACAGACATCTCTGATAACACTAACTGGCTTTTAAGAAAGAAGAATTAGACTCTTGGAGCCAGTACCAGTACCTAGAATCTGCATAGTGTGCTCGGTGCTTAACTATGTCCCTTTATTTGGGTTTTTTGTTTTTTTTTTTTAATTCTAGTTTTATGAAATATATATAATAGACAAAAAAGCAGGAGAAAAAAGGGAAAACCCCTCACAATGGCATGTAGATGTCAATATAAAAGGGCCAAAAAAGAAATCACAGCTAAAGAAATAAAATTATTTGTACCTTAGAGACAGTTAAAGACAAAGAAATGGTAAGAGAGACAATTGTTATTTATAGTAATATTTATCCCTCTTAGGCTATTAGGGAATATTTCTACTGAGTTTTCCACTTCTGTGCTGCATCTTCCTGCTAAAAGAAATCAGAACAAGCATTTTAGAAAGGTGTCATATATACCTTCCATGATTCAGCTATCACAGGTTAGTGTGATAATTTCTGACCATGAACAGGAATATTTTTCATCTGTTGGGGAAAAAAAAAGAAAAATGTAGTAGGCCATATCAAAACTCTCAGGACTGTATAAAAAGCAATTTTTGCAGCTTCCACGTTCAAAAGTTCACATCAGAGGTGTGGTTGCATGTGATTTATTTTGCATATGAAAGAAATAGTCTCATGACTTTCCATATTAATAATCCACTTTCATTATAATATTAAGTACATTGGGAAGGATGATACATCACCCAGGGTAATATAAGTTGACATATACAAAGGAAGCGTAAGAAAGCTTAGCTCCTGATATTGCTATTTTGCTTCTGGGTATCTCTGAAATGCTGAATGCATTTTTCATTTGATCTTAGCTTAATGCAGGCATCAGCTGTTTTCAGAGGGAAAAGCAGAATTAAAAAAAAAATCCAGCCATCATTCAGCCAAACATTTAACTCAAAGAGTTTTCCAGTAATTGGTGAACTATTGAGATTCCTCTGACACCTACATAAACTGCTGTGCAGAAAATGGGTAAATTGAGGCATACAGTTAACAGCTGTCTCCATAGAAGCCCATTTAATTTATTACTAACCTGTTTTCTTTTCCATAACCAAGTCAAGGGCACGGTATTTGGATTTTTACTCCCTGCTTTCCTTGGTAGCAGGAGGGGTCCTTTCCAGGCTGCAGAGGCAGACGAGGCAGCAGGCAATCTGCAATGGCTGATTCAGCTTCTTCTCCCTGAGTGAGGAACTAATCCAATTGACACACGGTGAAGTAAACACATAGTGACATATTTGTAGACAAACTGTCATACTCGCAATTATTCCCTCCAAAAAATTATTTCTGAACTGCAGGCATGGAGTTTTAAAAGTCTGCCAGCCTCAGCAGCTAGTACATGTCTATGAGACCCAATCATGAGGGGGTAAAGATAATTTCAGAACCATGTAGTACATTTCCTTTAATCTCCTAGTAAATCTCCCTTGCACATTACACTGAAAAAAAAGTGCAAATGTTCTTTTCACAGTATACATATTTTAGTGTAACTTGTGTTCTAAAAATTTAAAAATTTTGTTTCCTTTCTGTTCTTTGTTACATATTTGATTTATTATTTGAAAAGCAAGCTGACTTTTTCCTGTCTTAAAATGTTTTTTCTTACCCCAAAACATATGCAGATCATATTTGAAAGTGTTTATCTTGGTTTGGCATGTACTAAATAGGTTGGATTTTCAAAATAAAAATTGTCTTTATTTTTTTCTCACTGAACACTGGACTCATGCAGTGCGATGAAATCAGGACTCTACCTGCCTTGCAAGGAGCCTCTAAATTACAGTGTTGGTATTGTAGGGGCTGGGTATAGAGCCCTTTGAGCCTTTTGCAACAAAGGAAAGGTAAACTATTTAAAAGGGTGATGTACTTATCTGTCAAGCTGTACCACATATCCTTCTATGTGAATGCCTCCTTTCTCAAGAGGAGTTTTATCATGCCCTGCCATTACACACTTGTAAGGGATAAAGAAGAAGTTGTTTTCTAGAGCATTTACTGAAGATTCCCTTAGACTGTAAATACTTTCAACTACAGTGCTGTTAGAAACAGGGCCAAGCAAACAGTTGCTGTGCCCAAGTTCATTAACACAGCTGCAGAATTTGGAGTAAAGATAAATTTCCCTGGGCACTAGAGAAATAAAACATCAAGAGGTGTTCATGGCATGGTGAATTCTTCTTAGACAAGTCCCTAGGGTGCCCTTGTTTTCATGGGCTTAGGTGAGAGTCTTTGTGGAGGGTTTTAGAGCTTGTGATTTATGAGGCAGATCATCAAACATATTTAGTTACTTCAATAATTCATGCCTAACCTTCAGTTAACTCAAGATTAGTTGATAAGATTTATGTATCTGAGAAAAGAATTTTTAGAAACTATCTAAGTGAGGCACTATTTGAGCTAATTATCACTGATGTGCAGAGCAAAGGCTGGGAATTACCTGGTAAAAGGAGGCAGAGATGAGTAAGCATCTCTCAAATCACATGTAGCTTGTTTCTTTTGGCTTTTGGAACTGTGGATCATAATCTCAAATTAAGCTCCTGTTCAAAGTTCCCTGTTAAGCAAAGACATTTTTTACTCCTTTTCCTTTGAGAAAAGACAAAAGTACAAAATTAACAGAAATCTGGAGAGAAGATTGTTAGTAGCTTGGCAGGCTACCCACTAGTGCTGTAGGAAACTTAAATCCCTTATGTGGATGCAGAGAACTTCAAGAGCATCTCTATTACAAGACTGTCCTGAGTAAGCTAAAGGGTGAATTTTTTGATCCTGAATATTTTATATGTTTCTGTCTTCACCATTATCTGTTTGCTACTCTGGTACAAATCTGACTTTCTAATCTCCTTTGGAGCTACTACATAATACACAAAAAAAGTTTTACTTATTGGGAGAAAGAGAGAAATATGCTGCATTGTCTGGTGAGCACTCCCATAATGTCTATGTCCAGGTCTTTACTGCTGTGTAATCTGTCAGACTGTTTGTTGTTTTGTAGGGGCTTTTCTTCTCAGCATGCTATGAACTAAAGGATCATGTACTTGTAATAAGAAAGTGTTTCTCCTGGAACAGTCTGAAACTCTGAGAAATTTTAACTTGAACAAGAGTTTCAAGTGGCTAATTAGCTCCTGGCAGGATTCAGCTCCAGCACCTTGTGTGTGCAGGGTCTTACAGTCTAGGCAGCAGAGAACTGGCTCTAAAATGCCACTAGAGTTTAAATGGAAACTGAACGGGATCATAAAGATTGATGCCTATTCCAGAATAAATATTTAGATGCAGAGTAAGGCTGAAGTACTTTTTTGGTGGGGGCAAAAAAATTACACAGAATTTAAATGAAAGGGGAATATATTTAGTTCTGAACACTTAATCATTCTCTACTAGAAGTTCCCAGTTCAAGTTCAGTTCAATGAAGCTGTTGAATATCCACAGTGAACCTGCATGGCAGCAATCCTCTTGTGCTCTATCAGAATTCTTAATGCTTTCAGTTACCTGAAAAATTTACTCTTTGAAAAGAGTATTAGAAGACTGAAGCAAATGACATCCGTGCTTCTAATTACTGAAAACAATCCTGTGCTTCAAAATATTTTCTTATTGTTCTTTGAAGGTGTGCTAATGTTTACTGTTCCAATGAAGAACAGTTTTGCTTAGCTAAGCAATGTACTTACACTGAGTCTCTGACATAGCTTTTTCCATCTTGTCATCTTTCCTTTTTTTCATCCCTTGTTAATTAGCTCAGTCATCAGGAATACTGTCATTTTCCTCATAATTAATTTTCAAATCTATATCTGTATCTCATTTGTTTTACTAATTCCTTGGGTCTTTGCTGCATTTTTAGGAGATAGTACTTCAAAGTGTGATGTAAAAGATCTCAGAGCCTCTAATTTTTGCTTTAGATTAGCTTTAAAAAAACATGCAAAGAACAGTGACGTCTCTTGCAGATGTCCTGAAATAAGTCTTCTTTATCGCTCCAGAACGCAAAATGGCAGCTGTGTTTTGCATTCAGTAGGCTTGTAGCAATGCATAGGCTCAAAAAAAGTGTTACAAAAGAAAAACCACAATGTTTAGGTGAAAAATTCTATGCACATATGTGCTATGACCATACAGTGGCTGGCTCCATGAAACATTTCCTAGTGTCTACCCTGCCTTTGCCTTTGCCTTTTGCCTTTGTCTTGCCCTGCGTACGGTTGTTTCCATCTATAGAAAAAATATTGTCACAGTAATTTTTTCCCCACTCTGTTTTTACTTTATAGAAGACCAAGTGACTGCATAAGCTGTAAAGAATGAAGGAATCAAGTTGCAGATGTTCATGCCTACATGTGCACACGCACACAGGGGAACTGCCAAGACCCCATCCGGATGCCACACTCCCGTGAAAGGAACATGATGACAGCTCAGTATCACACTCTGCCCCCCCTACAGGGGTCATAGGAAATAAATTCTTTATCCAGCTGCAAGTGGATTAGGGAGAGCATTAAACAGGGACAGAAAATGGCTAGGACTCAGCTGTTAACACCTCTCAGAAACAGGGACATGCACCAGAACTTTAAAGGCAAGAGATGAGCTTAATATCTCACCATGGTGGTGCCTTTACTAGAAATGTGTTCCCACAGTTATAATCACCTGCAGCCTGGGAATCCTTCTTAGGATGAGATCGACAGCTGAAGTGCTGTAGCTGCAGATTTCTTTTCTAAATATCATTGTCTCTGTTTTGTTGATAGGGAGCATGAAGGGCTCTTTGAAGGTCATGGAGAGGCTTGGATAGAGGAGGAATAGCAAAGCTACTGTGACTCTCAGCCTAATCCCAGATACTTTCAGACATATATTCGTTGTGAGGCATATCATTCTTATATTATTAATTATTAAAAGAAACTTCATATTTAATTTGACCTTATTTTATTTAATTTTCCTCTGGTAATACTTGAATGCCAGTATTTCTGGTATTTCAGTTTTTCTTTACATGTTTACCACCAGTAGAGAAGATATTTTACGTCTCATGTTTTGTCATTTCTATAATGTCTGTTCATCTTATCAAAATAAATACTATTTTTTACCATATAAATTACTTACAAACATTCCAAGTAAATATTTCCTTCCTTCCTTCCTTCCTTCCTTCCTTCCTTCCTTCCTTCCTTCCTTCCTTCCTTCCTTCCTTCCTTCCTTCCTTCCTTCCTTCCTTCCTTCCTTCCTTCCTTCCTTCCTTCCTTCCTTCCTTCCTTCCTTCCTTCCTTCCTTCCTTCCTTCCTTCCTTCCTTCCTTCCTTCCTTCCTTCCTTCCTTCCTTCCTTCCTTCCTTCCTTCCTTCCTTCCTTCCTTCCTTCCTTCCTTCCTTCCTTCCTTCCTTCCTTCCTTCCTCCTTCCCTCCCTCCCTCCCTCCCTCCCTCCGTCCCTTCCTCCCTCCCTCCCTCCCTCCCTCCCTATAGGGGATAATACATGAAACAGAGGAGATATACAAGAGGGACAGAAACAACTTGGTTTCTCCTGGAAAGCAAGAGTTTAAATTACTAAATACTGAGAATGGCAAAATGAAGTCCAAATGCCAGCTACCTTCAGGACAAGATTAATATTTTGTTTGTTCATTATTTTTATGCTTTGTTTTTCCCCAAATACTGTTGTTATTTTTCTATTTTATTTTAAGAGCAATAATTACACTGATTTCTGCTTTGGTTGATTATTTCTGTAATACCTTTACCCTTTGTGAAATGTATCTTCTTGGAAACCTTGGAGACAAAAAAGAACACTTCCAAATCAACCAAACCAACTTCACAACAGAACTGAAAGTCAGTCTATCTTCATTTTTTTGCTCAGTAAGCTTTGTGGAATTGGAAAGGAAATAAATAAATAAAAACCCAACACTCTTACAAACTTCTGAGAATGGTGATTTCAAGTATTGGCTCAACAAGTACTTATTTTCTATAAAATTTTGGGAGATAATTTATGAGCAGTTGTGTTAGTTAAATGCTAAAAAAATTCCAGGTAACCCTTGGTAACTGTACCCAAGCACCAAATCCACCCAGCATTAGAATGTAAAATGTAGTCTTGAAATATGAGAAAAAGGAAAAAAAAAAACCAAACAAAAAAAACCAAACCTGATAGTAAATATGGAACATAAAAGAAAAAAGAGCAGGAGCAAAAGACAGAAAAATGAGGCAGAAGAACACTGTGTAAGAAAATAAATTATCAAATTTACAGAGTTTACCTAATGAAAGTACAATAGAAGATATTATTAAACTAAAGATTATGTTCCAATTATTTGAATAATGAACTTCCTAAAAGTTCAGTGAAAGAGACCTTTTGAGTCTCTCTCATCTATTACAACATCTTTTTGCAAAACATTTCTTGCTGACTGCAAAATGAAAGAATGTGAAGGTTGATATTTAATAGCCTGGAGCAGCTACAATCCACGGAGCCACAAAGGTATAAGGCTGACACTATACAGAAAACGTTTCTGATGAACATTCTTGATATGTTCCAGGAAAACAACTGAATACTTATCCAGTCCATCAATTATTTTTATGTCAGACAACAAGAGTGTAATGCTACAGTCCTTGATCAAGAATGGAGTCAATTGATTAAATTTCCAAGTCAAGATTGTCTTTTAGTATCCATCACTAGCTATGAGTAACATAATATTCCAGTAAAAACTGTCTGAAACCTTTTCCCTAATACAAGCTTGTTTTCCTTGCTTGTGACAACCAGGAATCAGGGCAGAAGATATTTTTACATACTAGCCTGGAGTGTGAAGTCCCCATGAAGTACTTGGTGAGAACATGATTGATATCTGGAAGAAACGTAAAAATTCTGTGTTATTGATCTTTGAGGAAGTTTACAATTTAAATCACTGAAACTTTTTTTTTTTGCAATGTAACTATCTCTTCCTTTTTCCTCAACTTTTCCTGAAGTATTCTAAACAGGTTTTACATCTGGTCCCTTCAGTATTTTTATTTTTTTATGCACTGTCTTTTCCATAGTTAGGAAATTATCATAAGACAAGAAGATATCTAAGTGAAGTCAGAAAAACAGCAGTGATGAGCAACCAGTTTCCACAAATATCTGGAAAACAACTATGTCTTTCTATGCCAGCATGTAAATTTGCACACATATACATACTCAAACACCACTCTCACATACTTAACATATCAAATAAACCATCAAACAATTATAGAAGATGGCAAAAAGGAAATAACTACTACAAAAACACTGTTAGTATAGAGTAATTCCTACTAACTAGTTATAGCTTTGTAAATTGCTGGTATGCATTTAAAAAAAAAATCCGACCATCATGATGTAGTTCTAGAAACTAAAAGCAATTTCCAAAGCAAATAATATGTACAATAGTACTACATGGTAAATTGGGAGCAGCTGCTGTTACTGACATTACAGATGGTCACAAAGTGTATAATTTAGGTTTTCTGTAACAGTAAGTGGAAAAGCCGTTTAAACATAGATTCATAATTTTATTTTTTTCCAGATCTCATTATTGTGGACATACATACTCAAAGTCTGTGTTTGTACCCATTTTTATTATGAATTTGTTTGCGTGGTATTTGCTTCTTGGATTTTTTATGGATTCTCTAGGAAGGTGATTGTTTCAGAACATTGCCTGCTTTTCGACTTAATTGAAATTTGGAAAGACTCAAGCTCTCTGTAGCCTAGATGCAGCCCATCAGAAGCTGAGGAAATACATGGTGAAAGATGAGAAATTTAGCATATTTAACACTAGAATCAAAAAATCATCCATGTTGGAAGAGACCCTCAAGAATATCCAATCCAGCTGTCCACCCAGCACTACCACTGTAACCCTTAACCACTAAACCACATCACACAGCACCAGATCCTGATGCCTCTAAAACACCTCCAAGGAGGGTGACTGAACCACCTCCCAGAGCAACTTATACCAATGCCTGAATACCCTAAAAAAAAATAATTCTAATAGCTAATCTGATTCTCCCTGGTCTCAGCTTAAGGCCATTTCTTCTAGTCTTGCATCACTGCAGGTGTGGTAGAAGATACTGGTCCCCCACACAACCACCTTTCATGGAGTTGTAGAGAGTGATGAAGTCCCCTTGAGCCTCCTCTTCTTGAGACTAAACAAACCACCTCCTTCAGCTGTTCCTCATAAAACACATCTCTAGTCCTTTCATGAGCCTTGTTGCCCTTCTCTGGACACCCTCAAGCATTTTAATGTCCTTTTAGAAGTGAGGGCCCAGAATGGAACACAGTACTTGAAGTGCAGCCTCACCAATGCTGACTACAGTGGGATGATCCCTTCTCTGCTGACTACACTTTTCTTTATACAGGCCAAGATTCCATTGCCCTGCTTGGCTACCTGGACAAGCTGCCAGCTCAGTTGGTGTCAACCAACCCCCAAGCCCCTTTCTAAAAAGCATCTCTCTTTACTCCTCCTCCAGTCTGTAGTATTGCCTGGGCTTGTTGTCACCTAAGTGCATTTCACCCTCTTGAACCTCATGTAGTTGTCCTTGACCCATTGCTTGAGTCTGTCCATATCCCACTGGAGAGCCTTTCTGCCCTTGGACAGATCAATGGTCCCACCCAATTATTTTCCAGGATTCCACCCATCCAAGCTGTGAGCAGACAGTTTTTTTTTTCCTAAGATGCGGTGGGACGTGGAGTCAAATGCTTTACTGAAATATAGTTACACAGCATCCATGGCCTTTCCCCATCTGCTGAGTGCATCCCCCTGTTAGGGGAGATGGAGAAGGAGAAAGGGAAGGGGAAGAAGAAGGAGAAGAGAGATCTGGTTGAACAAGCAGAACCTGCCTTTTGTAAATTCATTGGCTGGGGTTGGTCCTCTGGTTATTCTGTGTGTGCTGTACCATGGCACTCAGGATGATCTCATCCATAACCTTTCCCAGAACTGAGGATAGGCTGAAGGGTCTGTGGTCATCCTTCTAACCCTTCTTGGAGAATGTTTGCTAATTTCCAGTTAGCTGGAACTTTTTCAGCTAACCAGGGCTGTTAGTAGAAGATACAGTTGAGCATTTATCTACTGTAAATAAATCAAAGTTATTCTTGTGCATAAAACACAGGGAATGGAGGAACAAAAAGTTATTGAAGCCGTTCTTTACATTGTCTAGGGAAAAAATAACTTAAACACAAACCAAAAAACTACTGCAATCATATTCCCTATCTTCTTCCCAACAACAACCAAAACATCCTTCCAAGCAACATCAAGAAAAAATAGAGTCACTGTGAAGACACGTCTTTGCAGAGAGACTCCAAGAATGTTGGATAGGCTGAGTGGGATTCATCTCATCTATGCTTAAGCCATGGGAAGGCCTAGCCATGTAAGCTCAGTTTATCCTCTGAACTGCTTTTATGATTTAGTGAAAAGAGATAAGACTCTGCAGAGGTTGATTTATCCAACTATCTTAGACACCTGTCTGAAGATGAAGTAGGTGAATCACTGTCATAGTTTGAGAGGAAGTGAGTTTTTTGGGATGCTGTGGTCAAACCAATAGGTGTTCAGATTTGAATATTGGCACCTGGTGTGGCCACTGAGGACATGCATACACCTCTGAGAACACAGGAGGTTAAAAGCAGAGAACTGCTAGGAAAACTCTTCTTGGGTTCTGGTGGTGAAACAGGCCAGACCTCCCCTGCCCAGCTGCTGTGGCTGGGCGGGGCAGGGGAAGCCATGTGACGGGGTGAGGTAGGCCTGGGCCCTGAGGATGGAAAGGTGTAGGAGCACCAAGAGACATCGGGCAACCCCCTCCCAGGAGACAGAGAGGGAGAGCCGGTGTCTGTGCCTGTGCCTGCGCCTGTGCCACCTTGAAATTTGATAGCAGGGCTGGCCGAGAAGGAGAAGGGGCAGGGGGTGTGGCGAGAAGGTGCCCGGCAGGGCAGCTGTGGGAGTTCTGGACTGGCAGAGACTGAGACTTTTAACCCTTTTCTTGGATGATGGAAACCTTACAAATGCTGATCCTCCTGGAGTTGAATGAGAAGAGAGATAGAGATGAGATAAGAGGAAATAAGCCACAAGAGAAGTGGAGAAGAATCTTGGGTGACCAGAGGTGATGGAGTGGCCTTTGGCTGGACTTTTCTTGTATAGCCATGGACAGAACCATTTTTTTTTTCCTGTGACACAGAGACTGCATCTAGGGGGAGGTAATGGCTCGGAGCCAAGAGAGTTCAGTGTTGTTATGTGAAGGAGTGTGTGAACAGAGACGATGGGTGAGGAGGGTGGTCAGTGCCCTCAATCTTCAGTAGAAGAGAAGATCTCTGTTCTTGAGACCCCTCGGCCCCAGGGGGTGAATTTGGGGGGACAAGTGTCCTGAAAGTGAGAGACTGTGCTTTTTTTGGAACTGGAAAAAGCACCCTTAAAAGGAAAACCCTAGAAGCAGCTCTGGTCCATGT
The DNA here is from genome assembly GCF_012460135.2 of Molothrus ater. Taxonomy (NCBI): domain Eukaryota; kingdom Metazoa; phylum Chordata; class Aves; order Passeriformes; family Icteridae; genus Molothrus; species Molothrus ater. The sequence continues at coordinate 102,264,017 of NC_050480.2, read as the reverse complement.
GCAGTAGTGAGAGCACTGGGCATGGAAGGAAGATGGCAAATGTCACATGGCAAATAATATCCGGGCAGTGCCACGTGTCACATGGAAATACACGAGGTCTCAACTGTGTTTCCAGGGGAAGCCTAAGGCACAAGAGGGACTCCTCACTCCTTGATGAACTGAGAATTGATTATCTAAAGGGTGGTGATGGACTGAGAGTTGGTGATCTGAGGGATAGATGTATTGGAAATTTGGTGGGGGGAGGAGGAATGGTTTTGGAAGGTTTTCATTCTTTCTGTAGGTTTCTTTTTACATATAGTTGCAGGTTAATAAAGTTTTCTCTTCTTTATTCCTAAGTTGGAGCCTGCTTTGCTCTATTCCTGGTCACATCTCACAGTGGACACCAGGGAGAATGTATTTTCATGGGGACACTGGCATTGCACCAGCATCAAACCATGACAATCACTCAATCACTTTCTGCAGGAACCCTTCTCTCCACCAATGACCAAGCATGTCTGTTTGAAAATCTGTGACTAGGTCCTTATGCTTGTGGATCCATAGACTTCACAGCACTGACTGCAGTGTGAAAGCTGGAGAAGAACAAAACATTTATTTAGTGACTATAAGAAATCCTTCTTTATGTTTGTGTTAAGAAATGGTACAGCATTTTCACCCTTTGGAAAGTGCTGCATATTGAATATGAAAGACCAAGAAAAAAGTTATTATTCAAGTTGTTATCATTGAGCTAAATCTATTGTTGTGGTTTTTGTGCCATAGTCTTACTAAAGTGCCACAAGTTGAGGTGGTTCCTTGAAGCTCTTGGTGTACTCCTGTTTTATCACATACTCCTGCTTCACTGCTATATTTGCAAAAGTACAACATAATATTTATAACTCCTGATTATCCTAGAAGCATAAATATCTCAAGGATGAAACACTAAGTGCTGACCTGAACATTGACAGAACGTTCTTGACAATACAGTGACAGGTGATATGTTACTCAAATCTCATCATCAAATCCCCCATCAGAGCTGGAAGAAAATTTAAGAATTTTGTTATCATGCACACCTCTAGAACTATTCTATCTGTGCATAGTTAGAGAAAAATGTACCTTTTACTACCAATGGTTAAACCATCATCTTTCTTTCCTGAATTTGATTTGTTGACACCTGCATCCTTCAGCATGCTCTTATATATATGTTCTGAGCATACACTCCAGCTTTCTATGACTAAATTGTTAAGCAAATCTTTCCTCTGCCTTTTGTTGTTGTTGTTTGTCCCCAGATGTGCCTTGTTTTTTTAATCAAAGTGAAACAGGCTTAACCAAAACCAACTCTATCAGGACATTTTATCATTAAAGTTAGAGGCTTGGAGAGGGATTCATCTGTCCTACCTCTGGCAAATAAAAACTTCATTTATAAAACTAAAGGACTCACCCTAGGCTGACTGTATAATCCATAGTGAAATAGACCAGAGATACCTCCCAGAATAGCTGTCTGGGATAATCAGCAGAAGCCCCATCCTCTTACCACTAACTACAAAGGGAAACTAGATAGATTAGTCCAGATTTGAATGTCTTACTTTCAAATATCTAATTAGGCAATGAGAAAATCACGCTAGGACTCAACCCTAGCTTGTCAGCAGAGGGATTTGGACTTCAGTCCTTTGTAAAATAGAAGAAAGTTCTTGAACGAAAGCTTTGTTTGAAAAGAGCCACCCCTTCTCCAGCTTTAACTGCCTGCAGAGACAAACTCCAGGAGAGAGCTTAGTCCTCTCTCCTCCATATGGAGAGGGGTGCCCCACATTACCCTAGAGTGAAATGCTTTGTCCTTGTTGAATTCTAGCCACATCACACTTTTTAAAATACTTGACTGAAAAAAATCTCCAATTCCTTATTATTTGAGTGGCCAATACAAAGGACCCCTCCAGGAATTTAGTGCTTGTCAGTGTCTTAAATAACAGATGAAAAGGCTTCTTAAAAAAAAAAAGCTTCAGTGGTGGTTAGTCTTAAATTTGTGTTATTGGGAAAAAAATGGGATCTAATTCAGCTTATATTAAACCAGGGACCTCGCAGCCAAATACAGTGTTAACTGTGACCTTTATGATACAAGCTCATCTTTTATGCTGAATCAGTGATCCTAAGATGTTGTTTGAAAGGAAACCTTTCATACGGAGTTCATTGCTAAGCATTAATCTTTTTCAAAACACGCTAAGAATCTATCAACACTGACCTTCACTGCTCTATATTACAATGGAATGAGACTGCTGATGGCTGAAGGGAATATTGCAACAGATTTGCTTCAAACTCAGCGTAAACAATTAACATAGGAACATCTGAGTTGCATACGTTTTCAGCATTGCTGGCTTGTACTCCTGCCTGGCACGTGTGTTTTTAAATGCATTTATTCACGGATATACATGTGCACATACACATAAAATGAGGGTTCGGATTGCTATACCCACAAAAACCACTGAGGCAAATAACTAACTTGCTGGGTGAATGGAAGTCAGCAGTGTCAGTTTTTTCATTTTTTGTGGAAGGAAAGGTGTTTGTAGCCATTTCACTATTTCCAATGAAGGTGGTGGATACTTATAAATTTTCATATTGACTGATGTGGAAACAGAAGCAGAAGCAAAGTTCTTTCTAAAGGTGAATTCCTTTCCATATGCAAGACTTTGCATTGCCTTTCACCTCACTTCATGTCTAGAGCTCACCCAAACTACACTCACCTTTATTTTTTCTAAAATCTTGCTTACATACTCATTCACAAATGTCCTCAATGCCCTTTCTCTACAAATGGCATCATAAAATCCAGAAACCTCTCATGGTAATCCTAACTTTTCTCAGATTTCACATAGAAAACTGGAGTATTGTCTACATGTATATTTTTATATTAAAAAAGTGCTTTTCACAGATATGCTGTTTTAAGTTGGGGCATCAGGAGATGGTACAACAAATGAGAAGGAATTGAATTTCAGCAGAAACTCTGGGATAAGATCAATTTAATAATGAAAAAGAAGAACCAGGTATTCTCTATTCTTGAGATGACATCTTAAAAAGAAATAAGTTGTTTATTTTAAGAGTGAATGAATGGAAGTGCCTGTATGTGTGAATGTTAGGGAGGGAAAACAGGACAACAGTTTATTAAATATCTCCTTAAATTAAATATTGGCAAATATGTGAAAACTTTCACTCTGAAACTTCATATTGTCTATTACGCTTACAAATTAAAGTATGAAACACATTTAATTTTGCCTCAAGAATCCCTCTCATAGTACCCATAACAAGACACTCACAATTTTCTGGTTCTTCCTCAAGGAAGAACCACACACAGGCAAACTCATATCTACTGTCACTTTTCAATTTAAAATTAATCTTCACTGACTAGGTTTCAGGGAATAACTCACAAAAAGACTCTCAGAAACTCAGGTTCACATTAAACAGAAATCTTCCTATTGCCAAACTGTTGATATTTTCATTTATTTCCTGACATTTAAAATCCCATCATCCAAGTACTGGGTGTACAATGATAACTCATTGCATATATCAAACAAAAACCATGTCTGTTTTCACAACTGAGCAGACTGATTTTACAAAATTAAGCCAGTGGTATAATATCATTTCAAAGAGGGAGAGGTTGTTGAGCTTTTTGTTTGCCTGAGAAGCAGGCATACATTAACTCAAGGCAGCTAACAGAATAATGACAAAAGAAGCACAATGCTCTTTCTGATTCCCTGCTTCCTCCTCCGGAGACTCAGGCTCATTTGGAGCGTTGATGCTTACCAGACTCTACAAAAAACACAGCAGCTGTTTTAGAGAGAGAAATCTCCATTTGCAACAAGAACAAAAAATCAATTAAACAAGCACTTTAAAAGACAGCTAAAAAGTGCTCCAAATTTTACATGCTATGATATATATATATATACAATTTTTTTCCTAGTTTTAAACATACTTTTAAAAACAGAAAAACAACAATCCTTTCTAGAGCTACAACATCTCAAAGGAATTTAGCTCAAAACTTGAAAGCAGATTAACTGCTTTTTGTTGGCTTTGATAGAAATCTTTTGTGTGTCTGCACATCTATGGCTTTTAATAATAATGCAGGAATAGAAGTAATTTCTAGTATGCTTAACTCTTGAGTCCCAAAGAAAACTTCTCACAAGACTATACCTCTGGGAAGGTAAAGGATAGTTCCTGCTGTCTGACTTGCTTTCAGCCATTTCAAAACCTGTAGAAAGTATTAAGAGGAAAGAGATTCAGCCTATCAAGATGAAAGTTTGAAGGGGGAAAACAGGGTTTACTTTACTTTTACTTTTATTTTGCTTCTATTGCTGTGTTACCAATAAAAGAAAGAAAAACAGCCCTCAAAATCATGAAAATAATTTGGAGGACTTTTGTGAGTGTTCATTTTGTTCTTGAACATCTACTTTGTGATCCATGCTTTTATTGAGACATAAAACTGATATAACACCTTTAACTATTGACCAAATATATATGTAGCATATTTACATTAATTTCCACTCCAAAAATATTATAGATCATTGAATAAAAATATAACCCCTTCAGACAAAATAAAGAGGTTTTATTTACATTTACGTATACTGTACATTTACTTATACCCTTTCAAAAATGCTTAAAGTTCTTTTCTCAGATAAATAATTGAGTTTTATTCATATTGCTGCAGTGTATAGAAAGCAGGGTATCATCCTACTATGAACATAAAGATAATTACTATATCCAAAGTACTAATCTCAGAAAACTAAGTTGTAGCACTGGGTTTTTGTTTGAGTTTGGATGGATTTTTGAGAAATGCAAAACTGTGGCCCCAACAAGGCAAATATTTCAAGCTTTAAAGCTAGAATGTTGAAATAATGGCCTCTACAGTTTCAGAATGAAAGAAAAACAAATGCCACTGTACAAACTGAAGTTGAAATAATGTAAAGAAGAAAAATAATCTGTCCCAAGATTATAAAAAATATACCAAACCTGTCTTAAGAAATAGCTTCCCTTCAAATATTTGCTCTCTCAACAATCTTTCCTTGTATTTCTCAGAGTATGTATATATATATATATATATATACACACACACACACACATACATATATGCATGCACATGCACATGTGTTTACTCACAATTTAACATACACACTAATATTTAGTAAAAATTTCAGTTCCACATTTCAGTGAAAAATGATTGTGTTCTGATGGAAAATTTGTCTTGTCATGTCAAATCAAGGAAATTTGAGAACAAAAAAAGCATTGATCTTTTTCTGTAGTCAGGGAAAAAAGTATTTCTCTACCTATTTCATAGTGTTAAATACCCAGCCAAAGGAAGAGGTTGAGTTTTACAGAGTCATTTTACACAAGCAGAGTTAGTGGATGCTTGCTCATTGCTTATCTGTGGTAAATTTTAATTTGACTGTTGATTTGTCTAGGGTGCATTGGAAGAGTTCATGAATTCATTATATTTTTCTCATGAAGAAAGAAGCTGGTTCCTTTCTCAATGCACTTGTTCCATTCTGAAACTGAAGTTCTGACACCCTGCATGCTATCCTGTCCAAATGGCAGTTTACAAAGCAGCTGACATTTGGCATTTCCATGTAAGACTCAGAAGAATGAACACATCTGTTTGTAGCTAGGCCTGAGAGAAGCTTTTTGGTTTTGGTTTGTCAAATTTTAGACAATATTTTGAAGCCTGATTTTCATCTCACACTGGTATAGATCAGCTATGAGCTCTTGGTCTCAGTGAAGTCAGTGGGAGTTATGACTTCAGCAGAGACAGGATTTTCAGCCCACAAGTAATATTCTGAAACTAATGTTGTTACACTTCCAAAGAATTAGCATTAAAAAAGAAAATGCTATTTATTTTCAATTTTTGTATTACCAAAATTCCATGAGAATTGTTTTCTTTATAACCATTTTTATCCCCCTTGGGTTAAAACTTCTCTCTGTACTACAATCTAATAGCTAAAAAACCCTACAGCTGAATGAGAGTGAAAAGGAAGTCTTTATTTTCTTAAGAAGAGACTACTTACCTCCTCAGTTACATAAAATTCATGTTTTTCTACAATTATATATTTACTTCTCAGGACTCCATGTGTGACATATCATTTCAAAACATACTTTAACACATAAACAGTCTCTTTCATTTGTTCAACCTGTATCTTTCAGCCATCATAATAATTAAAACACTTATATGATTCCATGAAACAATATATTGTTTGAAAATATTAATTTGCTCATGCAGGTAAGAAAGCCATGTCAATGAATAATACAAGACAATATAAAACTAAATCCAGAACATCCTTAGAATGCCTGTTACAATGTAAACTTAAAGTGTAAGATTTATAATTATAGAAAAGAACCTTTTTTTTAAATATAGATGCCACCAAGCTGAGTGAGTGGTGTGCTTGACACACCTGAAGGACAGGATGCCATCCAGAGGGACCTGAACAAGCCCAAGGAATGGGCCCATGTGAATCTCATGAGGTTTACCAAGACCAAGTGCTAGATGCTGCACCTGGGTCAGGGCAATCCCTGACATTAAGACAAGCTGGGGGATGGAAAGACAGAGAGCAGCCTTGCCAGTGAGGATGGGAATGGTGGTGGGTGGGAGGCTGGATGTGACCTGGCAATGTGCACTCACAGCCCAGAAAGTCAATGGTATCCTGGGCTGCATCCAAAGCATTGTGGCCAGCAGGGAGAGGAAGGGCATTCTGCCCATCTGTGCTGCGTCTGTGTGACCCCACCTGGAGTGCTGTGTCCAGCTCTGGGGTCTGCAGCACAAGTAGGGTATCAACATGTAGGAGTGAGTCTGGAGGAGGGGCACCAAGATTATTAGAGAGATGGAGCAACTCTCCTATAAAGAAAGGCTGAGAGAATTGGGGTTGTTCAGCCTCAAGAAGAGGAGGCTTCAAGATGACCAAATTGCAGCTTTTCAGTACCTGAAGGGAGCCTGATAAGGAAGATGGAGAGAGACTATTCAAAGGGGTCTGCAGGGACAGGACAAGAGGGAATGGCTTCAAACTGGAAGAGGGCAGGTTTAGGTTGGATGTTGGGAAGAAATTCTTTACTGTGAGTGTGGTGAGGCACTGGAACAGGTTGCCCAGAGAAGCTGTGGATGCCCCATCCCTGGAGGAGTTCAAGGACAGTCTGGATGTGACTTTCAACAACCTGGTGTAGTGGAAACTCTTCCTGCCTGTGGTAAGGTAGTTGGAGCAACGACTGATCTTAAAATTCCTTACCAATGCAACCCATTCTATGATTCTATAAATATAATGCTGTTTCCTTTCTTCCTTCAGATGAAAACAGAATAATTCTTAATTAAGATATATAAATATTTTACTACATTATAGACTATGAAATGGAATAAATCCAAAACAAATGGTATAGCTAACTAATTAAAAACTTAAGTTTTTGGTATCTTTTTTAAACAGAAAATGTACATGCATCTTAAAACCATTTTTTCCCATAGGTCATGAGATTTTTTCAAGAAATTATTGAAACTATGTTTTATTTTTTTCAGGATTTCAGACTATTTTTCTCTTGGAAACATAGACATGCACAAAAATACTGATGTAATCCATGACATAAATGGCAGTGATTTAGCAAAATGGAGGTGATATTTAATATGTTTTTATCATACATAAAAATATTTAACTTTGTAAATTTTCAGGTTTTGGGATTTTTCCTAATGTTGTAATATGTCTAACATTCCCTATGATGGTATTGAGGAAAGTGTGAGTAGTAAAGAACAAAATGTTTTAATTGAATCATGAATATTCTATCTGCAAATGACATTTGAATATTCTAATTCTATCAGCATGATATTCTATCAATAAATTTTAGAACATTAGAACAAAATAAACACACATATTTTAGAAAGAGTAGCTATAAAAAACCATTTCACAAGTGTTAAATAATTTTTTTAAAAAATGTGACAATTATTAAGGACAATCTTATAATTCTTAACATATTTTTTACCCATCACATATTCTAAGATGTAATAATACAACATTTTTTCATTTGCTTCAGAAAATCAGAGTCAAATTTAGACAGTGGTTGTTATGGTTATGTGGAAGGAACAAATTATAACCTGGCTTCTGAGTATCAAATAATTTTTTATTCATATGTCCAGCTTGCTCCTCTTAAATTGAAATCCATGTTTTGAATTTTGTGAGAATTTTTGTGGCTGGAATAGAGATTTCTACATGATTAATGGCTTTTACAAAATTTGGTAATTGAACATACCATATTTTCTAGTCTTCATACAAGAAATAGTAAATTCATGATGTATAAATAAATTGTAAATAAAGTCCAATAAATAGTTTTCATAAAAATATGGAAGCTTAGAAATATAATGGCCAAAGTTTTTTTGAAAAATGAGTTTTGGTCGCAGATTCAATGTTTAAATTGTGGATTTTCCCCTCTCTATACTTTCTAAATGTAGGGCTGGAATATCACTTGAGATATGGGAAAATTCATATATAGAGTTCAAAATGCCTAGAACACATATACCATTTTTTGATATTTGTCTTCTTTGTGTACTCTGCACCCACATTCAAGACAGAGTCTGCTTTGAAACCATTGCAAACATCTCTATCTGTAAGGCAACTCTTATCTAAAATGCCTGATGTGCTCAGTTACATTGTGCTGCATCATGATAGGATGACTAATCATGTCATAAAAGTTAAATGAAATCCTCTATCCAGGATGAAGAATGCATTTTAAGAGTTCCATATTTCAAGTAAATTATCTGTTCTTTCATAGTGACTAATGTTTGAGTGAAAGAAGCATTTTTTTTTTCCTGGGAAACTAGAACAGCTTGATTCTGCTCCATTAAATTCAATGGAAATGCTGCTGTTTACCTTTCTGAGTTCAGGATAGGAGACTTCTGTGAGAAAGACAGGGACACATGTGAACGTGTTTTAGAAAAAATCTCAATCTACTTGTGTATGGTTTTCTTTTTACCTCTGGCATACTATGTTACTCCCAAAGCTTTCAGTAGCAGAAGCATCTGCTCTTCAGTGCAGCACAGAGATCAAAAAAAAGAACCAAACCATGGCATGTTGACTCTGTGCTTCTACATAGATGAAGCGGCATAATAGCTTATTTCTTTTATGAAGTGAGCAGTTTTTATTGATATAAATATTAATATTTTGTATAAATAAAACACTGGAGTTCTAATATATTAGAAACTGAAGAATTTTCAGAATCCAACAAATTGTAGATATAACCTACATGTGAGGTATTTTCACTTTTAATTTTTTTCTTATGCTCCCACAATAACATTTCAACAGGAATTAACTAAAGGAATGTTCCAGAAATCTTCCGTCCTATGGAAAAATGTCGTGTGATTAGGCAAGCTGGCTTTGCAGAATGGACAATGTCCAAAACACCAATCTGTAAAAACTAAAAAAGCTCCAAATCTTATCTTAGGAGAGTTATTGACTCAGAGGCACCATGTGTGATGGCTGTCTACAGCAAATGTGGTCAAGATTATCATTAGGCATGCCACACACCCAACACTAATTCCAGTGTCAGGAATTCAGTTCTAAAGCAGCTCTGCTGCAGTTGGTTTTTGGCATGACTTCAAAGCTCATATTCAAAGTTAGAGAGCTTAAAAACATGCAAGCTTATTTAGGTTCTTTAAATGGTCTGGCTTAGTAGATGTGTGGGCATTTGAAGCTTTGCAAATCATTGCAGTCTAAAAAAATGAAAAATAAAATAAGACTCTTTTTTCAGTCAGAGTTTTCAATGACATGACATTGAATTAATTTCAAAGTATTTTCTCCCTACCTATCCTTCCACTGTCCCTTAATCTCGGGAGTACTGGAGCTGTGTGTTCTGAAACTTTTTTGATTGTATAATTGCTTTCTTGGTTTGGCACACTATTAAACCTCACAAAAGCTTTGGCAAACATAAAGGTAAAAAACCCTGACCTCTTCACTGAAATCCCTCCAACATTAAGAAGTGACTGCTCTCTTATCTGTTATGGAAGTTGTTGGATTTGAGTCACCACTTTTTAAAGACTGTCTTGTGACTTGATGGCCGTCATGGAAGAATGTGTTGGTACTTCTGTCAGTTACATTTAAAGCACCTTTTGCAATGAGAACAGCTGAAAACTCTACTTATACAAATATCAGTTCTGCACCTATTACGTGAATAACTTTATGCACTTATGTGCACTCTCCAGAACATAAGAGCAGCGTACAGCACAAACAGAATATTGTCACCTGTCATCACATCCTGATGTAATGTTACAACTTCCTCAGTACTTTCAAAATTGCTGGCAAGCACTCTACCAAAGGAAATTTTCACCTTGCAATAGAGAAATTTTCCTTCGGAGTTACCTCAGTCCAAGGGTATTATACAGTAATATAAGGGTATTGTGTGGTCTGTGGGCATTCAGAAATTTTCTGTACTAAAACAAATGTTGGTTTGAAAACCCATTAGTACATTTTTGTGAGTCAGCACTGAGACCTATGTATTAGAAGACACCGAAAATTAAATTTTGGGTTTGGACATCTACTATGATCTCAGAAACCATTTGATGCTATATATTTGTGAAATGATGCATAAAACTGTTCATACCCATGTTTTACAATTACCTATTTCAAATATTTTCTTCTGTGCTCTACTATAATTTCAGTTTTAATGTTTAGTGTTTATGGTGAATCCTTAGCTGGCTAAACACTTAAATTGAAATTACTATTCTTTAAAATAAGTCAATCAAATTATATTGATATTCTCCATTCTCAAAAAAATGCAAAAACCAGCAACTTCCAGAATTTAAACAGTGAAAGATGATTCTTTGGGTGTGAATGTTTACAAAATAAGATTACTGTTCAAAGTAAGCCCATAGAGAGAGAGACAGAAGTTTTATGAGTTAATGACTCAAACAATTGGCCTTTTGCAAAAGAAGCAGGGTGTTTTGCTAAGCCAGGTTTGCATGTCCCAGAAGAAGAGAGGGTGGAGAGCTTTTGGTGTTTGGTGGCAAAACCTCTGGTCTGCATAAGAGTGTAGACAGAGTGTGACTCTATCATCGGAGGATGACCACAGACAAACTGACTTTCATTTAGCAGCAAGCTGTGTTTGAGCCAGATGAGGAAAAAGACTGTTAAGAAACAGGTCCTGAAGGGGTGGGTCATATAAGACCTGTACATAAAAATGTTTAGTGGCACTCCATTCCCCACCACTCTTTGGGCCTCCCCATTCAGATAGTTTTTTACTCAGAGAAGAGGTATGCCTGTTTTTCTCAGAACAGGACTGCTCCAGATTTGCTGCTTCCATATCTACCTATTGAAATAGACTGAGTTCAGTGCTCCACTGCTGAAGGGTGACAAGAGTTATCAAGATTTTTTTTTTTGTTATTTCTGATATCAATGACAAGGACTCTTCAAGACAGTATGTCTGTATTTACTGAAAGGTCTTCCTTTTTTTTCCTGAACTGTAAGGTTTCAGTTGTTAAGATTTCAAAGCAATTCCTTGGTATTTGGGAGGAGAACGAACATAGACTCTGCTTTCACAGGTGTCAGGCCAGAGGAATTAGAGAAGCTAAAATAATGTGTGTAAATGAATGGAAATGCAAGATTGGCACCTCTTCCTAGATCTAAAAAGGAGGGTTGAAGAAGTGCAGACATGCTCTCAGGGTACATCCAGACATATTGATTCTGTATCCCCTTCATGATTGAGCTTAATTTTGAATCTAGACCCTCTAAAACACTTAAGGATATCTCAGGCTCTTTTACCCTGTCATTTACAAAGAGGATCTCCTGCTTAGACTTCATCAAAGCCTTTCTTATAAGTCCCATGCAGTGAAACTACAGGAAATTCCTGAAGTTCTCCTTTAGGTGAGAGGTTTGTTAGTGGAGTATGGCTGTGCAGACTCTTTGAATTGCACCCATGGATGTAACTGCAGTTATGTGACCAATTGTTCATCTCCTAACATTCCTGGGAGGCACATGTTTATTTACTTGGATTGCATTTCAGTTGTAGCACAAATTCTTGCAAGGTGCCATTGGCAACATTCCAGCTATACTGCTGGATTCTGGTGAAATATATAAGAATATCTCTATTAAGTCTTGTTTTCTTCTCTCTTTCTTGGATTAATGTTACAATGTCCTTGAATTGAATCTTCATTGGTTCAAAGTTGGATCCACACAAAATATTTTTAAATAAGAGAATATTTTATACTGCAGAATTGTTTAGCATAATGGTTCCATAGGGAACCTATATTCTATCTATATATCTATCTATTCATACATCCAAAGATGAATTGGATATTAAGCTGACCAGAAATGTGGGGGACAATAAAAAGAGTTTTTCAAATATTTTAATGAGAAAAGACTGTAAAAATATCATCCACCTACTACAGGATGAGGATGGTCACCTGACATGGTGACATGAACAAGGCAGAGGTGTTTAATGCATTTTTTGCGTCTGTCTTCAACACAGATGACAGTCTCAGTGCCCTGAGATGAAGAACCATCACTGTGAGAATAATGAGCTTCCAATCAACCCTGAACTTCTGTGGGACCTATGGCTCCAGCTGGATCCTTATAAATCTATGGGGCCTGATGGGAGTCATCCAAAAACCCTCAAAGATCTTGTTGGTGTCATCGCAAAGTAGCCAGGAGGGCCAGCAGTGTCCTGGGGTGCATCGGGCACAGACAGACAAGGGAGGGAATTGTCCCACTCTGGCCAGATTGTCCTGCTCTGATCTGCACTGGGGCAGCCCCACAACAAGTGCTGGGGGCAGTTTTGGACACCACAACGTAAAAAAGGCATCAAGTTGTTAGAGAGCATCCAAAGGAGGGCAACAAAGGTGATGGAGGGACATAAGGGGAGGCTTTTCAGGGAATGGCTGAGGTCACTTGCCTTGTTCAGCCTGGATAAGAGGATTGAGAGGAGAGACCTCATTGTGGTGTTCAACATCCTCACAAGGGGAAGAGGAGGGGCAGGTACTGATCTCTTCACTCTCAAGACATCAATGACATGACCTGAGGAAACAGAAAGAAGCTGAGTCAGAGGAGGTTTAGGTTGGATTATCAGGAAAAGGTTTTTTACCCTGAGGTGGCTGAGCACTGGGACATGTTCCTGAGGGAAATGGTCACAGCACCAAGCCTGTCCAAGGTCAGGAATAGTTTAGACAACACTCACAGGTACCTGGTATGACTCTTAGGGATGGTGCTCTGCAGGGCCAGGAGCTGGACTTAATGATCCTGCTGGATCCCTTCCAACTCAGCATATTTTATGATTTTTTTCAGATAGTTTAGTTTTACTGATTGCTTTATCTATTACAGAGATAACTAAATTGGCTTTCTGCATAAAACATAATCAGAATTTGAATCTTGAAATTCATAATCTTCATTGAAAATTATATTAAAAGCTCATCAGTGTTTTACTTCTGCTCCCCACATCCGTATCTGGTTATATTTGATTAAGGCAAGACATCTTACGAAGTTTTACGAGAAAGTCCTTGCTCTTGTGTTTCTATCAAGTCAACCCTCACAGAAGTAAAATTTCACTAGTTTATCTGTAAATATAATTTGATCAGAGTAGTCAAAATAAATGTAAAATTCAAATGAGCTATATCCTACCATTGCTATAAGGAAGTGTATGTGTTTCTAATTTAAAAATAGAATTTTCGAAAGCTTGAATGTGAATCCTAAGAATAGTACTACAGTCATTGCTGAATTCAAAGTTGAAACTATGAATGGAGAACGATATGTCATAAACTGTTCCTTGTGAAGGATGGTTACTCAATGCTTATAAGAGGAGAAGGTTTCTTTTCTTTTAACATTTCATCCACTCAGAAGCTAATATTCATAAATTTTAATTTTCATTTTTAAATGAAGAACAGTGTGGAGAGTTTTTTGTGCAAGATGGAGAAAGGAGGAAAATTGACAAGAAAATTCAATTTAATTGTTTGACGTATATGTAAAAAGTAAGCAATTAAATTCCTTTCCTTTTAGTCATCCTATAGCATGTTTTCCATATGAATAACTTTCATCACAGTCATAAGATAGAGAAAAAAATGAGGCTTTTTAATTTTTAAAAACTAAAAATGAACACATTCTGTTAGAAATGAAACCAAATGAAAAGTGGATATCTTGTTCAGAAAGAGTTAATAAAATATATATATTAACTCTTAAAAATCAGATTAAGAATCTTTTTTTTAAAAAAAAAAGCAAAATAAACACCAGCAATTGACAGCAACAACAGTTGGCTGTCTTTAGACCTGCAGAGGAAGTAGGTGGGAAGCGTGGGGTTGAATCTTTCTGCTAGAAATGGGGAGACACTTGTTGGCCACCCTGATCTGGAGGAGATGAAGGACAGGGGAAGGAAGAGCAGCAATGCTTAGAGCCAGCTGTGCTTCTGTCAGCAGCAGCCTCTCAACACCCATCTCCTCTGGCCCAGCTACCACGACCTTCCTCACTGCTGCTGAGTGAAGACTTGACAGGAGACAGAGGGTGTGCAACGATTTTGCATCTCCAAAAGCTCCCAGGCCTTTGGAGGGTGTGCCAAGCGTGCCAGACAGAGGCACCATGAGCTCACATGGTGTTCCAGTGAACTTACAGAGCACGGAGCAGGCCCAGTGTGCTTGACGAGAGGAGCAATAAGGAGCGGTAAGTGTAGGGACGAGGTAGATGCCTCACTGCTGCCAGTGAAATGGTGATAAGACCTTTGCTGACAATGCTAGGTAAAGAAGGGACTCTGGAGTGGATGTAAACAGCTGGTTTCTCTTCAACCTCATGTTTGGCTAAAGCCCAGGTCCAGTGTCTGCAGCCTGGATTCATTTCCCTCAACTTCAGCATGCATTGTAAACTAAATTAAGTTTAATGGTTCTAGCTCTCTTTTTCATGGCTGGTAATGAGAAAGATGTCTTCAGAGAAAAGGTTGGTCAACATGAAAAATGTATTATTTACTCCTTAGGAGAGGTATGTATTTCCCTGCGTGGTTAAAACTATGTAGGTTGACTGTACTCTGAAGTCAGACATCTTTAATCAGGAAGATAAAACTAAGGTTTAAATTGCAATGTTAGCTCAGTTGCATGTACATGTTAAATGGACATTTAAAGTCACTCAGACCTTTAAAGTTGTGATATATCTATATGTCTAAAATCAGCTGAGTCTAAACCAGTCAACATGTGTTTTCCTTCCAATTAACAGAGATGGCATAACCAGGAGTTATGCAGTTTTAGCATTTTTAGCATTTAGCCATTTGAGCATTATCCTCATGCTAAATACCTGTCTAAAATAAGAGAGGTGCCATTTTTCCTTTAGGTCTGTTTTTCTCCCCTGGTTTTATAAGGATGGTCTAGCATGACTGACCTGTCATTAACCAGAATTTTAGTCATCTAAACTTAAGTCAAATTAATCCCACACCCAGCTTACACTTACAGAATCACTCAAAAATCTTTTTATGTCACAAATAATGAAATAAATAAATAACTATATTCATGTACAGCCAGAAGTTTGGGGAACTATGGCTGCTTCATAAGAAATTATCATATATTCATCTTCTGTAACAAACAACAGGCTGTGGTTTCATTCTGCTGCCTGATAAAAGAGAGTCAATCCACATGTCAACGGAGAAAGTCTTAGAAATCGAACTAATAGATGAAAATACCAGAAAAGTCATTTTCAAGTGTTGTCTTATTATATTCTATTAGCATGTCGCTATGGCAGTGACAACTTTTGAAGTCTAGATCCTGCCGTTGAGCCAGTTCTCATTGTTTGTTTCATTTTATTTGCTTGCATTCTTTATTCCCATTACAAAACCCATGCTGTTTACATTCATACAACGTACACCCACTGCTACTTTCAGTCACAATAAAAATCAAGCAGCTTCCTCAACAAGCCATCAAATAATAATAAAATACTTTTCAGAATTTTATCACAAAGGGAAGAAAAAAGCATATGAGTTGTTTCCGTTAAAACTGAGGAAATGCCTTGGGAATGCTGAGTCATCTCTGTGAAATCTGTCACTCACTTCTGCACTTGTAGAGGTCTACCAGAGCTACCAGAGGACAGAACTAGGAAAAAGTAGGCAAAGAGTGGTCTAAGTTATATTTCTCTCTGCAAACATATATACCAACAGTATCACAAAATCTTGTCCTGATTTTCAAACCAGGATGCACAAATCTCAATAAAACACCCAGTGTTTTTGTGTGTACATGCACAAATGCACAAACTGGTTCTAATATTTGTCCTGATGCAACCTCTCAGTATAAGTAAGTAATAAAAAAGAAAATCTGTAACAATAAATATTCGAATGGTTATGACATTTTAAAATTTTGATATACAAGATTATGAAAACAAATTAACCAGTTTCTGTCAAAATAATTCTTAAATTATTTCTTCTGTCAAAATAATTTAACTTGATCCAGAGATGGAAGGCAATAGTGAATTTCTAGTAGGTCTAATGTGTACTAGGCAGAAGCCTAATAAAACTTTACATATTGAAGTGCTAAAGTAGTGTGAATTTTAAATAAGATACAGGAAATTTTGCAACTGAAAAAAAATTATTTTGCTCTAAGAAAAGTCCAACAAAATACACAAAAGTATTATTTTAGTATAGTTTTTACATCTAATTACATGGATTTATATACATAATACATTTTAATGGGACTGTAGATCACATCTGTTATTCTTGATAAGCCATACTGATTCTATTCAGCAGCATCTTAAAATGAGTACAGTAACCTTAGCATATTAAAATAGGTGAGCACAGTAACCCATCTGCAGTAGTAATTGATAGATAGAAAGGAGCTGCAAACTTGATAAATAAGTCTTGCTCCCAAGACCTGAAGCATACAAGTAGCAAAGGAAAAATGTCATGTAAGAAGAAAAATTTAAAATTTCATTTATATATTAATTTATGTATTTTGTATCTTCAATAAGGATCAGTTATGTGGTGGATTGAAGAAATCATGGCAGCTCTTGCTCCAGAGAAACCACAAGGTAAATGGGAAAGGTGAGCTGTTTATTGCAGTAATGAGCTCTAAGGAGTTAAGAATTTTACCATATAATAATTAAAGTTTCTTGGTTTTATGAGAGGCAATCAAAACTGTGGAAAATAAACTAAGGAATTAGAATCCTAGATATTAGATCATATCTAACAAGAGATTAAATATTTTTTTAATAAACAAAATTAAAGCTAATATAGATAATTTCCTGTCTAAGGTAAAAAAAGAGAATATGATACAATGAGTTATTATTGACTCCTCAAGTTCATTTGTGCAGTAATTGCATGCTAAATACCCATTTTCTTACAGTTTTGTTGTAAAAAGGAATATTCAAATTAAAAAGAAAAAAAAGATAAGAAAAGGGAAAAGGAATAAGAAAAAATGCAACATTTGCTAGATGGAAGGATGTTTTCCCCCTTATATGTAGAAGGATCCCCTTCTACATATAAGGGAGAAAAAATTGTGACTAATAAAAGTTTGTTCAGGAATTATGATATAGGGATGAGAAAATGATATTTTACTATTTAATGTAAATTGACTTCACACACTGAAGTGAAACCTAGCTAAATGACTTTGTGTTTAGGATGTTGTTCTCTGTGCTCTAGCATACCTCAGAAAAGTATCTGTCATTATTATAAAACAATACAATTCTTCCCCTGTGAAAGGCTCCAAAAGGCATTCCCATAGCGTATTGTATGATAGCATTATTTGTTATTCTTTTTTATATATGTGCATCTGGTCACAGATGAGTGGAACTGGGGTACAGAGTCAAACTGGGATATAGTCCCCACCACAGACTTCCTTCACACTTACTCTTAACACAAATAACCTAAGTTCAAGCAATGAAAACTAAACACTGCAAGAAAGACATGTACAGCTCCTGAAGACAAAATGTAGGGTTTGCATAAGTTGCTAACTAAAAGCCCCTATTCAGTTAGCAATGCCAGTATCTTCGTGTTTCTACTGTTTGACACAATGATGGATTATTTATTTACTGAACAGCACTGGTGGCCAGAAAATCTGATTTTCATGCATGAAATCCATGAAACCCCAGCCACTGAACAGCTTCTTTTACACGTGGCAAAGGTCACCTATCAAGGGATTTTCTCACGTTTTGTGTGATTGGTCATGCCTCATTTCCTTCAAGAAAATATGATTTCCCTAAAGTGTGTGCATTTTAAGAGACTCTCAAAGACTGAGAAAGTTATTTCCTCTTTGTTTGTGATAAGCAAAAATATAGAGACTAACCTACAGGGAATGACAAGCAACTGTTTGTAGCTGGAAACCACATTTAATCCTATCATTAAGGAAAACCTTGGAGCATACTAGGAACAAAAAGAGTGCAAAACTAGACACTTAACCTTGTCATGTAACCTTGCAGACTTGCAAGTATTTAAAGAAAATGTTCAGTATATCTGATAAGTGATCCCTCTGTATTGTGAAAGTACTACCTGTTCATACCAGGAGCTTCTACTTTTTTAAGTACTGTGAGGTCAAACCAAATGAGGTGATGCCAGATTTTTATGGAGGTTTCACTGCTCTTAAGCACTGAAGCACTTTTACTTCCATGCTCTAATCTTTTGCATGAACTGAACATTGCAGCTGATATCATCCATGGCTGGTGCAATACTGTTAGAATGTGGCATTGCAACACATCTTTGTTTTGAGTTTTATTCAGAGCTAGGCCTGGCTCTTACTGTTGTGTGCAGGTATAAAGGGCCTGTCACAAGAGGAGCTCTGCAGACGGTTGGGTTTCTAGGATGCCATGGTGACAAACAACTGTGTGAAAATATGAAAAATATAGAAGAAGCCATTGAAGTGTTGGGGCTTTTTTTCTTTTGTTTTGGGTTTGTTTTTTTTTTTTTTTACTCATACAGGCCATAGGCCTGTCTTGTGAGAGACTGAGTTTTAGGATGCTGATGAATGTTGACCAATAAATGGAGAATATTTTGCAAGACCTTTTAGATTTCTGGCAAAGTCTACACATCTGCCCGTGACAATCTATGCCTTTCATCTAAGGAGTGATTCCTCATTTTCGGATTTCTTTCTTCCTTTTTATTTTAAAACCATTGAAATCAATAACCTCCTGCATTGCTAGTGCATTTCATTATATCATATAGTGAGTCATCATGAAAAAGATTTCTTACTGCTCTTTCTACAGGGCAAACATCTGACTTATATTGCAATAATGGCAGCAATGTCTAACATGAAGAATGCACAGCAAGAGGACATAATGTCAAAAGCAAAACATTCTCATCTCAGCTGCAAAAGTGTGCTCTGTTAAAAGAGAAATTCCATGATTTCAAAATTGTGCTATCAAAATATAATTCTCTGCACATCAGAGAGGACCAAATAAATAGAAAATAACAGAAAATGAAAAAGTTTATGTTTAATGGCTATTCCACAACATTTTAATTAAGAGAATATTTAAATACTACAATAGTATTATGTTTTAGTATGTCAGTGGCAACATGCATTGTTTATTTGGCTTTATTATTTACAGAGATTTATAACCTTCATCATATCTTTCTTGCAGTGTTGATTGAGTCTTGGCATTTTTTTGCCAGAAAGGTAGTGATGAATTATTTTGACCATTAAAAAATTAAAACAAAACTAAACCAAACAAACGTATAAACAGCACAAAACCAACAACAATAAAAACAACAAAAAACCAACAAAACAAAAAAAACCCCACAACAGTAACAAAAAATAAAACAGAGCTCAGAAGCAATCAGGGAATAAAAGGCCTAAAGTACAGTGATAATAAAAGAAATACTATACCTTAGGAACATTGAAGAGGAAGGTGATAATGTGACAAGGTTTAAAATAGATGGGATCAAAAAATTTATTAAAAATACAAATTGACTCACAAAGCTAAATGAGAGAGATTATCATAGAAATTCTCTGTGCTAGCTGCTAGCTGAAACAAGGAAAAAGCTGCTATTAGCATAAGTCTGTAATCAGTACAAAAGGAAAATTATGAATAATTACTTTTGAAATTTAAGAAAAGGAAATTAAACTCATGTCTGAAGAAAAAGTGGGAGTGAATAAAATTTTAATAGTGTTTGGTATTGAAATATGGAATATTTTTACATGGCAGGTCTTGAAAATTGCAAAGCTTGAGACATTTAAAACAAGAATGGACAATAGATGATTAAACATACTGGAGCGCTTTCACTGTTGAGTAGAGAGATGGAGTCAAAAACTTCTTATCTGTCTACTGCATCTTACTGCTTTACCTCTTCAATAATAAAAGAGTCTGTAGTCCCAAAGATCATCACAAGCAAAATACAATGTTTACAGAGGGATTTCTGTATCTGCCCATTTTTTCTCTGGGGCAGAACTCCATATCAGTATTAATGCCATGGCACCTTCTAGGCTGTCTTCATCAATGTCACTCTCATGATAAATGTGATCAGATGCTGTGCACAGGGCTACCAACACTGATGCTGGTGCTGTCTATGAAACGGGGAGGTGGATGCCTCTCTGTTATGTTAATTTTGCCAGCTCAAACTTGGCTGCTGCTCCAGCTGCCACTGCTATTTATGGAAAGCAAGCTTGTGTTAATAAACCTCTCGTGTAGTTACAAATTGCCTGGGATAAGTACGACTGTTACTGCTCTGATTTGTCTTGGGGAGCTAGAAGGAACTCTACGTGTGCGTTGTCAGGATAAATCAAAACAGTGTAACGATAGTGTTATTTGTTCATTATTCTATAGATAATATTCTTCCTCTAAGCACATGGTAAAATGGGATAAGGCTGGTATAAAATAAGCAGGAAAATTTACCAAGGAGTCTTAGATTTTGTAAAGAAATCCTTATTTTATTTCCCCCTCCATCGACCTTCTGAAATCTGAAGTTAATACCTGGAACAGGATGGTACATCTTCAAACCAAAATAACCTGCTGCTAATTTGCATCCAGGTTTATATTTACCTCATATTTCTAGACTGCATGCAATGAGGTCATTTACAGGATGGTCCGGTCTTCCATTCTTCATCTTTAAATATTTTAAAAAAGGAGAAAAACCCAAATTCATATTTCAGTTTTTTTTAAAGGTTCCCAGAATTTTAGAATTCCCATAGGAAAATTTAATGAAAATACCTCTCTCCCACCCCCATATTGTACTACACAGAGGTAGCAGACATGCTCTGTTTCAGTGCAAGACAAACAAAGTTTGGTGAAAATAAGTGAACTTTTAGCTTTTTTGTCTTTTTAAAAGAAAAAGTAGATTTCCATTTAATGAAAACATAATATTTAATGATTAATGCAACATTTAGTTTGGCCATAGACAACAGTTGCAAGAATGTCTGCCAATCAAAACAATGCAAATATGGTTACTTTATTTTTCTGACAAACAGAAATATACTATAGGTGTAAATCAGCTGCCAAGGCAATGATCCCATTTAAGACCATTTATTTTTCAATTTTTTCATCACTAAAAGAAACATTAATAATTGTTTCAGTGATGAAATGACATTCCAGAGAAAGACAGGGAAAGAAAAAAATAACCCACAATCGCCATAGAATCAATTCTTTAGGAATTTGGAAAATAACAAGTAATCATTGCTTATTATAGTTTTTGACAGCTTAAGTATAAAAAAATCAATTACCATGAAACTACTATCCAGATTAATGTTGAAAATAAACCTGCTTCTTAGGTACCTGATAACACAGCATTGATTTTTATTGTTTGAGGGAGGCTGGCTATATTTAATTTCTTTTATTGATTTTTTTTCCTTAAGTCCTATATTCAATGCATGTGAGATACAATGCAATTTCTTACAGCAAAGTAATGCCAGGTACCAAGCCTGTGAATTAATTTTACATGAGTGAAAGCAGTGCTTAGTAATTTGCTGAGTATTTGAGAGCAAAACTAGTAATTTTCCTCTTTATTATTTATAAATATCAAAAGGTCTTGGAGCTGGCATGGTGGTGTGGGCTCAAATGAGAAGATCTTGCAGTAATTTCTAATATCTTGACACTACAGCACCTTATGTCCTATGTCCTATGCCTCATGCACTTTGAATGTCAGTGGTGATTGAAGGGTTTTGGAAACTAGATGAAAAATATAATCAGCAAGTATTCTAGTTGTGTTTTGATACTGTAAGCTCCAAGTCTGAATGCAATTTTAAACAGAAGTGGACACAGGATTTAAAACCACACACAAACATGGCAATTTAAAATAAATAACAGCGTATTGTTTGGAGTTTAAAGTGGTTCAAGTCTTTCTTCCTACTAATAAATAACCAAAAACAAATAACATCCATGAACTTCTGTGTAGAATTTTAATGATTTCTGCTTCAGCTAAGTGAAAGCAATGCCATTTTGATAAAACAAATGCAAAAGTATTTATTTCCTTGAAGTGAATATAAAATATGCAAATGCAGTGATTCAGAAAGATAGAATGAAGAGTTTGAAGAAGTATTGCAGTTTCACTGAAATGTTCCTTGTTGTGTCATGCTATATAGCTTTACAGCAGAAGCTCTCCTTGTCTAAATATTCTAGATAAGGTTGGTGCCCGTCAGAGAGATTGCCTGGTGTTTGAAGATAACTGAGCGGAAGTTTCTCTGCAGCAAAGCACTACTGTGTTTCGCCCTAGAGATGATGGTGACATCTGAAAGTGGGTAAGCAAAACCCCACACACCAAGATACTGTCATGCTCAAAGCCAGTTTGCTGCAGCAGGTGAAGATCATACTCCATCTGCTTCAAAACAAAGTGAATAAAGCCTGCCCAGCTTACCCCGAGGAGCTTTCAGAAGTTAATAAAGATGTCATGGCTAGATGTACCTGGAAAGACTTGATTGTTCATGAACATTTAGCTCCTTACCCTGGTGGCTTTACCTGTGTGAAGTGGAGCAGTGGGTGGCAGTGTTACACTGCTGCTTCCTAGGCAGAGAAGCTATTTGAAAAAGGGGAATGAGAAGGAATGTATCTAAATTAAGTTTGAGAAGTCGATTCTTTACTGATCATTTGATCAGAGGTGCCATTATAAAACCAAATCATTTGATTTCTCCTAGCGTCTCTTCTTTCATTATAACTTGAGTGGCACATTGCAGTCAGTTGCAGGAGTTTTATTGAAAAAAAAAGGAGAATGTTGATTTGAAAGGAGTGTTTTGGGTTTTTTTTGTTCTTGATTTGGTTTAATTGGTGCACTGTATTTAATAGTCATGACTAATCATCACTTTCTGTAATGATAATACCTACCAAGCTTCCATGTGGAAGTAAGAACAGTTATGTTGAGTCCTGTAGAAAATGTAACTACTTACTGTCTTTTTGTAAAGTACTTAAATTTTTTTGTTCAACAATTTTTTCTAGGAGAAATTTTTGGTACACTGGTCAAATAGCATTAACAGAAAATAGCATAATATTAATGAGAAAATATGCCTTTATGGGAAAAAGTTGAGATGAAGGATGGTATTTTGGCTGTTTAGGTAGCCTAAGTTATGAGGCTGATTTCCTTACCTTTGCCAAAACTCAACTAATTCCTGCAGAGAATAATTAAGAGATGGAGTAAAATCCACCACTGGAGGAACTTGTTTCTTTCACTTGTTCTTTTAAGGTATAGAAACTGGTTAGCTTCCTAACGTCAGCAACAAAAGTTTGAAAGCAAAATAAAGGGGTTTGCACAGTCCTATAATGCAATATTTTGCACCACAAAGCCATAATGAAAACAATATTTTATGCTCGTTGATAACACTGCTGCAAAATGTATGGCTGTGTTCATTAAGACTGTCCTGCATTGCCAGAGCTCATTCACGGTCACACTAAGCCTGCAAGTTTAACTTGCCTTTTAACATTCTGCATTGGAAAGCTGATCTGGATACCACTAAGATACCACCTCAAATATGGTCCAAAAATGTGTCACTTCACTGGATTTTTTTACATTCAGTTCTGCTCTGGATACTAAGAATCTGTTTTCTGATGTAGCTAGGTGGGTGTGCAAAATGGATCAAACTTACTTTACTGACTAAAACCCACTCCACCTTCATTTTATTCAACACCTCTCAAAATTTTGAAAAGATGAAATATTTTTGACTTTAGCATATAATGTTGTTACCCTTATGGTGTTTCAAGAATACCGGGTGAATCCATCAAAACAACATTCCTTCAAAGTCTCCACAAGGAGCATTAGTAAGTTGTTTAGTCCTCTATATTTGGTGTCCAAGTACAAATATACCTCATAGGAAACAATAGCTTCAGAAAAGCAGAACTAAGTCAGTAAATTTGCTAGGCCTTTTTCCTCCTCCTGCCTGCATAGCTATTTGTCAGGAGAAAATGTAAAACAAAAAAATGTAAAACAGAGTTCAAACAAAAAGTTTAATTGTTGCAGACATCTCAAAATAAGTATTTGTTCATTGTTGAGATATTAAATTTCTTGCTTAGATGGTGCCTGTACTGCATCCAAATTGCAAAGGAAGGCATGCTTTTGCTCACTGGCATCTAGTCGGAGCCCCATGCTCTGTAGGGACAGACATGAGCATCATTCTTTATACCACATTCAGGTCTTCATGCAGGGGAAAGTGCACACATACACAGAGGCTATAAAAAATAGAGACAGCCACAACACTAGGTCCTGACATTTGGACATTCAGGTCCTGCAGTGTGCATCAGCATGCCTCTGACACAGGAGTGAGAATTCACTTAGTGTTTTGTCTTCCTTTCTGGAAGTACTATACATTTTTTGCACAGTTCTTACATTCTTTTTTCACACAGAATCATAGAAAGGCTTTAGGTGGGAAGGGACCTTCAAGACCATCGAGTTCCACTCCCCTCGCCATGGTGAGGAACACCTTCCACTAGACCAGTTTGCTCAAAGCCTGATCCAGCCTGTCCTTAAATATTTCCAGGACTGAGGTATCCATGACTTCTCTGGACAACCCATCCCTGTGCCAGCATTTTCACAGTGAAGAATTTTTTTCTTATCCAAACATACCCTATTTCAGTTTAAAACCATTCCCCCTTGTCCTGTAACTACATGACTTGTAAAAAATCCTTCTCCAGCTCCCTTGTAGGATGCCTGTAGGGACTGGAAGGTGCTCTAAGGTCTCCATGGAGCCTTCTCTCCAAGCTGAACAACCCCAGCTCTCTCAGACCATCATCACAGGACCCCAGCTTTCTCAGATTATTTTCACAGGATGAGTGTGCTCCAGCCCTGACTGGAGGCAAATTTGGTTTGGTCAGGTAAATCATCCATATGTGTCTTAAATTATAATCTAAAAACGGTGGGAGTGTGTGTGTGGTGTGCGTTCCATTTTTTAGCTGCAAATTTCTGACAAATGTAACTTTTTGTTTATCAGTTGTCTTTTCTGTGATGTGAATTTTTTATATAAGTTAATTATAGTCATTATCAGGTAGTGCTCAAGAGATACCAGTCAAAAACTTCAGTCCCATTATTTTATACAGTCTTTACCCATCCAGAGAAAAAGTTCCACACTAAAGTTCTGACTGGAGATGATTATACAGAACTAATTGGTACTACCAAGGGAAAAAGAAGAAAAAATGAAAACAAAACAGTTTTATTCATAGTAAACATTTATTCATCTTTTTAAATTGTATTCTAGATGAAAGCAAATCAGCAATCATATGAGAAATGTCCTTAAATCTATAATTGTTACAAATAACTTGCTTACAGATTGTTTTGCAAGAAATCAGCCTGTCAGTAATTTTCATATAGTCATGGGAAGCAAAAAAGAACCTAAAGAAATGTTCAGTGAAAATCCACCTACTTAAGCTGCAGTCTGTGCTTTCTGTGTGTACAGTTCTGTTTCTGGTACTGGGGAGAGAGAATTTGCAAGATCATATGTTGCTGGCAAATTATTGAAATTGTTAATTGGGATGATTTTGCACTGAAATTTTCTGCTTTTGTCCCAGGGAAATGCACAATGGCAGATGTGGTGTGGAAGGTTTTTTTAGTTTAGAGACAACACAGAATTATGGGGAGAATTCCTGCCCCACTGTAGTTACCCACTAAACTCTCATTTGAGTTAATTCAAATCACTGTTGCACCCACAATGATAAAAATAATATAAAAGTAAAGGCTCCTCACTGAAGCATAACAAAGGCTATCTGTAGCAGGGACATGTAACAAGAAAATGTGCTAGGCTATGTAAAGGCAAATACATCCTTTTTAACATTAAGCAGGTAAAATTGACCTCTGTTAGGGTTCAGACGATCATAAAATAGAGCCATGTACCCAATTACTTCCCTGCTAGACTTTCCACACTCCTTGAAGGTGCACCCCATTTTTCACACCTTTCTCCTAAACCCTACCACCCAAAGCCTTCCCCATACCAGTTGCTCCTCCACAGTCTGGAAGCAGGAGAAGCCAGTGTCCAAGGCAAAGCAATGCTGGACTTTAAACTCACCCAGGGAATGTTTTACCACAGGATTGATTATCAAGGCTACGAGCATTCCTAGCATTCCTGGAAAGGACTAAGAAAGGTGCAAGTGCTATGTGTTCCCACACCTCACCAGCAGGCCTTACTCACCTTGCTCCTGATTAATTTTTTCCTGTGGACAGACAACGTTTGGGTTTGGTTTGGTTTTATTTCTTCGTTTTGGTATTGGGAGATTTTTTTTTTTTGGGTTATGGTGATTTTTTCAGTTTATTTTTGTTTGGGTTGGATTGTGGTGGTGGTAGTTTTTGTTGAGGTTTTGTTTGTTTGTTTGTTTCTTTCTTTCCTGTGCCTTGAGAGTATTTTTTTAGTCATTTTAAGCTAGATTCTTAGAACTACTTGCTATGTATTTTGGAGAGAATACTTAGAGGATCACAGTTCTGATATTCCTCCTGGTGGGCAGGAATGGAAGCTATTATTGTGATTTTCATTACCCCTCTTTTCTTTTTGTTACTTTTTAATAAAAAATATGTGCAAAAGATAATTATTCAGTGTATTTATCAGAACTTAAAAGGAAATGTTCTATCAAAGATAATAGAAAATGTGATTGTCACTCATAAGACTTACTTTGTTCAAAGGTTTATTAAGCAAGAAAGAAATCCTCCAAGCACCTTTTTTGCTGACTTGGACATTTTTGGATAAGAAAAATAGTTGGTTGGAAAGCTCCACAAATTCTAAATATATTGACATAATTTCTCAGTAAAACATTTTTTATAGTTTTACTTGCATATCTCTACTGGAGGGATAGTTTTTTTACTTTATTTTAGTTTTCTTTGTTTTTATTTTTATTATTAAACATAGAGTTAATAGAAAATGTCAACTCCTTTTTTTTAATGGTCCATTCTCCCAAATGTTTTGGTTTTTTGGTTTTTTGGTTTTGTTTTTTTTTTTTTTTTTTTTTATTTAGTTCAGCAAGGAACTACAGCTTTTTAGCCTCGAGTACTGAACTGAAAAGACCAGCCGGCATAGTTCTGGAGATAAGCACCTGAAACCTGATTCCTTGGTACAGGAAGCATTAGGCCAGATTTTACCTTTAAATAAATTAGCATGGTTGCATAGAATTGAAGGAATAGGTCCAAAATAACTTTTTTAATTGAAAATATCATTAAAACACAGACATGAAGGATTCATTGCTAGGAGGGCTAATACTTGAATGATGAAAAAATGAGATCCTTACCTAGGAACATTAATCAGAATTGCTTTATGCTTTACTCAGATCTGTAGAGCAACTCTGATTTTAAACAGCTGAAGTTTTCATCCAAACAAATGGAGTTATCCCAAATTCATTTATATTTTTATATATTTATTAATTTTCTGATTTATTTATTTATTAATCTGTGGAACTGTTTGAAAACATTTGGCCAGCACCTACTTAGGAAAAAGATGAGATAATTCCATGATTACTGCTTTAATCAGAATGATGGTCTGTGGATTTCTCTGTTTCAGGTTTCTTGTGTAATCTCAGGTAGATCCCATTATTTATGCCACAATGAAGGAGAAAGTAATTTCATATCACAGAAAAAGGTGTTTTTTATAGAATGAGGGGAATGAAAGTTCACCAACATCATAATAGAAATATGAGTTACTCTGTGAAAGGGAATATAGCCGAGTCTGCAGGAAAATTTGCTGTTTATTTTTAAAAATAATGCAAGGTTTTTGTGGAGCTTATGTAGTTTTGACCATGACACTCCCACCTGTCCTCCTCCTGCCCCAAACCATCTCATGCTATTACTAGGGCTTAATTTCAGTGGTGTCCATTGTGCCACCAAAAAAAAAAAGGTAATAAAAAATAAAATAAATTAAGTGGGCTTGAAACCATCAGTTCCACACTGATTATTATGTATGTGTGTGTGGAGCAGGGAAAAGAGGTGGATATGTGAAGTGGAGTAGAATGAAAAGAAAAATGAAAAGATTAAATGAAAATAAATCCATGTAATTCCTTCATCCTAATGGCAATGGGCAGCTTTTACACACAATAGAAATATAGTGTGGTCATTTCCAGAATTCTTTATAATACAGTGAAAAAAAAGAGGAAATTTCAACTGCAATCTATTTTGGTATAGCTTCAGATTAAATAAAAATTTTATTTGAGGTAATGTTTCCTTTCTCTTGGGTTTCACCATACACAAAAAACCACAGCAAACAACCACCCCCAACCCCTCAAGCCACTCCTACCTTTAAGAGGTGTAAAATTTATTGCTATCCTAAAAAGGAACAAATTTTTGTTAAATTCTTAAGAAAAACTGGTTGAGTTTGTTTGGTTGGGGTTTTTTTCTGCTCTAGAAAACTATTTCTTTTTCAATCACACACTGACAGTAAATCATATCAGGCATAAATTTATCACAAACAGTCTAATATGAATGCTGCCTTTTCAAAGTGTTGAAATTCTCAGATGTAAAATGCGTAAAATTTCTTCTCTAACTACAGTTTAGTGTAGTGGGCAAAACCCCAAAAACCAAAAGACAACACAAAACCCCCAAACCCCAAACCAAAAAGCATGGAGCTATATCTGCATTATTTTCAATTGATTTATTTTAACATTACTGGGAACACCTATCTCATGGCACTTTCTTTTTATTTGTATTGCTTTTGGCAGTTAAGTCCATTTGGGCAAGATGGACAACAAACCTGACTTCCTTTAGGCTCAATGAATTATTTTTTCTAGATATTGTGGTTACTTTTTTGGTAGTAAAAACAGAACCATGACTCTAACCTGGTTTGCTACAGAATTTCATCGAAGACAGATAGGAAGTAGTTTTCAGGTACTTGTATAATTAATTTAGGATGCCTCTTTTTGAGATTACAATGTGACTGAAGGAATTCACACTACATTTTCATCGCATCAGTAAAGGTAAGAAACAGAATTGTACTAATTCTATGCTTGGATATACAATTTTAATGTCTGTGAAGTTTTGATGGTTTTGAACCTTCATAACATTAGATGGATGTCAGTGGACCAGATCTTCAGTTATTAGTAAGATAGATATGAAGGGTTACTGGCTTTAAAACATTCTTTTTTCATCTTAATTTTTACCTCCCCAAGACTTTGGAGGCAAAGTGCACTCATAGGAGGCACAGAACATATACCAGGATCTCCCATCTTTTCTCCTGAAGGCTTTGATCAGCATAGAAATAGTTCTTGACACTAAAAATTGGATTGCATTAGTATTAATATTCAACAGTGTGATAAATGAAAATAAATTTGCATTCATTTCATGCTTCAGACCAAATGAGACATTGCTGATAAAATCAAATACATTCACTTCATTGCTTGAAGGTTATCTTTGCAACTATAAAGGTTATAGTTTGTGTTTGTTTAATGGAAGATCAAATACTGCAATATGAGATGACAGACATGCTGGGAAAATCTCATGACTCAGAATTGGGGCAAAATCCAATAAACATAGCTTGTCATGAAAAGCAAAATAGAAAAGTAAAAATTATATATTTTTCCCATTTATTGGAATATATTTATAATTTGATGACATTTCATAAGTGGTAGTATAATGAGACCTTTCAAAAGTGAATTTGTTGTCAAAACAACTAATAATAATTCTGGCATTCAAATTTTCATAATGAGGTTTAGAGGTCTGCATATTATGGTCATTAAAGACTTGAATTCAGTATTTTTTATCTCAAGTGAGTATCCTGACCATAAGGCAAATAGTAATTGGAGTAATTCTCTCTTTCTCATTTTGGAACAAAACCTTTAATGAAATCTAAAGAAAGCTTTCCAAGAAAAATGCAGCCACTGAAATCTATGTATTTCTAAGCAAGTTTTATTTTGAACAAATCAACATTTTCTATTAATATGTCTTTTGTCTGCATACTCCTGAATAGCATTAAGTCTGAGATTCCTTGCCCCTAGTCACATAGAGGAATGAAGGATGCTGTTTAGCCATCTATCCTTCCTTTTTTTTACTTGAAACACAATGTTTGTCTTGAGTGTTATGCCTTATATTTGATGGGAAGAGGGAATTGCCTCTTTTGCAGTCTGATAAGAAAAAGTGTTGCATTTCAGGAAGTGATGTTATTTCTTAATGACAAAATCACTAGAAAAGAAAATAGAAGAAAAAAAAAGCCTTCTAGTGTTTGAATAAGCAGAAGGCCATGTCTCTTGCAGAAAAAAACCCCTTTATTTTAACTGTGCCTACTTAAAGCTTTGTAGTA
This sequence comes from Molothrus ater, assembly GCF_012460135.2. Lineage (NCBI taxonomy): Eukaryota > Metazoa > Chordata > Aves > Passeriformes > Icteridae > Molothrus > Molothrus ater. Next base: position 102,233,500 of record NC_050480.2, on the reverse strand, counting down.
TGCTGTTATCAACAGCTGACATCTGTGCAGAACTGTCGTGGTGTTCCACATCTCACATTCAAGCAGCTTTTAAGCAGGGATGAAATGGGATCTGGTTCAAAAATCCCCTAAGGACAGTCTATAGGAAGAAAAATTTCTGTAGCCAGATTTCCAAATCATTGCTGTAGGCAATCAATTCCAAACAGAAAGATAACCAAAACAAAACAACAGAAACAAAAGGTATATAGTTTTCTGACTTCAGAAGTATTTCCAAACTGATCTCTCTTCACATCTGTGTGTCACCAGTTGGAAATCCATAGTTACCAGAAAATCTTTCAAAATAATTATAAATGTATAATTTTTTCATCTCAGAGCAATTATACACACTGAATCATGACGATTAAGCATAATAAGCTACCTCTATAAGATTTGCTGAGCAAATAGCCACAGCTAAGATGGAAAAAAGGAAGCAGGAGACCATGTGGATGGAGACTCAGAGACTTAGGCCATTATTCACTGGAAATAATTTTTTATCTCAGTGATCTGAAATTTAAGGAACAGAATGAACCACCTTCACCCAGCTTTTGACTCAGGGGTTCCACTTTTGTTTTAAGTTTAGGGGGTTTGTCTAAGATTGCACACAGAACTCAGTCACAGAAAATACCACCTTATTCTCCTAAATACTAACTTTGTCTTTGATGTTTCTGAGGCCCAGAGTTACCTCATGAGCCTTAGCAGAAGTGGGAGCAGAATAAAAGAGGGCAAGAAGTGCAGCTATTGTTTTGTGTGCCACTGAAGGAAGATCAGCTTGGCAGAGGTACATGATCTGGCTCACTGGGGCTGAGTGTTAAAAAAGCCAAACTGGGGCAATTATTAAAGTCTCCTGGAAATGGGACCTGTAATTTTGGGATTTTGCACTTAGCCCTGCAGTTTATGTAAAAGACACAAAGAAAAAAATACCTATATTTAAGACAATGCAGAAAAGGAGCTATGTTTTTAGAACACTACATTTCTCTTTATTAAGACATCACATTTTCAATCTCCTAATCAAAACAATGTAAAGAGCCTTGAAATCATTTTATCCTACTAAGCCTAGAGCTCTGCTCAATTATCATCATAAAAAGGAATAGCTTTTGTTCTGCATCTCACTGCAATTGGTTTTCAATAATTACCTCTATGTCTTTTTACCTATCCAGTTTACAGAAAAGATTTTAGAGTATGTAAAGTTTACATTTAAAAAAGTTCAAAAACTTGTTATCTGAAGATAAAAATTTAGCCCTATGTTCACTGCATATATTATGGCTTTTGTGGCTTCTTTTCTTTTTGAATGACACGGTCAATGGTTCATCACATTTGCACCTCAGAGGCAATTGTTACCCACTCATGTGTGAAAATAGCAGAGTCTATTTAGATTAAATTGCTTGAGATCCTCACGGATTGGTAAGGGACAAATCACAACATTTTGCTTGAAAGAAGATTGCTGTTGCCATCCACATCATGCATTCAGGGCAAGATTTTAAATACTATGCAAAAGCTTTTTCAGTAACACAGAAAGAATTCAAAATTTATTCTGTTCCTTCTGCTCAAGGAAGATAGTGTACTTTAGAAAAAAGGATGAAGGAAATGACAACAAACTGAGTTAGTTATTTGTGTTATCATTTAAGACCTCCTACATGATAGGAAAAGTGCAACACAGGAAAGCCTCTAGAGGAAAATGACATATGAAGAAAAAATGTGCTTTTTTCTTCCAAATACAATATGTGCAATAAATACAGAACTATACATTAAATATTTTAAAATCACCAATTCACTTGAAAACCACATTAAAAGTAGGACATTACATTTAAAAATATCTTTCTTTAAAGTATTGAATAAATAAAGGGCTAAAATTGAACAGTTTAGGCAATTTTCCTACAAGATGATTTCAATTTTCAAATTGCAGTACAGCAAACCTATGTTTGAGTCACTACATCAATCAGCTTGCAATTGACTGAGATAATAATGTAAGTGAAGGTAGTCCGTACTCAACAGAAATATAACTATAAACATAATCAGTATAAACATTATAAACAATAGAATTAATACAAATATCTACCCAAAATTACATTTTAAATATATTCCCATCTTGAGCATAGGAAACATATTTCTTCAGATAAATCTGTCTTTGAAGACAAGCTGTTCTCATTATCTTTGTTGCTTGAAATATATTAAAAATATAATATAAGCAAGATTAAGCAAATATATTAAAGCAAGATTAAAATGAGGTGCTACTAAAAATATTACATGATCAATTTTATATTAGCAGTATTTTTCCCTGTAGTAAAATTATAGTCTAGGGCAACAAAAAATGAGAAAAGATATAAGAAAATCCTGTGAACTAACATGAAAACAAGGAACACTCAATTCCAAGATTATTGAGGTATGCATGATAGGCAAGTTGTGAATATTTGAGGCTATCAGTAAAAGCGCATTCACATAAAATGCACTCAACATTTATGTTCAGCAAACAGTAAAAGAAATTACAGTAAATTAATAATAACAAAATAATAAGACCTGTTCAGTTTAGCTCAAAACAAGAGACAAAACCCTGGAACAATGAAATTGAAATTGAAATGTTTTTCTTCCTCTTGGAGTATGATCTGAATTTCCTTCTAACGACACAGCAGTAGTAGGAGTACCAGTACTGTAAAATCTCCTTGATCACAAGTTTTGGTTGGGTATTTATTTCAACAGAGAAGTCAAATATCACCCTTACTTCATTATCATACCCTCTCATAGGAATGCTGGATAGAAAAGGGTTCACTTTAACAAAAATACATTATTTTGTCTATAAGTGTGCATATAGACAGGCACACCACTGACAGGGACAAGCATTAAGGACAGGACAGGTCTGCATGTACACACCTGTGAGGACCCAGAAGCACAGGCAGACAGCCACAATATGGCTGATGCTTCATCAGAGCTAGAGGTGGGCTGGAAGTGCTGGATGTGAGACTACTCCAGCTCAGTGGCAAGCTGGACCTAAATTTTTTCCTGGATTTCAAGGACATGCCAACTCAGCACGCTTGCTAAACTTCAAAGGGCGCTGGAGGCTGTATGCTGAGTAGTGCTGATGACTCTTTGTACAATACACACAGACAAGCTTTCTCAGTTACAGCTCCACAATTGAGAGCTGGTTCCTGGGGATGCTACACCCCGCTTCGGGCCATGCCCTTTTCCATGCCTGCCTCACTGCCAGCAGCATCCTCCATCCTCTGCCTTTGACCTCTGGGAGCACAGCAATCCAGTCCTATTTTCTGCAGGGAGGAACTTCAGGACAGAAGGGGATTCCCTGCAGTTCTGCATCTGTAAAGTATTCCCACAGAAAGCAGACGTGGTTTGGCTATTCGTTTCCATGACATAAAAAGAAGAAAAATGCTGTATAAATATGTAGCAGTTTCTTTAGCTCATGGAGTGTAACTCTATCCCATACGAGGAACAGAGAAAGCTTTCAGAAGAGACAAAATGAGGAAAATTACTAAGCAGTCTGTGGACAGCCAGACATTCTTTGGTGTTCAGAATATATTTTTTCTGAATAACTCATTTATTATTTCTGGTGTGTATTCCAAGGAAATATTCACTTGACTATGTAAAGGAATTTGCTTCATTTGAAGATCACAACTAGAGTTCCTTTTAACAATGATGTCTACTTTTTCTTCCATGTACAGATAGAAAAGAGTAAAATTTAATTTACAAAAATAAGTATTGCCTAAACATTTACATAACTGTGACAAATTAATGATTGTTTAGAAATATGTTGCTGATCAAGATAAGTTCACTCTAAGAACCTTGAAAGATAAACATACAAAACAGCATCTATGTTTATTTTGTGCTAGGATTTCACATTTACAACTTAACAAATATTTAAAAAGTAGCAAACAAAAGCAATCAGCAAACCTTTCTCTTTTCAATCAAATCCTTATAGGATTGTGGCAGTGATGAATTTCATGCATTTTATTCCAGATTTACAGGCATGTTTTCAAATCCCTGGCTAATTTGTGCCAAAGTCCATACCCTGAGATGACCTATCTGTAGCCAGGTCATTGCTCTCCACCTCAGAATGTTGAAAGTGTTTAAATACAATGTTGTTTTCTTACTCACTGATTTCAGAAATGATGATGCTTTATGCCTAATAGCTTGGGGGGCCACCTAGTCTAGAGACCGGCCTTTGATTCTCATCTTATTTAACAGTTGTGATAACATGAGGATGTATTAGAAAACAAAGCTAAAACAGCCACAAGGTGAAGATTCATTTCTTATGAAAAGACACGTATATTACCAATTCAACTAGAATCAGAGTTTCTTCTATTAGTGAGATTACACAACATTTGAAAAACTGCAGAATAAGTATTACAACTGTGCTTGCAAAAATAGAACATTTTTAATTGACACAAAAATTTATTGTAAATACTATCAAAAGGAAGAATTATGAGCTCTGTTTAACTGTACTGTGTGCTGTCAAGCAAATACTCATCTTTCATTAAAAGCAATGAAGAAAAATGTAGCAATAAATGACAGTACCCTAAAGTCCAGCTCTCCTCTGAAACTGTTACTTGTTTTATTGGTAGTTTATTTACTCTGTTCTCCAATTTTCATTTTAATCTTACCTTTGTCTGAAAGTCAGCAGAGTGGAGTCTTCTGAGCTGATCAGGCAATGTTAAGTTATGTAGAGAAATTTGGTATACTGGGCTAAGTTTCGTAAAACTTAGTGTCACAATTATGGTTTCAAATTTTGCATGCTTTTAAATAAATGAATAAAGGTCATTAATAAATTAAGAAAAAGTGTGTAAAAACATCTTAGGTTTTTGATTCATGCTGTTAATAAAGTACAATTTCCTCACACCAATACAAATATGTTGGACACTGCAAAGACTTATAGCATAATTATCTGTCTTTTGAATTTCCCTCTTCCCCATCCTGAAAATTCTCAATAACTTTTGATATCTGAGCATGGGTCATTGGTGTATTCTGTGCCTATCTCTGTGATGTGCAGAGAGAATAGTCAGATTCTTGCTTAGCTATAATTGCACTGGTTTGTCTTCTCATGTAGAGAATGGGGAACATTTTATACATATACATTCAAAAGTTGAAATTTTGAACTAAATAATGCAAATACTTCACCCTTTCTTTTTTAAATTCTACATATGTATATAGATGATTGTTGTGGTTTGTGTTTGGTTTGTTCCGTTCCCCCCTCTCCTAGCTTGGCAAGTTGGTCTGGCTCAAACCCCCAGTTATGTCAATCACGGTTTTCCCCTCCTCATTTTCCCTCATTATCCCTTATTTGTCCTTGTATCCCCTCCCCAGGCCTTCTGCCAATCACCGGCACCCCGCCCCAAGTTCCAGAATCTTCCAGCTAGGGTGTCGAGTGATTGGCTGGTAGGCCTGGGCTCCTCCCCTGACCTATCCCCATTGATCCACACCACCCATCAGTCTTCAATGTATGCAAATTTTCGTTCTATGATTGGTTTCTTGTGTACCCACCCCTTCCCTGTAAAACCCGGTCCCCGGAGGGGCTCGGGGCTCCTCCTCCGCTCGCCACCTTTGGGTGGCCACCCTGCACTTCCCCTACCCTGGATTAAACCAAGTTAATTCACCCAGCAGAGGAGGGCCGTCTCTTTTCTTCACTCCTGCGGCGTGGTTGCTTCAATATCGGTGACTGTTTCCTCTCGCCCCACCCACGGTCGGCACATGCCACTGGCTTCGTGCCAGGGGAGTGCCGGTGTAACTGAAGGTGGCTGAACTCTAAATCCCTTCAGCCGGGCCCCCCTTAAAAACAGCCACAGCTTCAGATGATTATGATTAGCAAATTGGAATACAAACTAAGTGTAGATTCTTAATTCAGGACTCAAGACTAAATCTGCAAAACATACACTGGTGTGATGCATACAATTGGAGAACACTGGTGTAACTTCATTCATTGCAAGCAAGCTCCTGGGACCACTGACATAACTTGGATTCAGGCCAATGTCTTACTATTTTGTCTAGTATATTTATAGTACATAATATGTAAGTATATTTTTATTATATTTTGCTAATTCATTATGGGTGTTTAATTTTAGAAATTTGTTGTTTTATTTACAAAGGTACAAGAACAGAAACTACAAAAACATAAATTTATAAACTTATAATTTTCTTTCTGCCTGTTACAAAGTAATTTGCAACTTTTTCTTACTGCTAAACCAAATAACTCTATTTGCATTACAAGCTTTCAAAATTTGCCCTCTTCCCTTTTGAAAAAGTTTGTCTCTGTACCTTCAGTCATTCCCCACTGCCCAGACAGAAAATCCTGACTGTTTAAATACAAAAATGAGGACTAATCAATGTTATTTATGCACAGCAAAAGATTAGGAATTTGTTCTAGTTTTTATTTTCATCTATGAGATTGGCATTTAGGCCTATTGTGCTCTTGTGGACACTAGTATTAGGCAGTATTTAAAAGGAAAAGCACTTCCTGTACGCTCCAGAAGATGTTCAGCTCTAGTTTTCAGCAGAGACTGGAAAAGAATGTTTTGCATTTGCAAGTACTATCACAGATTAGTATGACACAGTGAAAATAAAGACATCATTTCAGTTGTCTTTGTTCAGTTGTACACTGGTTGTCATCTCATTTGGAGAACATTACCTACAGAACTGACTCTTTGGAGAACATTACCTACAGAATCCCAGGCTAACCTGGATCAATCTTAATCTTGTCTGAAATAGTGTTTGAGTCTGAATTTTTTCCTGTTTCTGCTTGAGAGCTATGGAAATGTCTACAAAGCAGCAAGGAACTGCAACGGTCAGCACAGTGCTGCCAAAAACATATTTACAATTTGCTTACATAGTATCTGTTTATGCTGTCTTTGAGATATAGGCCTAGAAGACAGCCAAGTTCTGATATCATCTGTGGGCATTGTTGTCACAGTTAGTGACACTTGAAGGTGACAGAGGAGCTTCTCCTGTAAATTAAATGAGGTTTTATCAGCTTTTGACCAAGCTCTTCTTTTTTTTTGACCAGAGACAGAGATGAAGAAATAATAAAACTCCAGCTGTGATTGTGCATGCCAACTATAAGACAATTTTATTGTTTGGGCGCACTGAATAAGTTATTTCTTGAGGCTTTATCTTTGTTGCTAGATACACAGACATGGAAATCTACCACCCTCAGCTTGAATCTGGCTCAGGGTTCAGAATGGTCTTTCCAAGGGCAGAGGAATGGGGAAAATTTTCAAGAAAGCTCTGTGGGTTTTCCTAAGTCTACCCTAGAAAGATATTTAATGTCAGTGAAAAAGATGATGTGCAGAGCTGCAAACAGGGTGTGATGAAGTTGCTTATAATGGTATCTGCTAATTTTGGGATTGGGGTGACACTTCTGCAGGACATATAGTGCTTCAAGAAAGTATTGCTTGAAAAGTGAAAATGATGTGGATGTCTCTTGTGAGCCAGATAAGAAAGATTGTTTCCTGAGGGAGTTCCAAGACAGATGGCATTTGCAAATGAAATGGCAGTGATGACAGAATTTGCCCAAGCAGATGTAAGCTTCTTCCAGGGAAACAAGAAGTTGTTGAATGAAGCAGGATCAACATCAACACCTGCTGGAATGGCCATCTGAGGAGATGCTCAGATAGCCATTATGTTATATTCTGGCAGCTAGAAGACCACAGTGTTTCTGCCTTGGAAATCGTTTTGTTTTGTTTTCTTTCCGAAGGGGAGCAGTCAGTGGAGAAGGAGGAGTGGAAGAAACATATGCAGCAGGAAATGAACTGGTAAATACAAAACTTCAACTGCTGCTTGCAACAAGGTTTGCAGGTCCTACGAACTTCAGGGATTTCATTATCACTGCTGTGTTTCTGAGATCTTTAGCCACTTTTTCTCAGAGTGCACAGAGGAAACTGTAGAATCTGATGGTGTGTTTAGACACACTGGTGACATCTTTGATAGATGTATGAATGACAGAAATGAACAATTTCAAACCACTAGAACTCAATTTTTTTTGGTTTAAAAGCTGCTCTAAATCCATATTACATAACAGAGTCAGTATGAAATTACTTCCATAAGGCAAAATAATTGTAATAGATGTTTTAAATAAAATGGCAAGTTCCACTGCAGTTTTACAGGTGTCTTAATGAAAATAAACAGTTTTTATAGTCCTTAAGTTTGGTTTATCTCCCAAAGAAATATAGAAAAACATAGAGGCAAACAATGGATTTCACCTGTTTGCTTAGTTCCAGACACAAGAGTGAGATGGGAATCTAGAAATGTGCAGAAATGGAGTATGATAGTGACTAGGTATAGTAGTAACAGTTTCAAAAAAAATCACTGAGAGTTTTGTTATAAGGAAGTGGATGAAATTTATTTATATCTTGTTTAAAACTGAATCAGCCTTATGGAAAGATGGTAAAACTTTTAGTTATAAGAATTAAAGACAATATTATGGGACAAACCTGTATGTCAAAATCATTTATGACTGAAATATTTCAAAATATTATCCTCCAATGTGATATTAATGAAAGTAGTTTGGTCCACTCTGGTATGTGCATGGAGTAACACGAAGCATGGAGTCATAAACCATTGTCATTTCTAGATGGAATGCTGTCAATAAAACCTTCAGGCAGCTACTGTCATCACACTGGGGTTTTTCTGCTTTTGTTTAAGATGAAATAAAAATAGAGGTAAAAATGTAGATTTTCTCTACCTTGGTTGAGCTACAAGAAAACAGATGTTTTTCTCTAGAGTAAAACATTACAGAAAGAATGAGAAGGGATGTGCTAACAGCTTATTCCATTCTGAGTGCAGTCTCAGATTTCCAGAATAGCAGCATCTGAGGAGATCCAGCCAACTCTTAATATACTGACTTAAATTTTAAGGCTCAGATTATTTTGCAGAGCAAACTGGAATCTTTGGAAATGCTCTTTGTTTCTTGGGCAATCTGACTATCTCACACTGTTCTCATATTATCAAGACTGGAAGAGAAACTGTAAATTGGTTGCTCTCTGAGAGAGCAGATATACACAAGTAGCATTAACTATAGTTGAGTCTGAACAGAGAACATTAGAAGATTTACTGTTCAATACATTTCAAAATACATTATTTACAATGTTTGCATTTGGTTTGTGGATTTTTTTTTGTTTTGTCATTTTCTTCTTGTATATTTTATACTATAAGAAAGCCCAACCAACGAAAAAAAGTTGTTTGCTAATTTGGTTAGGAATTAGTGATCATTTTCCCAGTTTTACTTGCACGTATCTTGCCAATTTCCTTTGTGTGAATTTTGAACATTTTAGAAAAAGCTTTACTCTTTTCTTTACAGTAATAAAGAGTTAAAATAAATTACAGGGAGAAGTGTATAATAGTTCTATACAGCATTACCATAGCTATAATTGTTTTTGTAATTTAATTTTATTACTGCTAACATTAAGACTGAGGTTCTTTATGCTTTGGACAGTTATGCATTCTCTCTGAATATTGAATATTTCAACTTTTGAACTTGTTTCCTTTACCTAATAAACATTATATATATGTCATACAGTGAACCTTGCTATGTTAATACTCTAAAGCAACAAAGGATTTGTTGAATAATAATTGACATGTATGGATTTTGAATAGACATATATGTATTTTGCACATATATTTCCTTCTGATAATTGTATCAAAAAAGGTTTTGCCCCTCTTTAAATATACTTTGTGTCCAGCATGTATTCATACATCCCCAGGCTTCATACACAATAGGGTGAGAGCATTTTTCTGTTCTGTAGGACTGGAGTACTTGTGCTGTATGTCACAGTTAAGTTTGGCTGTCAACTGTGCACTAATAACCTGAAGTGCCATCCATTGTGTAACATCGTTTATAATGCTCAATGACCTCAGAGCTTGTTGGAGGCTGATCATATCAAAGTGGTCTCAGAAAGAATCATATTTCATTTATACTTGTTTTGTGTACCTTTTTCCTTTTCTTGCCAATAGTGGAATGAACACATTATAGATTGCTTCAATGTATCAAAACATTTTTTTAAATTCATCCACATGCAGGATAAATGTGATGTCAGGCTGCTAAGGTTAAAAGATAGAATGCTGGACAGTATTGAACAGCTAACATATTAAAAGGAATTTCATACACATGATGAGAATCTTATGGCTATTTAACATGAAGGTTAATGAAGGAGAAAATTTGCCCTCCACTAATGCTGCATATTTTGCACAGCTCTTATTTCACCATAAGAATATTCCATTCACTGTTCCTGATTCAGTACTGTCATGTTTCCTGTTTCTATTATTCTTACAAAAAACACATATAACACCACTGACAGATACCAAATAATATGGAATATATGCGTTTTAGCAAACTGAGCAGAGCCAATGCACAGACTTGTGCATGGACATGTGGTCATTCATACTGTTAAATTCTTAGAATCGCCCCTGAAATAATTTTGAACTAATCAGCCAGCACTCTCAGAGACTATGCCCAGGCACAGTTTGATGCTATCATGGGCCAGGAACACCCCCTCCCAAGCAATCTGGATGCAGTTACTACAGTTTGGGACAAAAGAGAATTTGTCTGTACAGAAATAAGATGTGCCAAGGCAGATGGCAGCAGGACCAAAAAATGGTTTGTGATGCATTTTCTTTATTAGCTGAGGCATAGACATGGATTCTAGACAAGGAATAACATGCACTCCCCCGACATCTATTTTGATTTTGCATCCTTGCTTTTAGCTTTGCTGTGTGGTGAGTGATATTTAACATTTCAGAAGCCATTATGATTCATGCACGACTGCAAAGACTTTATGTATTTCTCTTTAACTAAGGCAAGTAGGAGATTAAAATCAACTTAATTCTTTATTAAGGCAGTGCTTTGTGATAATATTTCCTTCATAAAAGTGTTCAGTGGAAGTCATAAATTATTCTGTACAAATTTATGTCTAACTCTGCCTAATTCCCAGAAGTGTTTTAAGATGAACTGATGCAGGAGGCATGTCCCACCCAGAGTGTTGCATGTCATTTCTTTCGTGACATTCACGGCTGAAGCTAAAGCCCTGAATGTCAGGGAGACATTCAGGATTCTGTGCAGTACTGTCTGCAGAGAGTGTTTGACCTTCATTACAGTACTTGCTGGGGGCATTCTAGTCTCCTGAATGCTCATAGGAGGCCACAGATACCTATGGCCTGTTTTGGCAGAACATAAAATCTAATGCTGAGCAATTTTCACTTCAAACAGAGATTGCAATGCAATTGGGCCATATTTTTTCAGCACAAAATACCAGGTGGCATTTAGGCTTCCAGATCTTCCAGTTTCCACTGTGTCAAAAATGTAAGGATATGCGTTGATTGACTTAGTGGACATTGGATTAAGCTCTATATAAGGAGTATGAAGATGGTGCAAGCTTTCTGAATACTTCATTCCTAATCTTCTAAACTCATAGTTATGCACATGTCCTTTTAATGAACCTGTGACCATCACAACTGTCAGTGTTACCTTGCTTAGAATTGCCCAGGCAGAAAAAAACTTCCTCATGGTCCTCAGTTACAGGTTGTTATATATTATTCTCTGTTTGATTTATGATTTGATTTTCAATGTTTGTTTTGGTTTTTTTTATGGGACAGTATCAACTTTAAAGTTAAAATTTTCTTGTAAGATCAGTGATACAGTTTCAGGCTTCTATGGTTCATAATCCTACAGCTAACTTTACTGTCTCAAAACCTGTGTCATATCTGAAGATGCAAGATTTCATAGAATGCTTTAGATTACCACTAATGTTTAATGTTTTTTGGATATAAGAATAGATTCAGCCATGGAAGATTTTCCTAAAATAATTTTTTTTAAAAAATCCTTTTTCTTTCTCAAAAAGGGTAAAAGTGTTTGTTTTTCTTTTTTTTAATTAAGTATATAAATAAATATTTTAACAAAAGAAGGGGAAAAAAAGGATGATGAGTTGTCCTAGTCCTTTAACTCAAATATAAAGAGACTGAAGTAATCTCCTTTCAATTTCTCTAAACTTTTTGTGTCAGTGTCCTGGAGAATCAATATTTACTGTTCAACAAAATGGTAACTGAAGTCAAAGTGATGCAATTTATGAATCTGCATCATATTCTGAAAGGCCAACCGCTCTTATAAAATCATATCTTTATGATATAGAAAAATCTATTAAAAATCTATAAAACCTATAAAATATATAAAATATATAAAATCTTCCTTATCTTTATCTGTCCACTCCAATAATTGAATAATGAAAGAAATTAATCTATTACTACACTTAAAATATTTTCAACCTATTTATGATTTGGAATATAACCTTATACAAAAAAAAAGCAAAAAACTTTTTGACTGCCTTATGTTAAAATGTCTCCATTAGCCACACGAGTAAAGGTCATTAAAAAAAGAAAATTGTCTCTTCAATTTACCTTTCTTATTGTAAAGCAGACAGCAAATATTCAACTTGGAGTGCTGTGGTAGCTCAGAAGAAAATATATCAATGATCTCTGTTACAACCCACGATGTTTGCTTGAATTGCATTTCACATTCTCCACTTTCATCTTCTCCAGGCAAAAGGATCAAGTGTGTTAACTCACTTCTAAATTCAACTTCTAAACACAGCTTTGGCCTTGGAACAATTACAGAGCAGTGTGGTTAAATAGAACCCTTTCCTGACTGACATTGGTACAGCCTGGGTCTTTGCACCCTTTTCTGCAAATCCAGTCTGAGTTTCCTGATGCCTGGTTTTCACAGCAGGCAATGGCACTTTGCGCCTCTTGAGGGGCCACATCTGTCTTGAGGAGCCAGACATGAATAGAACTGGAATTAGTAACATTTCTCAGAATGTGCCTAAATATCTGTCTTATAAATAAAGCTTTTCTATAGTAACATAAAGAAATCTGGGTGTTGCTTTTCTACATGCTGCTGAAATAAATTTATGGAATCAAGGAAGCAATAAATGAAAATTAGTGTACTACCATTCTTGGGAAAGTGGAGTTTGCCTCTCAAGTGACCTTTGTGGATAAACAGATGGAAGGAGTGAGAAATGCAGGTTTTTAAAAGAGCTGTAAAAATATGGTATGATATTTTAGTATACAAGTCAGCTGAACTATTGCCATTAAAAATGACACATATCTTCTACCAATTTCTCCCCAAGGAGCATCCCCCTTCACGGTCATTTTTACTTTTAAAAGAAATCTGATTTTTACCTTTAGTCTTTTTTTTTATTAATGACTCATTTTAAATCTGTATAAACCATAAAACATACTGTATTTTTACAGTGGAGCAATGTTGAATTAGCCCTTTGCACTGCTCAGTGGCAGCCCATCCAAATGTGCCATTAACAGGATGCAAAATCCTTGTTTGATTGTTTATTTTCCTTCTTCACTGTACAAAGCAAGCACTTTTTGTGTGAGAACATGTGAATATATAACTCTTAAATGCATCATGAGCTGCTGACAGGAAATTTATAAGTCATGCTTCCTTATCTGCAAATAGTATGCTCCCATTAAGGAATAGGTCAAGCGTTCTTTTTGCCTAAACCACATAAGACTGTTTTTGGAGGCTCTGCTAGAGCTTGAGAGGCTCTTGCTGAAGGACTAGTGTAAGATAGTAAAAGGTTCAAAATATTTAAAAACACAGAGGAGGAGAAGACTTATGAAAAAAATCTTACTTCAGTTTATTAATCAATATGCATTTGAAAAATTACATTGAAGCCTGAAAATTACTCTGGAATGAAACCAGAAGGATTGTAAAAAACTTTAAAAAATCTTGGAAGAAAAGAGAACATAAAATACACTTAAGCATAATTGAAATGTAAAAATTTTTAAGATTAAATGTCTCAAAACAATTGGGGCAAGGATTATATGAAATAACTAAAATCAGCTAAATTTATCTCTATCTACCTAAAAATAATAAAAATACCTGTCATCAATATGCAACCTATACCTTAGTAGTTATATCAGTCTTCAAATTTGACTCGTGTTTAAACTTGCTATAGTTATCTGCTCATGCTGATTTCGTCTGACTTCCCTATGTGTTGTGGAATCTTCTGTTCAGAGTAACCTGATTCTTTCAGAGCCCTCCATGGGAAGAATTTTCACCTCCCCTCTCACAGCACACGCTTAGAAAAATTGTGGTATAAAGCAATTAATGTGATCATTATGGACATGGACACATAAGGACAAAGGCATTTGGCTTCCTAGCTACCAAAGTTTTGTAAAAGTTAAGATGCTAACATCCCTGAGAAGTTTGGGAAGTCACTGAGAAATTATCATTGAATCAGCAGCAAGGTTACAGAGCTTCCTAAGCATTGTGTGATTTATTTTTCTGAATTGAAGCATTTAACAAAATGAATATCTTCAGCTTGCCTCCCAAATTACTTATTTAGCTTACTAACAACTGACTGAACAGTCAGGACAACATCAAAAATAACTCTTCTCCATAAGGGTGTCAGAAGTTATCTGTCACCTATGCTAGGAGTTATAGCCAATGAAGAATTAAGCCATAAAAGTAGTAAAGCTTGGAGAGTTATTCAGTTGAACACAAACATTTTTTCAGATACTGTAAAGTGTCATGTCCTGCATCTGCATCCTGCCCAGTCACCAGCTGCAGCTCCAGAGAGGCAAAGATCAGCTGTAGCATTGTGACATGTCAGCTTTATGCACGTCCCTCTGTGCTCATTTGAAATTGCAAAAGACAGCAATATTTAAGTAAACAAATGCCACCTTAGTTGCTTATGCTTAGATAAGATTTGTTGCTCTCTAATCTGAATTAATTGCATTGACTGAATCTCCACTGGACATAACTAAATACTTGATAATATACACATTTGTTGATGTCTGTGTCCAGACATTCAGTCCCAATGTCTTAATTTCATGATGAATTCTATTCTAGCTGGCCTTAGTGACAACTAATTGAAAATATCGTAACAACATCAGCAACTTTTTGACTCTGATGAATGTTAATTAATATTTGAGGAGACTTGGTTGTCCTTAGGTGGAAAGAATCTATACCTGTGAAGTGTATTTATATGCAGAATTACTATCTGATTAAAAGTTTAGGGCCATAAACACAGAAACTTCTAAGTTTAATTTTAAAGTTTTGCTAGCCCAGATAGTTGGAAAGGATTCTGTCATGTCTAGATTGCAGTAATGGCAAAAATATATGGAGTAAAAGAAAAGAAAAAGGACAAAAATAGATGAATGAAAAGCAAAAAATGATACTTGGATAAACCCAAGATAATAAGAATGATAAAAGTGCTTTGTAAGACCCTGGACAAAGTTAAGTTTCATCAATTCTTGATAACCACTCACCCTTTTTCCACTCTGTCTACATTAAGCCCTAAAATATTGAAGAGAATAAATTAGTCCTCATCATGGAACAGACAAGTTTGTGGGTATCTTGAAAACAAGAAGTTTAAAATCATACAGAACTAGCTTCTACTATACTTCCATTTTTTTTCCTTCATTTCCTTCAGAAATGCAGTTGTTCCAAATTGTATTTTATTTTATTTTGTTTTTCTTCCTGCAGAATTAATCAAATTGTTAAATTGTTTGTTTCAAAATAGAGGAGGCAAATAATGAAAGAAAGTGCTCATAGATTTCTTTTACTGATATGAGTGACAACTTTCATATTTCTCTCAACAGATATTTGAAAGGCAACCCACAAAGTGGGAGTTTTTTTGAACTCTGATTATTTTTAAGCATAAATATGATGCATGCTCATGGTCTATTTATTATGAAACCTGGAAAAAAAAAAGAATAAAAGAGCAAGGGATATGCAGCGTACTCTCTGTGATGAAGAGTTTTCTGGTTCCTTTACTGCAGTGCAATCCTTAATTGGGTTTGCATAGGAATTTTTGACTGTCCACTAATGAATGTCCCAAAGTGCAGAAATAACTTGAGGCACACTGATACAGAATTCCCTCTTTCAGGAAGGGTCCCATGAATCCCATATTGCCATGGCAGTTTGAAAAGAATGCACTACAATATTTCCACCATATTAATGGTGCATATTTGTATTGTGTAAATGCTAATTAGTTCATAGCTTGTGCTGGGAACCTTCCAGAGCCAGATGCATTTATTTCTCTCCCTTGTCTTCTGGAAAACTTGGGAATGGATCTAGGTAGAGTGAGAACTTCTTCAGAATCACTGGGGACTGACAAAGGAAGAAATGTGATACAATGCAATTTGAGATGATGTGTTTTGTTCACATTTAGATCACGAGGTTTGGAGTAAGAAGGTACTTTTTGTAAATAGGAAGAGTGGATTTGAGCTGAGGAAAGAATTAGTGACCTGCTTTTTAAGAAGGAGTATGTGACAAACCTATTTCCTTAAAGATTATTTTAACTAATCCCTTTCCGGAGCAGAAAGATACTGCTGATGAATTTGACCTCATCTTCGTCCTGAGAAGTCCATACTACTCTATTGCAAGACTTCTGCTTTCCAAATATTGTATGGAAATTTTTTTATCTGGAGATGTGGGCGTGTTAGATGGTGAAATGTTCTGTCTACCCTTCTAACCAGGCAGACCTCATGACTCATGGCCAATTGCTAATAACCTGGGTTGTCGTGCTATAGACAGAACCTTTGACCACATATACAAAAGGAGATCAAGTGAAGGCATAATGAAATACCTGGGAATTCACACAATAATTTGTTCATTTATTTTTAAATAATCGGTGAGTCGGCTTAAACTACACAGAGTAGAATTGTGGTTTGAGTTCTGTTTTTCCTGAATGTAGCTGACCAATGAGAAAATAAATCACAAAACTGAAGTACATGAGTAAGTAGGCAAGGACCCCAACAACTCCAAAGAACTCTGTATGATTATGTAAGCTTAATATTTTAACTTTTTTTTTACTTAAAACTGTTTTGCGGTGATTGCAATACATACTACAATATCCTCTATTCCTGAATTTCCTCGGGCATAAAACTGCAACCACTCTATGTTCTTTATATACATTTGAACATTAATCTCCCTGGAGATTCCTGTGGGAAATATTATTTTCTCTTTTTACTTCAATCAAAATCATCAGCCATGGCATATCGATTACCAACAAAAAAAAAACCTCTCCACAAACCTAACTAAACAGCAAAAAAGATAAGAATCATAGGAATATTTTGCTGGTGTGCAGTATTTACTGTTTCATGGGAAACTTTCAAGAGACTGAAAGTCTTAAAATTTGCTTCAGAGAGTTCAGTAAGAAAGATTCTCCACAAAAAAATAAGGAAATTTATAAAGAAAATTAAATGTTAAAAAATTAGTAAAGAATTATCAAAGCACTGTAAATAAATAATTTCAAATTGAAAAAAAAATCAAAAAAGTGGTTTTAAAAGGTTGACTTAACTGTATATAAAAACATGACAGTGTTTTTATGCCCAACACTTATCAAGAGTGAATTTATTAACCTTATGTTTTTATGTCTGGCCTTGGTAAATAATGTGAGTGACACAGAAACATTGTTGGTCAAATGGTAAAGGGCATCTCTGGCTAATATCTAATCATTTTCACTGGTCAAAAACAGTGTCACAGCATAATCTGGCTAATAATTAGAAACATATCAAACAACATCATTCCAATTCCTCAGAGAAGGCTTTAATTGGTTTTAAATATTCATATGGGAATACAGCTTTCTTCACTTTTATTCCTTAATCTTAACCCTTAAACTATACAAAACCCTGTCTTAAATTTCAAAATTATTATTTCCATTCATTAGTTTCTTCAGGAACTTTATGATCAATACTCGAATTTTAAGTGACTATCTTTTACTTTCTTTGGTTTTTGGTTTTTTTTTCCTCTCATTTTTAATGAAGGAAGAGTCTGGAGAATCTATTATGGATGGACATGGTAGGAATTATCATTACTGTGGTAGTTGTGAGAGACAAGTCAAAAAAGGCAGAAATGTCTTTCCTATGAGAAAAAACTTCTGGTTCTATCCTGGGGGATTCAGTTTTAGGGTCTTGTCTTATCTGTATGAGCTTTGCTAGCAGTGATCTTAAAAGGTGAAAATGAAATGCAGGATGCATTACTAGTTATGATGACATTTAAAGACTGTCATTATGCAACATTCCTGTAAGGGAAAACAATCAAAAAAACAGAAGGCTTGAAGCATAGTAGCCAAAACAGTTTTCTTTATGGAAGTTTGGTTGTTTTGAATAATTTCTGTAATTCTTCCAGTGTTAAATTTTATAGAACCTTTCCATTAGATATTTTTTGACAAAGAAATATTCTTCTCGTTTTGTCTTGAACAATTGTTCATACACTCCTTAATTCAGCTCTTCATCCAGTGTTGCATTTCATTCTGAGAGGTGACATGTTTTGACACCAAATTTTAGCAGAAGGACACAACTAATTGTTACAATCCACAACATTTTCCAGTACCTCTCTTTACCTCTGTGTGTAGATACATAAATAACCCAGTCTGGTTCAACCAAAATGTAACCAAATATATGCTCTCATATTAATTTCTTCCATTTAGACATGAATGCATATCACTCAGGTACATCACACAAGGAAAATACAAAATAATAGGATTACAGCCTGTGCTCCTAATACACACTTTTTTCCTATTAATGTTTTGACGCACTAAAAGACAAGTATTTAAATTCTCTATCACAAATTTCCAGTTATTTCCTAAAACAGATTCAGCTAAAAAATTCAAATCTAACACAAAACCATTGTATTTATACCAACACAGAATAGAAAAACTAATTAAACTGCACCTCTAGCAGCCCATTGCAAACTACCTTGTGATTTACCCTTTCCACAAGGAAAAAACAAAGCTGCAACGTGGGAGAGAGAAAGAAGGTTAATCGCGTGATCCACCACCTTCATGGGTTCCCAATGTGCTGGTGGAAAATGTGCAAGAATACTGTACCACGAGATATGAAGGAGTCGTTTCTTAACACTGAGAAATGTGAGTGCTTTGCTGTCTTTGGTGAATATATGTAAAAATGTAAAAGTTTAATTTCCCAAATTCTCCAGAGCCCTTAAGAATTTTAGTCTAATCTGAAGATCTCCAATTAAAGCATTTTTTCTACTTTAACTTTTCACGTAGGAACAAAACACCATGAAACTGTTGTTCTTGTTTTTTTTTTAAATGCCTCCCCCTCAGACTGGAAGCAGGATAGAATTTGAACAGTAGCAAATATTTGGATAAAAATCTGTTATTTTACACTGCAAGCTTCAAAACACTGGTAAAAAAAGGGTGTTTATTCCCAAGAAAATAAACATAAGATATTAATCTTTATATGCTTTCTACTTGTAACAAATGTATTAAGGTTATAGTTAGTTTTGTAGCACTTATGCAATATCAAAATAATATTTTTTTTTTGTGCAGACATTTGAGAAGATAGTGTTTTGACACTCTTAGATAAGTCATTCAGCAAAGACCTTTGGCAGTCATACATTATGTCCTTGTATTTGACTATAATGTCTTCAGAAATACCAAAGAATGGATATGGGTCTTGGACTTGTGCAAGGAATGGTTTCTAAGAAGCACTTGATGCAAGACAGTGGGCCATGCAGATGACTCTCTTGATGCCAGTACACATAAACACACTCTTCTGCTAACGTGGTGAAGTAAATTGTGCACATTAAGTAGGAGAATTGGCAAGAAATTTCTCAAGAAAAGTTAAAGGAATCTTCCCTTGTATGTCTGTTCCTCTGAGAATAACCACAAAACAATCTCATGTGGCCTACACCTGTGATTTCTGAGTAAAATATTAAGATACCACAAAAATACTTGGGGAAACTAAATTAAGAAGCTATGTAAGAACCTCAAAATTCTGATTAAGGAACTTATCCTGACTATTCTGAGTAGCTGTCTTCTGCTCTGCAGGATGGCACAAAGATATCTCAGTTTGAAGAAAGCAGTCCTTAAAACAATCAAATGTACCTTGCTATGAGTCTGAAATTGCTAAAACTCAAAGCACATCAAAATAAGATAAGTATCAAGTCTGGAAACCAGTTATCAATTTATAAGGTTTTATCCATATCTAAATATGCCATTTAGATTTTTGTCGACACAAACAAAAACAAAAAATTAGTTCAGATGAACAGTTTAAGAATATTTTTTGTACTGCATCTTTTAAACTTATATGTTGACTCCACATTTTCTTTCACTACCTCCTCAGTTGGCAAGTTATAACCTTTCCACTTCTAGCCATGCAAATTATTTTATATGATTGATTGGTGTAATCAGGCTGTCTAGTGGAGCAGTGGCAGTTCCTTGTGCGGCCAAGCAGGCGGGACCTCCCTGCTGAACTCTCACAGCCTGGGATGGCCAGCAATGGACCTTCCACGGGGAAGCTGGGCCTGACCTCTGAGGAAGGTGGTGGATATGTCACTCAAAGTGCAGACCTGCTGAATGTGAGCAGAAAGCAACTGATCATCAGTCTCTGATAGCTGGATGCAAACTGGTAGTTGCATAAACCTCTAAGTAAATGAAACAGTGATGAGGCGAGATTTTTTTTAATATGAAGATAGGGTTTTTGGAGCAGACTGGAGGAGAAGATAATTCTGCATTGAGTTAAAAACTCATGTCTTCCCATATATAATACATTGTTGTATATGATGCAATATAGAATGATAAGAAAACATATTTTAAAATAATATAGCCTTCAGTAATAATACTCTAGCCTTATGGTGTTACCTTGTCTCATAGCCAAAGACTCAGACTCTTGGCATTAAGAACTGTTCTGACAATGAGCCCTCATGACACAGCTGCTTAGCAAAAAGGTTGTCTTTAATAGAGGTTCCAAAATTGTAGCCTAATTAATCCACTAATTCATTCTCGTGAATAAGATATTTGATTTTGTGCATCTATAGCTTTTATATACTTGTACATAAAAACATCAAAGCTAACACTTAAAATATCTAGATTAAAACCAGAATCCCCATATTCATAACTCTTTTCATGCAATGGTGCATGGGCATTCATGTTTAGTATCAGTCTTCACCATTATATGTAGGGTTTTCTCTCTCTTCTTTCCTACATATTGCAACATTCATGCATATAAAGTGTTGGCATGCACTCTTATATGGCCTAAGAAACTAAAATAATTCTAAATATATGTATAAAACAAATAAAAAATATCATTACTTGAAAAAAATTTCCATAACCTCCAGGAATTTTCTTTTATATGCCATTTAGATGTATTATTTCAGAGGTTCTTAGTTTCACTGGTCTTAATTGTTGTCATTAAGAGCCATTACACAGGCAAACCAGAAAAGTTTGGTAGTTCTAAACAGCAGACAGACACTAGCTGTAGTCCTTGATTCACCAACCTAATTAGAAATGTAAACTATTTGAAGAAATTTAGGTCAAAATAGAATCCGGATAAGTAGACTTGAATCCTAGAAACTAAACTGACTGTCTAGAAAAGAGTCACTCGAAATATCTGGAGAATCCGCATAATCTTGATGAAATTCCTTTAAAAAGGGTACATATTGAAAACAGATTAGGGTTATTAAAGAACCAGACATTAAATATTTTTGGCTGATAAAATCTCAGAGAAGGATAATTATTCCTTTTTTTGTGCAGATAGCAACAGCAAACTCCTTCTCTAAAAATCGTGCTAAAAATTTCCATATCACAGCTGCCCAGAGTGCATAACAAGGAGAATATTAGTAATGTCCAGATGCACATAAATCTACAGGGATGCCTCTTGCCAACAGCAAAATGAAAGGGATGACAGTGTCAATCACATCCAATAGACTATGTTAATGCTTTTCAAACAGTTCTTTCACACTGGAAAATAGTGCTCATTAATAATGTATGGTCCGGTATGAGGAAGAAGGAATGTTGCCTCCAAAACTGATAGAATTCATTGTTCAGCTCTATACTCGTCTGAACAATAAAGCCCCATTTCTGAAGGACAATTTTTCTTTTGTCTTTAGGAGTGTGCTGAAATGATTTCAAACCTATTATACTAATTGGCCCCTCTAGTTTTAGCGCGTGTGCTGCAAATGTTGCTCTTTAAGAGCCTTCTCTCCCCCCCTGCCTCTGTCCCCCTCCTCTGAGACTGGCATTTCTGGATTGTATGAGTAACTTACCAAGCTTTTCAGAACTGCTGGGTGGGTGACAGGGCAGAGTTTTTTCTCTACTCCCCCGCTCTGTTGTTTGAGCAGCTGTCAGGAAGGTGGGTCTGTGGGTTTGTGGATATATTTTGAGACTAACAGATTGTAAGCTCACACATGAGAACAGAAGAAATACTTAGAATCTGAAAAGGTTATCCACCCCTTGGAGACTAATCTCCTAATATACTATTTTTGTCAGAAAGTACCTCAATTGCTTCTCAAACAAGCCCATTATTTTTGCCTCACAAACCATTCAGAGTGATGTTTAGAATGGCCTGCTTATAGAAAAAGGTCCTTTTATACCTGTGTGAATTCAAGATTTATTTACTTTCAGTCACTTCCCTTTGTTCTATCATCTAAAGTGACAGCCTGTATTTGAAACAGTGACTTGTAATGTTCCTGCCCCAGAGAACAACTGGACCAGCAAGAGATAAATCAGAGCACTTTCCTTCCTTGCTCTTAAAGAAACAGACAGAATAGGGCAGGCTATCAAAATCCTTGTCTTTTATGGTCTGCTCACCACAAACTCGCTCTTCATGGTTGCACCAACTGTATCATATCTCCTTTTCCCACTTCCCAGGCATCTTTTCCACTCCCCAATATACACAAATATGTATAACACCAAGGGTATCACACAACCTGATGATCCCAACAGCTTGTCTCTACAGAGAACAGCAGCAGGAGTTCAGGTTTCAGTGCCACTTATCTTTCCAGTCACTGTAAATTTGGGCTTTAAACTTCTCTTTAGATCCATTTGCAGCACTGCAATGGGAAGAATCAAAAAGAATTGTTGGTAAAAGTTGTAGCCTGGTAGCCCCCAAGTTCACAATTTGTTTTTATTTTCTAAAAAACAGAATTTACCTTTTGATCTCATTCTGACATCTTTCATGTCTCATCCTAATCTGTCAGAACTCGTAGATGCTACTTTTCCTTTGGCACAGTTAAAATCAGTGGCTATTGCTAAGTCAGGTACTGCTCATTCAGAGCCATGCTCTACCAATCTGCCTTTCTTGTTTGTTTGACATATGCTTTTACTTTTTTTATAAAGACAAATGCCTTTTCAAATTTTTAAATTCATTTTTATGAATGAAGTGTCAGGTCAGGGACTGCTCCAGCGTATGTATCAAGAAATGTTAATTTCTTAATTAACATTCTTAATTCCTTACACACGTTTTTTACAACTTTTTAATATTTGTTCTTTTGTCTAATTTATGATATTTTTTATTGCAAAAACCTCAAGTAATACATTAAAATATTTTGACATTATAAGCCCAGAGAAAGGACTAGTTAAGGTTAAATGAAAATTAATTTAGAAGATATCAGTTAGAAAGCAAATATAGAGCTCTCCAGAAAGCAATTACTGAAAAGATACTTTCAGACTTCACAAAATTGTACAG
The DNA here is from genome assembly GCF_012460135.2 of Molothrus ater. NCBI lineage: Eukaryota > Metazoa > Chordata > Aves > Passeriformes > Icteridae > Molothrus > Molothrus ater. Next base: position 102,210,049 of record NC_050480.2, on the reverse strand, counting down.
TATCTAGTATACTTGGGAATGATGCAAAATTATGGTCTTTTGGCTTCAGAGACTCATCTTCAGTGCAATTTCAAAAGGCATAAATTGCTAGATATTCATTAGCTCCATTTTTGAATGTGTATTAGCTCCATTTTTGAATACTTGAATTAAAATTCACAATAATACTCCAAAATTTTAATCTCAAAGATGATTGCAGACAGTATAATCAGCATCATTGGTATATTCCTTATGAACAAGAATCCCATCAAAAAATGAGGGTCAGGTCCAATAAGGGCTTTATACACCACCTAAGACAAAACGTGTGATCGTGCAGATGAAAGCAAAAATGTTTGATTGCCCTTAGCTATACTGGATCAAATAAAGCTCTTCAATAGGGAGTGGAAGGAGGCAACTCTGAGCAAGGTGAGAGTGACCAACAGGAACAAGTCCACAGCAGCTTGTAACAGGTCTGGCTACTCAGCAAGACTGAAACATCCAAGCAGCAGCTGTATTTTCTCTCCCCTGTCCAGCATAGGTGGGAGGTGATAGAGTGGCTTTGGTGGGCACCTGGTATCTGGGCAGTTCAGCCCACCTCAGTAACCTTGCTTCCACATTTAGATTCTCCTCAATCCCTGTCACTAGGCAGGACTTCAGAGTCTGTCCTCACCTTATCAAGGTAGGACACTTACTGTCTCCCACCTAGTTATTTCTCATGCACATTATATTAGGTTCATCTGCCTGCAATGAACTGAGATGCAAAGCTCCAAAATATGGTGATTCTTTTAGGGAGCTGCCAATGACAGGAAATATCTTCTTTTATAGTTCCCTCTGGAAAGGTCATCTAATGACCTCTTCATATTTCTAGGAATTTTGGAATGAGATAGTTTATTTACCAGGCATGTATCCAATCAAGGACAGCTGGAAATTACAGAACTATCCCAGTAGGTGGATGTTTGGCCTCATCTGAAAATTTTTGGAGGAGAAATATCCAGAAAACACTGACAGTAGGTGAGGAGACATATAATGATAAAAGAGGACTATACTTACTTCCAGTCTGGTAAATGTCATCAGAATTTTCCTCAATTTTCTTTTTTGTGTTCTGATTTGTTCTTCATTCTGGAAGAGACTTGATCCTTAAGGATCATTATCTATGCATTTCAATAGTTGCTCTGAATGATTGATAGGAAAAAAAAAATTAACAATTCATAGAAGCAAATCTTATGATGCCAGATATTTAGTCAGGATAGACTCATACACCATAGTAGAATAAATTTAAACAGGAGGAACCTGTACACTTGGAATACAGACACTCCCAGCCACAATGGAAACATCAAGTTGTTGGAAAATTTAACCTGGAAGGTCATAATAAGAGTTCATTAATATAAAACACTCTATAATATCCATCAGACATCTGTTTGACTTAGAATATAATCATGATCATTTTTCTTTAAACCTTTTTAAGAAAAAAAATCAGTTTTATAAGGAAATCAGAAAAAACCCTATGGAGCTAAATTACAAAACAGCACAGATCATATTGCATTAAGGGAAATATGCGTACACAAGTTATGAACAATTTAAAATAATAGAAAAAATATTCTTGTTCTCCAAAAGATTCTATATAACTAATTTAATATTAATGACAATTATATTTTAACTTCTGAGTCTATTTACTGATTGTTTACTTAATATGAGTTTCATGGAAACAAAATGAGAAAGTAGAAAAAATATAGAAATTAGCAAGTCTGATCAAAACAGCATCATATAAGTAAAGCATACAGAGTGTGCAGGACAAAAATAATTTACTAGATAACATCTGGTGCCAGTTATGGGCTGTCTTCCTGAGAATGCTGATGTAGAGAACTGAAAAATAATGAAAGCCAATAACATTGCAGAACACCATCTCACTTATGGCTGATATATGTTCAGGACTTCACTTGCAATTTCAGCTGAACAGGACTATTTTCAACTTATGCATTTATAGTTCTTCCCTTCACCACTTATCTTATGTCCACAGGAGAACATTTTATCTAATAAAGAGGGAGGAAGATTCACTGGTTTGGAAGCCTGACATTTGAGGGAGACTTCAGAAGAGCATTGTAAATGCATATTGCTACCAATCTTGTTAAAAGCTATGCAAATCTACACTGAGTATTTTGATTCCTAAGGCATGTCTGCAGCTAGGGATGGACTTCTATTACAATTTAGTCATTTCCTGACACAAATCAAAGCTATGCAGAGAATTCAAGGTTGCTAATTCCATTGTGTGTATCCCTCACCATCACTTCTACTTACCAATTCTTCCCTTACCAGTGCCTCTCTAGACAACGTCTACCTGTGGTAGAATTCATTTCCTTATTCCTGTGGAACAGCAGTGACTAGTAGGTCATATTTACCTCTTTTTGGAGTCTGAACTCAAAAAACAAAAATAACACAAAATCAAAACCAAACCAAAAAGAAAAAAAAACCCAACAAGCCCTGAGATGCTTTACTGCCTTGCTTGCCTCATATGTAACATCTTCAAAATAAGAGTAGTTCACCTTCAGTGAAAGACATTAAAAGAGAGATGGAAACTGTAAGATTTCTTTTTCTTCTTTGGCATATGGTGTGAATTTTGTTGAAGTCAAAGCATTTCACAATGAGTTGAAATGCAGCTGCGACATGTCAGCAAGATCTGTCTTCTCATAGATTCTACAGCCAAACAGTAGGTGTATGACAAACTTTCTGGTTCAAAAACATGCTTGCCACATACCATAAATTATCTTAGCTATCTCTGACAGTTTGTATAAACATTTTCCATCTTTTCAAGCGATGTCACACATGGCATTCATAATCTGTTAGGAGACAAAGTGTGCCCATTTTGTTACCCTCTAAATCTGCAGACTTCCAAAGGAGAAACAAATACAAGGTTTGTTTGTTTGCTTGTTTGTTGTGGAGGAAGGTTGTTGTAGTTCTTCCTGGTTTGATTATTTTTCATAGAACTATTCAAATTTGATAATACTCTCTGAGAGGTAGTCTGAGCTCAGCTTGACAGGAGTAGAAGAAATGGCCAGATTCTCTAAGGGTGACTCAGAGAGAAAATATTCCTGATTGTTTTCTTTGCTGTTGTGGGTGTGGGTAAAGAAAGGGCGGAAAAGGCAGAAGGACGTAAATTACTGTAGTACATGAAGTCTATTGTGGTGAGTTAATAAAGGACAGGACTGGTGCAAGAGCTCTGCTGACTCCCATTTCATGTTTGCCTTCTCTCCATCTGGAGAGTGAACTTGTTCAGAGAGCGGTCATTGGGCCTCGTAGCAGACTTGATCCAGCTCCAAGGTGCACCAGTCAGATGGAAAGGGTGTGAGGCAAGGGCTTTGGTCATGCTGCAAGACCAGTGTTAACACAGCTGCTCAGCAGGGAAAGCTGCCCTTTGTAGAGGACAATGCAATGCATGACATTCCTGAAATACAAGACATCAAAAAGTGCAAAACATCAAAACTTATCCCTTAAAGGACTTGTTATAGCAAGAGTTCAAATTTATCTTAAAAGACAGAAAATAGCTGAGAAGATTTTAGTATGTGAAAAGGATTTTTTTCCTTACTTTAAGATTTGTAAATGGTCCTACAAATTTCATTACTGCTATACCTGCTATACTGCTATAGGAAACTAGAAAGGAAAAAAACCCGACACGTATTTGCAAATATTCCCAACAATGGGTATTTTATGCACTCTTTTTTTTTTAATATTCTTTTTGAAAACCTTTCACTATATTGTTATATGTTAAATGCTTATTTTATTACTGAAAATACAGTTATGTGGAACTGAAAAGAGGATTCACAAAATCACACTAACTACCACTTGAATTGCCAGCAGTGGGGCACTTGGAAAACCAAGCAAAACTAAATTGCTCTTAGCAACATTTCTATTTGAATTAAGCAGAATGGTACTGGAATGAGAAAATACAGTGAATATCATCTAGACAGAGCAGCAGTACCTGATGCTAAAGAGAGGCCATGGCAAAAAAGACAAAGAATACAGAATAGACATCTTTAGAATATATATGTCATGCACCACAATAAAGTTTCCATCTCTATAATCTCATACTTTATCTAAATCATGTGAGCTAGCTACAGTGCAGTCTGAATTTTCAAATTTATTTACTTTCTCTGAGTTCTATATTAGTAACATATTTTTGATCTGTGATGATCTTTATGTACTTTATAGCCTCCACAGCTAATTTTAAAAGGAAAATACTTGTGCCATAAACCCTTCTCCTAAAGACGCAGCTCTTTAGTCTGTTATCTGCCCCACAAACAGTTGGTTAACATGTAATAGTTATATATCTGAACAAATTTAAATTATAATTTATAGTTTACAACTTTTCTATATAGGAAAATATTTTTAAATAACCTTGTGTGTTAGTTGAAATCAACATTTTTATACTAATGTTTGCTGTCCATAAAGATGTTTTTAAGATATGCAAAAAAAGTTTTTATCATTCCACTTTATATCAGTCAGGATGAGACTGATATAAAGCTTTTCTTTAGGCTAAAGAAAAAAATAATTTTTAAATAAGGTTGCTATCAGAGGATATGCATTTCTAAAAAAACTCAGAACTATATTGATTTAAGGAACATAACTTTTTCTGTCAACAACGCCTTTAGCAGCATAACAAGGGCTTACATATTAGAGGTAAGAAATCAGATGAAAGCACTTTTTTTAAAGTGCTTTCATTTGAACTAAAAGACTTTGGGCTCATAAGGACAAGCCATGAGCCATGACTTTGTTTGTGCCAAGATACTTCTTGACAATAATTAATAGAAATGAAAACAGAATTGCAAGAACAGCTGAAGAAAGAAAACGTGTCTTACATACAACCACCTACTTATTTGAATGCATTTTATGAAGTCCTTGTTGGTGGGAAATAGAAGGGAATGAGCAAGAATAGCAAGCACTGGATAATGTGAAACTACTGTTGCAAGCACCACCACCTATAGTATGGCAAAGTTTCACTCTAGGCACATGCATTTGGGCAGGAATTTTGCAATCTTTCAAAGATAGGCCATTTAAGCAAAATAAGATTGAAGAAGGAAGAACTTCACAGATAGAGGCCTGGTGGAAATGCTTGTGATGTGCAAAATTTTGTCATTCTGGAAGAGAAAAATTCTCCTTTTCACAAGTGAAACGAAGAATGGAAAGCTATAAGGACCACAGAATTTCTGCTACTTACAGCAATGAACTGAATGAGTCAATAACTAATGATAGGGAGAAAAATAATAAAGAAGGTGGATCAGAAATCACTTACTAGAATAGGAAATACTATATGGCAAGATTGAATGATACGATGTCTTCAAACAGAAACAAACCCAGGAAAGAGTATCACAATTTTTTTTTCCTTGAATCAATTGATCAAAGGAGAAATGCAGAATGGAGAGTGTAGTATTGATAAGAAGAATTATGTATAATAATATCTGGACTGTATAATATCCATGCAAGTCTTTGTAATAGATATTGAAACTCAAGTTAGAAAAGCAGAAAAGTATTTCTGGGTAAAAAAATAAAGATTTTTTTTTTTTTTTTAGAATCCAAACCAATATTTTAATACATGACTTTTGAGCGTTGGAATTATCATGACCTTTTTTTCCAGGAAGCTGAAAAAAGATGTTGCATACAACATCCTATTTTAAATGTCAAAATAGCATATCAAATTACAAAAAAAAAATTAAAACAAACCCAAAACCACAATGTTTTCTTTGTAGATGGTTTCAAAATAAGGCAACAGTTTAAATTCACCAAATAAAAATTTTCTTTATGTAGTTTATTAGTTCAGTTTATTAATGTAACTTTTCATTTTTTTTAATACGTGCCACTCAAAATTCATTATCTTGTGCAGTGTTGAAAATGCTCAATCACATGAATACCCACATATGTGGATCTCCACTTATGTGACTTTCTCCGCTTATGTGGATCTCCACAAATGTGAACAGCTATGACATTTTCTCTTTCAAAGAAACAAGCAGTATTTGCTTGTACTAGCCAGTACATTATACGCTGGGGAGCAATAAGACTAGCATAAGAATTGTTCTGTTTGAATACACATGTAGAAGTTATGGCCAAGCCAATCAAATTTCTAATCCATAAAATTACAAAATGAATGCATAATAGAAAATCCATTAAACAAAGAAAATGGTAGCCAAAAGTGGGTACTAGTCCAAACTTCATCTTTATTAACTAAAGATATTTAATGTTTTGGCAGTTTTCTAAATTTAAAAGTGTTTACGTAAGTGGTCATTTTCAATTACTGACCCATAATTTACTACAATTACTTGCCTTTGTGTGACTAACATTAGATATTCTTCTTAACAGATTGGTTTATTCTCACAAATAATATAGACATTTCAGATTAAATAAATCCCAGAGGCCTGACCATGAATATAGCCAATAAACAAGGTCTTAAAATCTGTTTTAATGAAATAAATATGGATTTTCCTGTACTAAACAATCTTAGAACCTAATCCCTTCAGTATCTGATTAATCAATAATATAAACATTAGCTGCTACCTCTTGTCTCATGGCACTAGAGCAAAAGCAAATTTTCAGTTTAAGAATGAGGGTCTAGCTTTCTGAAAATCTGTAATTAATGTAAGCTCATAGACAAATTAAAAATAATATTAGGAATTTATATATATATATATATATATGCCTTAAATCAGTGAATAACAAAGAGGCAATGATTAGTATGGAAAGAGTGCAAAATATATTGAATAGACAGTTCCTGCCCATTCAGTGATGTGATTATATATTTTTCAGTGTAGTGAGTGTAGGAGAAAGGGAAAATAATATAAAAGAAAAACCTTTGCCAGAAATTAGTATGTTGAGTATAGAAGGGTGTTTTGAAATTACATGGATTCTGCCTTCTGTATGTTTGTGAAATTTCTGTTTATGCAATCCAGTGTCTACAGGCAGAAATTGAGAAACTGAAGAGAGAATGTGGTCCTGCATTATTTTAGTTTCTCGATTTACCTTTTTAATGGTACACAGTATAGTAGTATCTCAGTGGTATTAAGTATGCATACTATAAAAATACCTAATTTAATTCATAAAGAATTCTTGGGTAGTTCTTGTCCATTCACCTATCACTGCAGTCCCAGTGAAATAAGGTAGGACTCTCTTGCTTCAAGGGAGACCTTTTTTCTGCTGGGACCACAGTGTATTGGTGCTCATTCATTGTGAAGATAAACAACAAAGCTTAGCTCACATGCATTTTAAGAATTTCCTTTCCCTGAATAAAATGTATGAGAACGTATCTGAGTTTTTTCTGGTGAGGTTGAGCCAATGGATGTCAAATCCATGCCAGGAATTGTGCTAAGGAATGCTGAGGACACCAGCCAGTGCTTTAGCAAGGAACCACATCCCATTTTGGTTACCAGCACTGATTGACCACATCCCATTTTGCAACACTGATGCAAAGAGGGACACCAATCTACAGCTCATCTCACTGAAGAGTTTTATTTAACCAAACACACATGAGATTTGGGCAGCTACTATGAATTACTCAAAAGGCTTCTCTGTGGGTCAGGAATTCTCTTGCACACATTGATGGGCCCTCCTTTGCCAATCAAGGACAAAAGATTTCTTTTCTCCATTTCTTTTCCTTTGTAAGTATCCATCAAAGAAATAATGAGACCATTGCTTGAATATTCCTTTTATGCCACTCAGTAGATGCACAGGCTGGTCCCCTGTGGCTCCCTCTGCCTATTAATTTATTGAATATGGTTGAAATTTGCTATAGACATGATTAGTAATAGAAATCTAGTAATGATGCCCAGGTTATACAAATAGAAGTTCAATCCTTTGCTTCAGATGCTGACATGTTGAAGCAAAACTTCAACATTCTATTTGCTTTTTGATTTGTTTTATTTTAATTTTTATTCGGTTTGGCTTTTTTTTTTCCTTCAAAAAACACTAGAAGCTCAGATGCCATTTATGCAAGTTTAAAGCTAGAGGATGCAAAGCTTTAAATATAGACAAAGAGTTCCACTTTAAGATGTCTTACCCTGTCTTTTTGCTCTGGGTGGTAGTCAAGTGTGTTCCATAATAATTAAAGTGATTCTGAGATAACATATTCAGGAAAAATTATCAGATAATTTTAAAGGAGTTGATTTTTTAAAGGTAGTGGGCAGATGAGAGATAATATTTCCTTTGCCATGGTGTAAAGACACCTAAATTGTTTCTAGCTTACAAGAAATGAGAGATGTGATGCTTGAAACATGCTTGAAGAGAAAAGAGTAGCTTCACTGTTGGAGATAACTGCCTTATTCCTAAAAAAAAAAAAAGGAAAAAAGCAGATGAATATTTTTATTATTTTTATGGACTGAACTGAAGAGAGGATAACTTGAGCTGTCAGGTATAAGTTCAGGTTTAGCCAGTAGCAGGTAAAAGAGACTCAATCTGTGTTTGTGTGAGCCACATTGGATTCTGTGGGAGTACAGTCTCAGTTTAATCATTCTGCACCCAAACCAGGCTACGGAACACTTATCACAGGAAGGTGATGGCACTGCCCTACCCCTTAGTGAATGCAGTATTCCAGGAGCAGTGCTATTAAGTTCCTTTGTTCACTTCTGAACCACAGGAATGTTCCTACCCAAATGTCTTCTACCACAGTGTACTCTGTAACTGCTTAAGTCTACCAAATAGGCCAAGAGATAATTCTCCTTCCAGCAAGACAGTTGAGCTAGACAAGCATCCCTCAACTCTTAAAATAGTTACCTATTTTTTCTTCTATACTTATCTGTCTCTGATCAGACAAAGCACTGTGACCATAATGGGTCGGTATTTTCTGTCACTCAAGTGCTGAGTGATAGTACTGAAGCGTGAAAAGCTGTATTTGTGTCCACAGATATATACCATCAGTACATGACAATGAAACTAATGGAAATGCAGAATTTCTACCAGGAACATGCAAGTTGCATTGCTTTCATAAAGATAAAATTTGCCATGTGACATGGCTAACACGCTAACTGAAGTTCCTAAGCTATTTCAAGAGAATAAAACTTTTTCACTCTATAGATACACTGTACATTTTCTTAATTTTTTGCTTCATTTTGATTTGAGAGTCAGACATAAAATGAAATTGCAGGAGGAAGGTTAGATTTTTATTTTTCATTTGCAGGGCTTCAGGAAACAGTAGTACTTTAGTACTGAGACAATATAATCACTACTACTCACAGTGGTGTTCAGCAATGACCAGAGCCTCAAATTGAGTTGTATATCCTGGTGCTGTTTCCACACAGAGCTTTAGCTTTTTTCCTTGCAGAGTGGATGGCTCATGTCAGAAGGCAAAATGAACTTAGAAGTTTGACTTCTTTTGAGGAAATGTATTCTGACAAATATCTGTGAGCATTCTAAGGAAAAAAAATGTCTCATGTCAGGCACATTGCTCAGTTACATTAGCACACACAGTGCTGTCAAAATTCAAGACAGCGACATACCTCCTTACCAAATTCCCCAAACCTTCAATGTATCGGTGTCAAAATATTTTGAATGAAAGTTTGAAACTCAGACTCCAATGCAATTATTTCTTGCTTTCCAGATAACAGAATGAAGACACTTCCCTGTTATTTCCACAAACTTTTTTAGCTCTTCTTTAGTAGTTCATGGAATATGCATTACAAGGACATGCCAAGTTTGGTGGAAGATCCAATTCAACAGTACATACATACTTGCTCTTGACCAGAGGAGGCTTGCATGGCAGCAAGCCAACTAATAAGTGAGTATGGGAGGTAAAGTTTAGGCTTAAATGAGCATAGCATGTTTTCTTTAAGACTGAATAGCAAGCATCATCATAACAGTAATGGGAATGACAGCAACCTAACCATCTGATTAAATTCTGGAACTGGACCAGAAAATGTAAAGAAAATTAAATTTGAATTTCAATATAACTTTGAGTGATATCAAAAATCTTATCTTGGGAAAAACACAAAAATCCCACAAACATTAGAAAGATAAGAATACAGAAACTCAGCTGGTATAAATCATGATCAATTACTGCCTTCACTGATTCTGCTAGCTGGGAATCAGTTTCAAGGTCATTAGCTGTACTCTGGGAAATCTTGAAAAGAAACATCCCAGAGCATTGAAACTAAGAAAGTTGTTTTAGTATGATTGATGAACAATTTCAAAGTCTACAGTTTGAACTGTCACAACTGTGGCCATGCTACCTTAGTTTCCTACAGACAGCAGAAAGAAGTCATAGTCCCATTGCAGTCCTACCTTCTGATTCACTTAGTCCCAGGATGAAGGCCTTGTAATGCTGAAGGCCATTACAGCTTTCAGAGCTGTCAGGCAGAAATAATTTTTTTTTCTGGACTGTATAATATTTATCCCACAGTAAATTGTCTTTCCTCATATCAGTAACATACAGCTGTGGGAAATACCACTTTGGTGTCATTTTCCTAGATGGTTGTGTTCTGAATCTTACTGCCACCTGCTGAACCTCTATAAGGTTCAACCAAGGCTTGGTTACATCTTAACCATGGATTTTAAAGAGCTCCATGGGACTACATTTTCTGAAGAATCTATATTGTTTGAAAAGTATACCCTTTTGAGATTACTAACTTACTAACTTGGCTTATCAATAAAAAAAAATTATATAACCCTAAAAAGTTAGTGATAATACTGCTAAATTCAAGTTCCTTTCTGCCATAACTTTAAGGATATCATGATATTAAAGGCACAAATATCTGTGCTTGGGTACCTTTATTATATTATCTTATTCAGAACAAAATATTCAGCAGGTATGAACTCAGGCATAGGATATGTTTTACAGAATGATAAGGGTATAAAATCTGTTCTCTGAGAGGATATGTTAAAAATGTAATTAAAAGAGAATTTTTACTCCTAATCTTTCAGTTGAGTAATATATTCTATCATATAGAAAAAAATGTTTAGAACCCTTTATAAATGATTGTAATCCCATCCTTATAATATTAAAACAAAAGGGATTTTTATCAAAATATAGTTAATAATTGTTACACTCCAAGTGTTTGGGAAGAGAAGGAAACAGTACTTAAAAGGACTGTGAGGAGAAATCCTATAGTTTTATTCTATATCAGAGCTTGAAGTCAGTAAAAATGCCAAGCTTGAAATAATACATGTTGATTCTGAATGGGGTTTATTTTCTTCACAGTGTCTAGGGGCTGTGTTTTAAATTTGTACTGAACACAGGGTTGATGATATAGACATGTTTTTGACCTCAACTAGCCAAAGGGATATTCCAGATCATATGACATCATGCTCATATAAAGTGGGGCAAAGAAGGAGGAAGGAGTGGATATTTGGAGTGATTGAGTGATTGTGTTTGCCTTCCCAAGTCACTGTTAGGTGCTCCTGGAAACAGCTGAACATCTGCCTGCCAATGGGAATCAGAGAGTTCATTTCTTACTTTGCTCTGATTGTTTGCTCAACTTTTGCCTTCTCTATTAAACTATCACTATGTCAGCCCAGGAATTCTCTGGACAAAGACTGGACTACACTTATGAGTTTATTTCTAAATAAAAAAAATGTTAACTTACAATCCATCTCATATCTGACTCACAGTTACAGTATCTAAATATTTATAACAGATCCTGAGCACAATTTTTAAAGGTTTTTGTTACAGCTTGGTAATTTGGTAAGTTGTCTGGAAAATGGGTTAGGAAATATTTTTAAATGGAAAAAGCCAACTTTTTCATTAAAAACTAGAATTAAGGTTAGGTGAATTTATCATAGTAAATGGGATTTCCTCCTGATGAGGCAGTGAGTGAGATTCTGTTCACCTGAATGAAGACAGAGCTCTGAAAGCTCTCTTTTGTTCCACTTAAAGCAGCACACTCTGTCTTGTCTTCAGCCGCCAGTTGAAGCTACCCAGTTATCCAAGGAATCCCCTTGACCACCCTGAGGAGTTCCAAGGGTTCAGCTCAGTCTTCCATGCATAGTTGTGGTCCCTGATTTCAGAAATGTTAGTGCATAGAATAAAGAATGAAAGAAAACAGGCAGGATTCCAGGAGGAATCTGTCTTTCCTGAATGTTAATGAGGAAACGTAAAACTAGGATCAGGCTACCCCTCTCCTGGCCCTGGGACTGTTGCAGCATGGCTGTTTAGTGCACCGGGGGCACTGCAGCCCCAAAGCAGGACAGGGCCAATTCTACCGCGGCACTCCTTGATAGAGTGTTCACCACGGCAATATTTAAAATATTGGGGATTTTTGAGCCAGCCTGTTATCATCTGAAGTTGCATTGATCACTTTTAAATATTAGAATTAGTATCCTGGGTTTCTTCTTGTTCCCCTTAGGATATAAGTTTTTTCATGAGAACTAGACTGTCTGGAAAAGAAGCTTCTATTTTATATTGATCCACAGTGCTTATAAAATAATTCTTTACTCCTGAACTGCAAAGGAACTACCTTTAATGGGAGATTAAATCTAATAAAACTTTACACAGTGCAATAACTCTCTGTTACTTTCAGCATAACTGTTTACACTGCCACTATCTAAAGCAGACATTTCCTGACCCATTTTGGCTCTTTTTCAGTATTGTGTTACATTTAACTTAACACTTATAGGCTGCATCAATTTGGCGAAGCTGAATTTCCTCTGAACGCACTGTTTTTCTGAGACTGTAAAGCCTGGGGTTTTTTCATGCTGAAGACCAATTCATTGTGTCTTTCATTGATCTGAAGGTCTAAGAGACCATGTCCCTTAGAATTCATAGGTTCCACTCTTTCTCCAATCCTCAGCAGTGCTTCTTAACCATCCTTGAGGTTTTCCACTTATTGCTACTTCAGGCTTTTCCATAGACTCGGTGTTTTTTCTTTTCATGTCTCAGGCTTTTCCTTTACACTGAACAACAGATATGAAATATTTCGGTCTAAATAATCTAGATATGAGTTGCATTTCAGCATAGCTTTCAGATCTCTTACTCCATTCAGTCTATCATCAAGCTTCAAGCTTGATCAAGCTTCAAGCTTGATTATCTTCATCAAGCTTCTGTAATATCTCATCTTGGATCATAGGTCATCCAGGTTGAAGTATTAATTCTGCTTACAGCAGAAGAAAAAAATCAACTGAGGATATATTGTCACTTCATCAACACAAATAAAATGTAAGGAACCCTGTGTTTTTGGTTCCAAACTGTTTTAAAAATCTTTGAGTATCAAATACGTTTCATCTCTATAGAAAATGAAAATCCATTAAAAGTGCTCACGCAGATAATTAAAATCCACATGTCTAAAAATTAATATCTTTGCAAAGCAAAAAGTAGATTAAAAAAGTAGATATCTTTTAAATTATTTTACCCAACACTTTTTTCCCAGCATTCCAAATTCACAGATGTGAACTTCCTAATTACAGTTCAGTTTCTGTGTAATTGAGAAACATTGGATCATTTTGTGAGGGAACAAAAGAGACATACAGGAAAAAAATGTTTGTATCTTCTGGAGGACTTTAGAGAGGAACATATAGATTTTAAATTACTGACACATAACTATTATCTGGTGCCAAAGTTATATGTATTTACAGTACATTTTTTATAGCAATTCTTTCGTGTCAGTGCTAGAAGTGTAATTTACATCATAACAAGTACATTAATCTCCCTTTGAACTTGAAGAAAGGTGCCCCTATGGGTATGATACATTCCTGCATATGGAGCAGTTTATTCTTTTGCAATTGTCATGTTAATTTTGAAAAATAAAAAATAGTCCTTAATTTAAATTTCTCCACCCATAAGCAAAGCAATGAATAATATAAAATTAAATATGTACTAGCGAGTAAGTAAATTGTATTGATGGAGGACTCCAGTAACTGTTTTACATATTTTAATAAGTTGGTTTAGAATTCAGAAAGAATACGTGAATTGTATATATTATACCAAAATAAAATATTTAAACAAACTGTTACCAAACTTACATTAATTTGCTTTTTTTCTCATTGCCTTAAACATTTTGACTGCACTAGATCTAATATAGATCTGCTTGGCTTTTGATGAAGCTCTGGAAGTGCATATTTGGATTTTATCTGAAATCAAACCTGAAAAGTCAGTTTTTCATCAAAAATTATTGAAATAAACTTTATATTGAATAAATTAATTTTATGATGAAAAAAATATCTGTTAAAAATGAGAAAAAAACCCTAATTCTATGTTACTGTAAAATACTTAAACCTATTTTTGTTCTTGCTATTATGATCTGGTGAGAGGAGTACAGACAAGATGTTTCATACAAATCCCTATTACAACATTTTAGAAAGCTTCAGAGTCCAAAATAGTTCAGATAAATTTTGATATGAAATTGAGTTGTGAATTAAAAGCCTATGAGCTTTGGAATTTTTATTTTAAACAAGCTGAAGGTTCAGACATACCTGCAGCTTAATACACAGGGGTTTTTTTCTCCTATATTTATTAGTTTCACCTGTAAGACAAAGTCTATTTTCTTGTCACATCTTGAGATCGGGTATACAACTTTCCTTAGACATATACAAAACAAAATTTTATAGTTTATGCCATAAAAAAAAAACAGAGTGAAAATCACAGAAAATACGTAGATTCCTCATTCATTCAGAGACTTTGAAAATTCAAAAATGTACACATTAGGAAGTAATGCACAGAAGCAAATTACAGAACACTTGTAATTTCCCATCTGCATGTACCTGCCACTGCATATGCATAATAGCTGATTCCACAGGAGATGAAGAACACGTGTATACAGCCATAATTAAGTTATCAGGAAAAATAGAGGAATACATTTACAGAAATAATAACACTGTGATAATTGCTTTATAAAACTATCATGAATAGTTTGAAATATTTTGTAATAAACACCTAGTTCTCAGTATGTTGAAGATCATAAGATATAATTGTATGAGCTGATGAAGTTCAGAGGGGCAAATGGTTACAAGGTTAGTATTTAAAAACACTAGATGTAGTAATAGTAACACTAGAGGGAATAATGACAAATAATTAACCATTCATAAAAGTTACATTTTTAGAGAAGAGATAGGCCTGGAGTGTTGCCTAAAGGTGCTTCCACAGTGTCTGATATATCCTTTTTTCAGTTTCAGGCAACTTCAGCTTCTAAATTAGACTTATGAAATTCTCCTGAATTTTAATTTCAAACCATGGTGCCCATTTTACCTCTGAGTCTGTCTGTGGGACATCACTTAAGACTGTGTCTTTCCCCAGGGAATTTTAGTATCTGCTGTCACTCAGAATGATGCTGTCATTCCCACTTTGGATGTATGAGGCATAATTAGTCATTCTTAGTAATCTCTGGTATCTTCTGGTCTGTCACCATTCCACTTTACAGTGTTTCACTGTTTCCCTTTTACAGTTGGCTGCAAAAAGCAAAGAGGTGCCATGTTTGTGCTTTGGGTGGAGGCACTTGGGCAATGACTATATGTGCTGCAACTCTTCCCTCTATCAACAATCTACAATGTCAGTTTGGGACATCACTGAAAAAAATCATAATTTCTTGTTTCCTGACAAGTTACTTCCTTCTCAAAATTATATGCAAAGACAATTATCAATCAGTGTTAGCCACATGTCTACATAAAGTACTGTATCAGAGATGCTCAAAACAGAGATTAAGCTCTCATGACTTTAAAATTTTGATCCATTCTTCATATAGTTAAATGAAATCACAACCAGTTGGACAGTTTAATCAAAGTTGTACTGTAATTAAAAAAGCTTTTTTTGAAATATGCTTCCTATAGCCACGTTGCATTTGTGAGGATTTCTTAAAAGAATGAACAAGCCTCCTATTGACAAAATGAAAGAAATATCTTCTGGTGAAACTTTAAAAACCTCAAAACTTATTACAAATTGAAATATATTCAATTTCTGCATTTTATATTGACTATTTCAAGTTTTCATTTAGGACTGATTTGAAAATAAATCATATTTCAATATGTAGCTAGAAAAATACAATATGCCTAAACCACATTCATAGTATTTCTACCTGAGCAACACTTTTTGACCAAAACAAAATTGATTGTTTTCTAATAAAAAAAATGTTAACCTTTTCTTTATTTTTTTTCAGTCTGGAATAAAAAAAAAAAAAAAAAAAGAGCAAGAGAGGTATTAGGGAAATGGCAGGCCTCAGAAAGACCTACTGTTTTTTCATTCATATGTAAAATTGATGCCTTGCCAGAGGCAAATTAATTGATTTTCTGAGTTATTTTCATCATTTACCGTTATAAAGTTACAACTGCGTATCCAGGAGGCTTTTAACATACACTGATGAGGAAATACAGAACAGTTTATAGGAAAATGTAGAAAATATGAAAGAGCAGCGTACAATTTCAAAGTAGTCAAGTCCTATTTACTGTGACTCCCAGGTAAATTCATACACAGGACACCACAGAGAGATTGTGTGTCTGCCACATTTTCCAGATATAAGCCCAACTGTCTCAGAGATGTCAGAGGATTACTTCTTTTAGGGGAACCACTTCTTGCCCTGCTCCTGACCCTGAGATTATTTCAGCTGGTGGGATCATGGTGCTCATAACACCCGTGCTGTGGGTTTGGTCCCCATATTCATTCACTAAAGAGTTGGACTCAGTGATCCTTATGGGTCCCTTCCAGCTCACAATATCCTGTGATTTTGTTAGGAAATGAGCATTTTTATGGTTGTGAACACATGTGTAATTAGAAGGAGAGAACTGAGACATTTTAACTAGTCTTGTCTGGTAGAAATAATCTTAGCATCTCTGAAGTTACATTAGCTGGTACCAGAAGAGAATCTTTTTATAAAACTTTATTTTAAAAACATAGATGGGGCTGATATTTTTGGAAGACATTTCTCAAGATTCACACATTTGCGATTTCTTCTGCACTTTCAGTGACATCTTCCAGTAATTTACTTGAAATTAAGGATAATGTAATCATCCTAAGGCTTAATACTGTGATGAAGAATTGGAAAAAGCTGAAGTAAAAAGTAAAATATATATGTATGTACATGGATAAATGTGCATATATATATAAATGGATATGCGCTTATGTAAAATTTTTAAAATATAAATATGCTAATATTATTGCTTAGCCAAAATTAGAAGTTCTTACCATGTTTAAGAGGATTAATTTTTAGACAGCTGGTTATCAGGACAAAATGTTCCACTTTCACTCATTGCAAATATATTTGTGATATTATCCAATAGGTTTGATTTATATGAAGGAGGTATTAATTCTTAATGCACATTTTATAATGCAACTTTTTAGGGAAAAATAGGAAACAGATTGGGTACTTGCTCACTCTATAAACAGGTCACATTTGTGGTGGGAAATAAAATTCAGGCTTTGCTTTCTGATTTTCTTTTTCTCCTCAGAGTTTTCCCTTACTCCACTTCTCCCCATCCACATTCACACTTTTCTTTTCCGGTATTTAAGACCCTCTGAAGCTAATCAGAGTTTATGCCTCCCATGATACACAATGACATCCCTGTGGAGATCAGAAAGTACATTCTATTGTTTTTATGTGTCTTATTTACATGGCTTCCCAGAGGAAATCCTTAGTCTAATAAATTTCTTAATCATTTTGAAAAATATGTTTCATTTGGTTTTGTTTAGTATATGTGGAGTTGTTCTGGGATTTTTTACATGTAAAGATGTCTAAAGTCCTTGAATTTGCCCCTGGATCCAATGGCCACCTTTAATTCTCATTTCTAATCCCTGAACACTCTTAATCAAGTCTTCAGTAGTTTTAATTATTATTCAACATCTTATTTAGGATTAAAAATTTTCTATGATTGCACGGTGAACACAGATCATGAAATATACATTGTATAATCACAATTAAAAGACTAATCCCTTCAAAAAATTTGAAACAATTTGAACTACCCAGGATTTAAGAGAGCTAAGTGACAGAAAAGGAGACTTATAGCTTGGCCAAATGACCTGAAAGTTAAAACAGATTTGAAAGAATTCTTATGGAAAAAGTAATTATTGGGATAGACCAAACATGAGTTGATAGACTGTCTCCTACTGTGGCCAGTGCAATGACAAGAGAAAGAAGATCTAAGAGCACTGAGCAAGATTGCATAGAAAAATCTGCATTTGGAATTAAGTTTCTTCCTGATCTTTGATATCACAGAAAACATAAACCCTGAAGCCTTAAGCATCTCTGCAATAAAATTGTTAACTCTAAAAATTCCAAGTACTCTTGTTATAAATCTATAAATTAGTTTATTTTTGATTATATTTTTAGAAATAATAGACTCTGGTAGAAGCAGGATAACCAGGCACAAAATAAAAATTAAAATGCATGATAAAATTAGAAAAATGTGTGAAAAAAGGTATGCAAAAATGTCTCTAGATCTTCTTTTCCACTATGACCCATGTGTCACTTTATGAACATCATGAGGTGTATTATCCTTAGGTTTACAAAAATCAAACATCTCATCTGTTCAATAGAGTACTTCCATGTATTTTAACTCTATAATAAGTTCATTAATCTGTGAGTTACTGCAAAGATGCTTGCAAATAATCATCTAGGTAAAGTAGCTGAAGAGGGAAAAAAGATGAATTCCAAAGCAGCATGTGATGAACTTATACTCCTCTCAGGATTTTTTCTTTTTTAAATTTCCTACTCATAAGGCTTAAGAGAGACAGTTAACCCTTTAAAAAAAAACCAAAAAACCAGAGCTTTAGTGCAAAAAATCCTGCTGCAGATTGCTCAGTAAGATTAATAGTGGTCAAGTCCCATGCAGAAAGCCAAGATGGTTATACAAAGCACTGGTGATGTCCAGGGATGCTGCTGTCCAGCTACCTGGTACCCATGTGGGCAGCTTTCATTCACACTCCTGTGAGGACAGGTTTCCATGGTCTGAATGCAGCATTTGTTGCCCTCGGTTGTTTTCCCTTCCTGCCAAGGATGTAGACATTTTTGGCAGAGATAATGCTTCAGTCAACAACAGTCTTTCTGATTTCACCTGCAACATACTTTTAATGTCTCAATATTTTTTTCATTTTCTACTCTGAGCAGTACCTTGCTTTTGGATTTTCTGCATTATCATACCCTTTCCTGGATTTTCCACAACTCTCTGAAAAGCAAATTTTTGTGACTTCCCTTTAAAAACTGCCTTTTGGTGTTTTTCTCTCTTTAATCTAATTAAACTGCATTGGTTCAAGTCCAGTGACAAAATAACTTGAGGAGGAAGTATTCCTATTTCTAAAAAGAAAATTGTCCAGTGTAATTGGCTGAGTGTCTTAACACAGCTGATTAGGAAAGCATACTCTGAAATTCTCAGAACACACTTGAAAAAAGTCTTTTCTGTCAAGGGAGGAGTGGGAGGAGAGGCAAAAGAAAGGAATTAAGCCATTCAGAGGAGAGTTTCCTAGCAGGTGGCTTGATTTGTGCCACTTCAGCAAATGGAGAAAAGCAAACAAACAGGCAAAAAAATACAACACCAATCAGAGTAATTCATTAAGTCATATTTCATTAATGTTTTATGATGTCATTAAAACACTAAAATATTGAGACGTTTTCCATGTTTAGACCTTAGCCATTGTATCACACTGGGATATAGCCTAGCATTGCCCTGTGTCTTACTGGGAGTCTGCTTAAAACCATCCCATGTTGTCTGTCATCAGTGTTCCGTGTGGGACATCCTGCAAGTTTTCAAAGACAATAGTGAAACCTGAGGATTGTATCCTTTAGAGCAAGTGAGTCATCAAGACATCACAGATGTTCATTACCATATGAATTTAGCACAATTTCTAAATCCCCAGGCCACTGTTATCTCTGAATTTACCCTTTGTAGTGAACGGAGAATAAATTGTTATTTTATTTGTCTGAAAACTGCATTGTGATAAGCAAAGTGCTGGACATAATCATGTGTTCAGTGTAGCATCAGACTTTCTGGTAAGGAAAAGAAAAAACACAGTGATTTCATATAATAATAATAATAATAATAATATGCATAACAATTTTTTTGTAGAATCAATAATTGTAATTGCTATTTCTGATACAATATGGTTTTTTTCCTCTCTAAAGAAAAAAGTCAAACTTTACATGAGGGAATAGAGAATACATAAGATATCCCATCAGTCTAGTTTGGCACTGTGTTTATGTTCCATTTACTAGTGAAGATACAAAGGATGGTACCTATGCATTATTTTGAATGCACATATGAGCTCAAAAAGAAAGCACCTGAGTTGGTCTAATTCCAACCTCAAAACAGCACAGGTGAGAGAGGGGCTTGTCAGAGAGGGTGCAGAGCTGTACCCGCAGCTCCACAAAAGAAACTCGAATCACACATAGTCATCCTCTCAGAAACGCTCCTTCACTTGTGGTCTCACATCATTAGCCCCAACTCCTGAGCAGTTCTGGCTGAAGCCAACCAGCACTCTCTCCTCCAGGCTTCCTGGAGACAGGTCAGTGGCTACTCTGGGCCAGCAGTTCTCATTCATTAGGTAGAGATTGTGGTGGCATGAACACAAGCTGTCCTGTGTCAGCTAGCATAGATAATGGCTCTGTTCAAATTAAAGCCATGATGATTCCAAGTAACTTCATAACGATATTTTCCTACTGCTTTGTCTACTTCTCTTTCTGCATTATTTTTCCTTTAAGCTCAGATAAGTTTTTTTTCCTTTTAGCGAGTTCTCTGTTTCTCTGTAATGAACTTCTTCCTCTCACCTTGATTTTGTTATTTTGTTTATATTGATTTGCTTACAACTATATTTCAAAAATATATTTTAGGCAAGGAACCAGAAAAAAAAACACACTGTAGAATATGGTGAGGACTTTAGACAGGGACTTAATATCGGGAAACTCAAATTTGCTGAAGAAAAAAGTTTAATATAAGTCAAGAGGCATAAAAATACAGGGTAAAAATGCAAATTATCCATTCTGGGTCCATGATGGCACATCACTCTGTGGAAAGGTAGGCAGGGTGTGGAAAACATTTGGGTGGCTGGAAACTTGTGTATAGCATAGAGGAAATCTTTTTATGAGTGCTGGGTACAGCTGAAAATTCACATTGAGATTTTGTGGGGCAAATATACTATTTATTTTTTACTAAGTTGGTCTTGATATTTCTCAAAATACTAGTGTGAAAAGAAAAGAAAAGAAAAGAAAAGAAAAGAAAAGAAAAGAAAAGAAAAGAAAAGAAAAGAAAAGAAAAGAAAAGAAAAGAAAAGAAAAGAAAAGAAAAGAAAAGAAAAGAAAAGAAAAGAAAAGGGCAAGAAAAATCCACTGCTTTAAATCCACCAGTATAAAAAGATATTTATCTACAGTGCAAAACAATCCGTCTAGATGCAGTTAAACATATTTGTAATTTGGGTAATTTGATTCTAGTTCTAATGTCTGATAGCTCTTCATTTACAAAATGGATGCACTTGCTATCCTCTAACTCTTCAGGACAAGCAAGCAGTACCAATACATTTGAAGTGCAAGCTGAGATAAAAAAATGCCAGCTGTGTAATCTCAAAGATCTGACATTACCTCATTAACTGATGAAACTGTGGCCACTGGTTTTAATCACTAAATACATTAAAAAAATAAAAAATCAGAAAACCTTTCTCAATAATATTCTGGCTTTTAGAATTTGAACAAAATTGCTAAAACTGCAGAACCAGGTTTTGTCTACATGGGGAATGGATTAGGGTGTGTGCATCTATTTTAAATTAAAATTTCTGGTTTCTATCTGTAGAGGATTGAAAAGCTTTTGGTGTTATAGAGACCAGTGGCATCCCCACTAGAGCACGGTTAGTAATAACTAGACTAAAAGAATAATTTTATGTTAACCCAGTAAATATCAGCATATTTGTTTCACATTTCTGCATGACAAACTAGCTCAATTGAAGCTGACTGTTCCAGTGACAGAAATACTTCAGCCAGGCCATCAACCCTTCATAAGACCTCGAAGTAAGTAAGAGTGATAATCTTTATAACTCCCCTAGTGCCAACCTGTAAGTACAAGTGTTGCTTGCTTTGTTCTTTATTTACGTTTGAAACACTTGTTCTGGCAAATGGCGTGATCAGTGATCCTTCAGTACTCGCTATAATTGGTAGCAGCAGGTCAGCAAAATGGTTCATCCCCACTTGTCTGTATTGCTAATGAAACTGCAGCACTACCACTCTTTTCCATCCCCAGGGAATACAATCGCCTAGTACCCTCACAAGTTACAGCCCTACCCCTTCCCCACTTGCTGAAAGACACTTCCGTGACCTATTTCCATATGAAAGTCTAGTTTCTTTTGTACTCTGGAAAACACAAAGTTAAATCCTAACCAGCTGAGGATCTGCCCCGGTTGCTTATTTTGTGTTAACTACTGCCTAGCACTCCTGCTGAGGCAAAATGCCTCACCAGTACCTCCTGCAGTGGGCTGTGTCTTAAAAGCACACATTAATTGTTAATTAACAGATTATAATCTAAAAAATAAACTCCAAACAGCTCATTATAGTGACATTTAAATCACTCCATTCAGTTAAATAGGATGACAGTTTATTTAATAATGATCACAATGTTCCTCTATTCTGTTGGTTTTCTGATACAGACAAAAAAAGATACTGTCAACAAATACAATTCAAGTGGTCTCTTTATGAAACAAAATTAGTGCAAGCTGATTTGACTCAGGCTGGTATTGTTTCTTGAAGGATGGGAGGGGCGGCTGTGAGAACAATCTGTTTCTTTTAGGAGCCAATTCTGCATGCCTTACTGTGTCAAATAGTAATAATTGTAAAAAATACCAGTTTGGCTGAATGAGAATTGTAGGATTCAGCTGACTTCACAGTTTTAAGGGTATTCTTTCTTTTTAAGAATGATTGGTCATTGAAAATGTGAGGAGAAAACAACATTTCAGGATCTATTTTTATAGAAGGAAGCATCCTTCTATATGATCCCAGATGAAAAGCTGTCATCTGTCTTCTGAATAAGTTTTATCCTCCTCCCCTTCAATGGTAAGTTTTTTCAAACTGCAGAAGACTCCAAGCAATTCTTTATAATTCCCTAAATAAAGACATCAGAGTATTGGCAGAAACCGTGCATGAACAGGAACAGGCAGCTGTCTGTGAGAGGAGAAAAAAAATTTAAAAAGGGTAAAAAAAAAAGCATGCCTACCAGCTTAGTTAAAAGCTGTGAATTGTTATTATTGAGTGTATGTCAATGTGATGTGTCCTTCCAGTTTTAAATGGTGCTTTAAAATGATGCTTCAAGCAGAAGATTTCTCATTTATGATATATTAGCCTAAGTCTATGAACTGTTCCGTGGCAAGAGTCTTACCAGTCCATCAAAGGTAATTAAAGGCAGAGAGTAAACTTCAAAGTGCAAATTGAATTGAGAGGGAAAAAAAGAAGAAGGAGAAAAGGGAAGAATAAAGAAAGGAAGGTTAAAAAGAATCATTTGGGAATATGTAAAAAGAATCTATTGATAACATTCTAGTGAGAAGGTTTTAAGTATGACCAGAAATACAAACTATCCCCCAAATTGATGTAAAAATATGATCAGGTTGCAGTATTAAGTGTTACATCACATATTCTTTATGATATCTTACTATTACGTAGAAAATACAATCTACTAATAGCTTGGACATTTTTTTTGCCGAAATTGTATCACATTTTTTTCTTGGATTAGTTTCCTTTTCATTTTTTCCTTGGATTAGTTCTACTGCAGATCAAATGATGCATTCCTTTTTGTACAGTGCTGTTTCCAAATAGCTGTTCTAAGTCTTCAGTCTGCTCTGTAGTACATATAACTTCAACATTGTCTCTGAATGTATTCATTATTTCAGCCTTTAATTACAGGTTCAGATAATATTTGTCAAACAGCACAATTTAATATTATGTTACTTGTTCTCAGATTTTTACCCCATATTTTTTTATGAGAACATTCAAATTAGACTTGAAATAAATAAAATGCAGTGGAAAATTCAAATTTTATTATCCTTATTTGAAGCATTAAATCTGTTAAATAATCTTAAAAATAGGAATATTTGCATTAAATAAAACATTATTATCGTCCTTTTTATCTTCGTTATCTTTCAAAACTTGTCAAACATCTTGCATAGATGATCTTCACACAGAAAATAGTAGCCAGTAATAAGAATAATGACAGTACCAATAAACATCATAGCCAGAGACAACAAAATTACAAAATTTCAATCTTAAAAACAGTAATTTTTAGAATACTATGAGATGCTACAATCAACTGTAACGGAAAATAGGATTAATTTAATCTGATGGGTTATCTCTTGTTATAACAAGCAGAAATTGTCTGCTGTCTCTAGTCAACTATAGAACGAAGGTAAATTATTAAAATACACTCTGAGGTAAACTAATGAGCATGTTTTTACCAAGTGAGAAATTTTTCACAGTTTTCATATTTTCAAAAACATAATGCATGGAATAGGCTTTGTACCATTGGGATTTTTTATGTATTATGCTCCAAAACCTACTTCCAACAAAACCTTTATCTTTTCAAGTCAGGATAGAGTTAAACAATAAACCACTATATTGTTCCTTATTTATGATTCAGCAGTAGCTGAATATCTTATTCCACCCCCCATGAGAAATGACCTATTAAAACTTTCAGTTTCTTTTCATCTTAATCCAAAGCTCATCAAAATCAATAGTTCTGTTTCCACTGACCTCTAGTATCAGTAATACTTGCTGATTTGGAGTGTTAGTGGAGTGGATATATCTTACACAAATTCAGCTTTACAGAGACTTGCACCTGTTTTCTGTTTGCTTATAATTTGTGACTATTTAAATAGGGCAAGAATAGCACCTGAACTATAGGGAAAAAAGTAAAGGAAAGAAAGTTTCTAGCAGGAAAACACGTTGTGATTTTAGTTTATATTTCTACTCTGTTTTGATCTAATTTAAAACTAATTGAAAATGTGGAATGTAACATATTTCAGAAGATGAGACAGATGTCTTGTAGGAAAATAAAACTCCTAAACACAATATTAGAAGTAGCCAAAAGTTAAATCACTCAATGAATTCAAAAGTAGAAAAGAAAGGATTTCATAAAATTTGAAATAGATAGAGGTTTAAAATAGAAATAAAACTGAAAGGGAAAGGGGGGAAATGTGCATAAGCTGATATATTTTGATTTTCATTACATTATTTATTATATTTCCATATTTTATATTAGCTTAAAATTAGATGAGAACTCTCCCCTTTTTAAGTGCTTGTTTTTTACATACAAGTTTCCTAGAACTGCTCATATTCGTAAGGTTAAACTCATTTTTCAAAATGATCATTGTTTAGTTGCAAGTGGTTCAAGTGGTTGCTTCCTTATTTGTTTTTTAGAAAATTTCAGATCAAAATTTATTGTCTTCATGTAGCAAGCATTTTTTTTAATAGAAAGAAAGGGATAAAAACATTTTGAGTCTGGATCTTGATAGATTGCAATAAATTCATATTTTATACCAAGGCTGCTGCTTTCCAGATTAGCAAATGGTTATAAACAGCAAGGGCTTTTTTCCTTTTTGAATGTTGTTCAACAGCTCTTTAGTCACTGCCTGAGTTCTGGGCTCATCATTAAAATTTACTTCTGAAAGATGAAATGATGAAGGTTTTTGTTGTTTTTGTTTTTTTTCAGGCCTCAATTGATAGAAGAATGAAACACATGAAGTAGGACAGGGACCACATTAAAAAGGCACAAGGGATTGTTGCTTAGTTGTTGGCTTAATAGTTTGTAATTTATGTGTGGTAAATGTATGTAGCTACACTGTGTTGCCTGGACAGAACACAGATATGTAGATTCTACAATCCTGCCTGACCTGTAGAGTGGATGACTTTTTATCATATTTATTTGTCATTGTCTGGTAGGAACAAAGATTTTTCCATGGGAGAGAAATAAATGGTAAAGATTAATCTTGAATAAAAATTTGAGAAAATTGCCATCTCTTTAACATTGTTTTGTAAAGAGCTTGATTGCTGGCCAGAATTTAACACTGTGGGCTTAATCTCTGGGAATGCTACTTGCAATGCCAAAGTAACGAGGGACATGTCTGAACTCCTGAAAGCAAAAGTTTGTGCTCATTTTCACCTGTTCATTTTTCTATGAATGCCAATGGCATCAGTATATTTCTCAGTGCCTGAAGATTCGCCTCCAAGCTCCAAACAAAACCAAAAAGCCTTTAAATCTCCTTGAAGTAGAAATAATATATTTATTTAACTGTCAATCCGTGTTTAATGATTATTAGGGTGACCAATTAATTAAAATGAGCTACTTGAAAATGAATGCAATTAAAATGAAGCAAGACATGGGATTACAGCCTCTGCATATGTACTGGTCTACCTGGTAACTTTTATGTCCTCTGTGATCAGTTCCAGTAAAGTCTGAGAAGAAGGAAGAGGAAAGGTAACTCAAAGGTGTGTGTGTTCTGAAACTTTTGTGAGCACTGGAGACGGAGTAAAGAACAGAATTTATTGTTCCCTCTGAGGAAAGAACAATTATATCTCAGTCAATTCAGAGAGCCTAGGATGACGTTAGGAAGACTGGGAGCTCAGATCTATGAGTTCTGTGCATATGGGAGGGGGCATGGAATTGGTTAAGAATAAAGAATATGGTCTCATAGGAATACCAACTTCATTAATCCTGCTAATTTAACTTGGTTTTAACTCCTGGGCACAGTAACAATGAGGTGAGAGCCTTTAAATGGGTGAATGCACATTTCAAATTGGTTATAGCAATCCTGACTTATAGACCCCTTTACATGTATAATGCATATACAGATATGTGTGTCTGCCTATGTGCACATATAAATTTGTAAACATGCATGCAAATGTGTAAATGTGCTTGTATTAGAGAAGGTGCCAGTAGATGGCACTCACGAATGTATAACTGATGAGGTTGTTGGCTGCCTTTTCACGAAGAAATCAATAGGAAATCTAATCAGTTCTTGAAACAATGATGGCCTCCACCCAAGACAAAAGCTAACAAAGTCTCTACTTGATACTTGTACAATGGTTCTCTCCAAAAGCTCCAAAGCCTTTCTTTTTCCCTATGGGTGGTTTGCACGTACTAAGGCTCAACTGTTAACACTATGGCTGCCTCTGAAGCACTAAGTAAAAATATTCAGATTATATTTATTTCTGTCTCTGACAGCACCTACCTTGGTGTGATGTTTATCTATCAAGCTAAACTCTTTTATCACCTGAATTAGGGCAGTAGCACCCAAACTGCTTGACAGGAGTTGACACAGTCATGCTATCTATTGTGCATTCTGGGCATAGAATGGAGAATGACTCACCCAAGGAAAAACATTCAGATTTTTATAATAATTTACACAAACACTCCAGTCTGTAGGCCTGGTTAATTTCTGAATATAGGTCTTTTATTAATGTCTTATAAAGCATTATAAAACATTGCTTCTACAAAAGAAATAATAAAAATGTGTATTAATGCGCTGAAAATCAAGAAGAATAATGTGGATCTTGCTACTGGAAAAAAAAAAAGAATTTGAGATGAAAGAATTGTAATGTCAGTAGATGAAGATTTCTTCTTTATTAATCCAGAAGTCTGCTAGTCTAGAAGATACAACTGTGTCCAGGCAGCACAGGCAGAACAGGCAAACTTTATTACATTGAGACTTCAGTCATGCCACTACTAACACGTGTGAAAAACACATGTTGGAAAACCCAAATCCACACTACCTTCCTAAATCTCTAGATTCTTCTTGGAAGAATATTTGACATCAGGGATGAGAGATAACTGTACTGCACAACCATAGCTCTCCAGGTCTGGACAGCTGGGAGAACAGAAATACCAGCCCCTCCATACAGACACAAACAGACCATATGAAATTAAAGAAGGAGGTGGGGTAAGGAGTGGGAAGAAAATATGGGGAGGGAGACAGAAGAGAGATCATCAGTTCTTGCCATGGGAAGTGAGATTCTCAAGAAATCCATAATGAAACATGCAGACTGGAAAACCACACGCTGGACAAAAGTGGTTTGAAGGCATAAGAAACACTCTGCTTTTTTTGGTCTTTTTTTTGTTTGGTTGGCTGGTTGTTTTATAAATTTCCTCTGTTTTCAATAAAATGCACACTTGTTCTCTAAGGATAAATGGCATTTATGAAAATTTGTTTCAATTCTGAAATTCTCCTTGTATGATACATACCTATCAGGTCTGAAATCTTTATCAGGCTGCTCAGATCTCAGATGATGACAGAGAACACTACTGTTCAGCCTGGTTTTGGAAGACCAAGGAATGTGTGCTTTAAGTTTCTTATTTTCTAAAGATCTGCAGCTTTACAGCTTCCCCATTAGCCTTAAAAATTAAACCTTGAGCAGAACCTACTTTAGAAGCACAGATGTTCAAAACACTCACAGAAGAGCAAATTTATTCCTCTATATTAGTCAAGCTTGAACTTGCCCCTTGTCAAGCTTATGTACACTCTACTGCCCACCCCCTGCATCTTCATTTTCCTTAAAAAGACCTTGTTTTGACATCTAAATCTTATATGGCATTAAATGAAGTCAGATGTACTGTTCTAATTTCCCTGAATAATCTCATTCATCTACAAACCATGACCACAAAACACACATGCAGGGGGAGGAATATGGGTATTTATTCCACAACAGAAAATGTTTGGATCAGCCACAATAGTGTTCCATGAAAAATATTTCTGCATTTCAACCACTTTAAACAGCAAGAAAGAGATAAATCCTCAACAAAACTCTGAAAGGCTACAGAAAAATCAGATTTTCTGTGTTTTTGACTTCTCACCAATTAAGCTATTTCTTCTTTTTTTTTAACAAATTAAATAAGTCATGAGATATGCTACACTCAGACAACACTGTCATTCCCAATCTAGGTTTGACAGATTATTTCCTGCTTTTTCTCAGCTGTAATAAAAAGTCTGGTAGAATCAATTGAGAGAAAAGGAGAGGTGAATCTATTGAGAGCCACTAATCACTGCTTACTGCAGCAACTTCTCCATGATGGCTTAATTAACCAGTATGGTATATATCTGCTATCCTTAGTGATTACTTATTAAAACTTTTATATATACTTTCACATGCAGTTTTGAATAAATACAGCTTTTAAAATACAGGGGCACTTTTTTCCCTTTTTTTTTTCATGATGCTTTTCCTCTAATTCTCTTAGCAATCAGCTCACCCTAATTATATTTAGTCTACAAAAGGCTGCTGTAAGCTCTTGTAATACGCCATCCGAGAGATACCTCCTTGAAGTTTGGTAGAGTTTAATAAAAAACCAGTTAGTGAGGGCAAAATCCTGGAAAGAACTAATGCCACAAAGTCGCTTTTGTTACATGGGAATTCTCATTTTGCAGTGCAGACACGTGCCACTCTTAAAAGCTCTAACTGGTTTGATAGATTCCTGCTTATTGCTACATTTCCTCTTCAGCCACAGTTGCTTAAGAAATGTTATTTTAGGTTTATAGAAGTTTTACAAGCCTTATATAAACTGCTTAGACAATTTTGTGCAAAATAGAAGGATTTTTCCTTCCTCTCTAAAACTAAGAAAAATTCATTCTTCCATTACATCCCAAATGACAAATCACTAAAATTATTTATGGGAAGACTATGTTTATATAATATTCTATAACGCATGATATGCAATAAAGCATATGATTATTTGAATAAGAATTGAGTTACAGATATAATGAAAATTAGTCATTTTCTTATGTTTTCTGTTGACTCACCTATTGTAGGAATGACTAAACCAGCCTACACAAATATCATAGGCAAGTCTCTTATGACAAAACTCTAAAATAAGAATTTGGTATGCAAAGCGAACATTTCATCATCCTTCCAGAATTCTCCTATTCCATATTCCCTTCCATTGGATTGAGTTTTTCTGCATCAGACAGCTTCATGCATAGGCTGCATAGCAGAAGAATTACACATGAACTTAGACTAAAAGGCCTCTTTTTCTTCAGGTCATGAGGCCTTTGTGGTATGATGTCATTAATCTGACTATAACTTTGGAAGGCAGATGACTGTCAAGTGGTCAGTCACAAAGCGACAGCCACTGCCATGAACACATTGCCTTTATTGCCTTTTAAACATACTTTAAATTATTAGCAAATTATTTTGGGGAAATATAAAAGACTAAGCAACGGCCCTGAGGTGCAGCTGATGCAAGCACCTGTAATGCTTCTAGAGACTTGTTTCAATTTATATGCTCAAAGACTGAGAAAACTGGTTGCTGAGGCCATTTCTTTTGACTGAGTTTTTTAGCAATAATTCTTCTTTTTTATTAAAGACTCTATGGACTAATACTAATATTAATAAACAAAAAACAGGTTGAATAGCCTGTGCAAAGCCTAGCTAAAAATTTCCATTACTTGAGGTATTTTATTTATATAACTAAAGAAAATATTTCTGCTCTGCCTTGTTTCAAATTAGAGGTAGGAACCTAAATATTCGATATTTTATATCTACATTATTTTTTTTTTTATCCCAGCCTGTATCTATATTCATGACTATCAACCCGTGAAAAGGGCACTGTGCTCTTATTAAAGGCAAAACTGCAATCATAAGTAGGTCAAAAGAAAGGAGCACCTGACAGAACACAGCTTCCAGAGACCATAACTAAAAAACAAAACCACTCCTCTGTAGTGCCCTCGTTAATGACAAGCTAAACCTAGGTGAAAAGGTTCCTTTCAGGAAGAACTGGGAGGAGGGGCAGTGCAATAAATACAGTGGCACATGCCTGCTTGCATGAAGAGCTTGCTCTCACTCAGCCCTGATACCTCTCCATCAATCACGGCTGATGCCTGCATTACATTCTAATTCCTTAGACACATCTTCTGTCATCTGAAAAGATCAAAGGGGAGGCTTGCTCAGGGACAAGTGAACATGTTAATTGCAATCCCACCCCTTTGTTTGTAAATCCTTTGCAAGGTTCCAATTGCAGTGAATTAATTACATTGGTTCTCACACAGCTGCATTAATTCTACCTGCTTCTTTTCTTTTTTGTTTGTTTTTAATCTTTTAAAAGAAATATACTCTGTAATACACAGCCAGAATTTCAAGGATATGAATATGATCTTGAGGTGTTATGATTACAGAGCACTGGGAATCTACATGTATTTTCTCTCATACAAGAACTGCATTAACATTTCACTTACTTAACCTCCCAGTAGAATTGTGAAGGTATCATTTATAAGAATTGTATAGGTAGTATAGGAAGAAGAGAGGATTGATTGATTCAGAAGGGAAAATCATATTTCTTTCAGGCATATTCCTAAATTGCTTGACACACATTTGCTTATATGTGAAGGCTATACTTGAAGGAAAGCTGATAGCTGAGCTTGAATAAAATACATTTCAAGATAGAACTGGGAGAATCAGTAAGGAGACAGCAGACTGTGCAAAGGTTGCATATACAAACAAGACATTTTTCATCACATTTACAGAAAATTTAAACCACTTTTTAATCCACTAAAATGTCACACTGGTTTATTGAAGTTTAATTTAAACCATGTCCTCCAAGCTGGTTCCCAATTAACCTAGACTGTGTCTACCTTAAAGAGTTTGTTACAGTTCGAATAGCCAAGGTGTAGAAAGTGAACTTAAACTCACTCATCTGACCTAATATAGTACAGATTGTGTTTTACCAGCAAAAAACCAAAAAATGTTCTTTAGCTTGATTTGCTTCAAGACAGTGAATTTATTACAATGATACAAAGATTCATGTCATTTGATAATTACTCCATTAGAAGCACTTTGCTGCTTTACTCTATTGGTATTTCTATAATGGTAGAGTGTTTCTAGTATAGTTGTACCCATGTATTAAATTGAACCAAATCTGGTTTAAACCCAGAATAAGAGTATCACCACAGCTTTCCATATAAAAAACCCTGTGCAATAGCAAAATAAAAGGAGTTTGTTAATCCCAATGTACACTATTTTCTAAAAAAACCCATTTTTTGATGGCACTTTGAAGCTAAAGAGCAGAGAAGGCCGTAAACATACCTGTCAAAAATTACAGACTGTGCCTGAAGTTCAGATGCACTTCTCCAGAGTGTAGGCATAACTGTATTAGCTTCTTTCTCTTTTTACAGGTATGATGTATTTACATCAAGCTTTGAATCTCTATGAAGAAAGGCACTTTAAACACTTTGCAGAATGATTTAATCAGACAACAAAATGGAACATGTAAAAGTTAAGATGTGGAAGAAGGAGAGAAAAAATTCCTCAGGGGGCACATTGATGATTTGAGAGTTTAAAGCTCTTGGAAAGAAAAGGAAAAAAAAAAAGAATAAGAAAACCCTTTACATAAAAGAGTTTAAAATCTCTTGCTACTGTGTTACCAGTAGGGGTGTTTCAAGAACTAATTCAACATCTCTAAGTCAAAGGAAAATTAGAATTGTCTTCAAACTTAAATTCTTATATGAAAGCAATGGCTCCTTCTACACTGTGACTTTTTCAGAGTTAAAAGTCAGTGTAACGCCTTTTAAAGTTTCATTGTGCATTTTCTAGAGTGAATTTTCCTGTGTTTTATTTTTATATAGTATTAAAATTGTCTACCTTATACACATAAATATTTAAAAATTATTCTGATTTTAATGAAATTATGTGTCCATTCTCATCTCCCAGAATTCTAAAATAAAAACACCATTACTTCTTAATTGTCCCTTCAAGGAGAATGTCTGTGTCCTCTTTTAAATTCTTATATGCAGTTCTGTGAACTGAAATTAAAGCCAGTTTAATATAACACTTTAGGTCAACCGCCGCACTGCAAAGACAATAAACTTTAGGAAAGGAGAAGAATGAACCTTGGGAAGTAACTTCAGCAGGCAGATCCCAATTTTCTATGATGTTGAAGTCAAAAACCTAAACTCTTGGGTTAACAGCTCCAGCACTAGGTTTAAAGGATCTTTGGAAGGGAATCGTCATATCTTACTCTGGGCATCAGCAGTATGGACAAATACTCCAAGCTGTACACAATGGTCTTCCTTTCTTTCAAACAGAGACAATCAGTAATTGTAGAAAGTACTTATCTTGTTGTGTATTAGTTGACTATTTTTGAATGAGATTCATTAGTCTTAGAAAGAACCTGTTTATTTCTGAGGATTAAAAAATTAGCTCCAAGATGAGTATATCTTCATAATTAGCTCAAAGATTCATATATATCAATACCTGTGAAGCTTTTGTCTGTTTTGTTAAATGAATCCTACTCCTTCTGTTGTACTCTACTGTGGTTTTAATCTTAGGTGTTTGTACAACTCATAAGTAATCCATTCAAAAGATAGTTTTGAAGATGCTAAATGTCTAGGTCTGGGCTGTACAATTAAGAGTAAAATGGGTCCTGACATGACTATGCACATTTATAATCTGTGTCTTCAGTACTTATAACTAGCCCAGTTGATTAAATGTGCTTTGTCAGCAAGCAACAATATCTACACAGTTATATCTGAAATGTGCATTTGAACTTAATCAGTGAAGCAGTGGTAGAAGCTTGAATGTTTAATGTTTCACCAAATAGCTTTACATGGATCTTTAAATTGCATACCTACTGCAGAAATTGAAATCCAAAAACTATTTAGGGGCACTATTTCCTCTCAGTTATCCTATTGTTAAAGCCAAGCATCTCATACAAAGAGCTTTCCTCTCTGTAGAGGTATCTGAGAGAGAATTTGACAAAGGAGAATCTGCTTGCAGTCTAAACTCTTATGTTCTGTATCATTCTGAAATCTTTAGGTGACTGAATGATATATAGCCCTAAACCTAAGGGTGCAGATCAGATTTAAGAAACATTACATATATCAAATCCCAGCCCTTCACAGCCATTTAAATGTCTCCCATTCTATACACTAATTTAATGATGAGATGAACTTGAAGGACTGATATTTTTCTCTTTGCAAGATAGAGAATCTAAACAGTCAATTTCAATAATATTCATTTTAAAGAGCCATGAGATAGATTAATCTTCTTTTAGGTCGTCATTTCCCTCTTTATGTGTAGCCTGACTTCTACAGGACTGTAGGTAGTGGATCTTTTCTGAGAAAACACCCAGTGTTTGTGTTCAGGGTCTTTTTAGTGCCAAACCTACCCAGGGAATTGTGCAACAAGGCTGTGCAAAGTAGGAATTCCCATTTACAATAGTGCAAGGCAGTCACAAGTTATTCTGTGCTAAACTTATTATTCTGCTTAAATTCAATGAAAAAAAATTGTGTTCATGTCTACAAATCCTCTTCCAACTTTCTTATCTCTTCAGGGCTCCCAAAAAAATGCTATGTAGGAGTCCTTAAAAGCTCAATTTTCAAGGGAATTCGACAATTAAGAAAAGGCAGAGTGATTGTCTAAGTTGTTTTGAAATATTGGCTTGCTGCCTACACAAAACTGAACAAAGGCTTACTCTGCCTTTTAGGTCAAGCCAATACAGACCAAGCTTGAGCTCTGATTTGCCCCATACGAGGTAATATAATGGAGTGGAAGCAGCAGCTACTTAATATAGGAGTTAAAATTACCCATGACTGAAGTGAGCACATCAATCAAAAGTTTTGGCATGTAATGAGCTAGAAAAACTGGTGTGGCAGGTTTGGGGGCAGGAAAAGGCTTCTCTCTGTATTCAGCAGTTTCCAAATTACCATGACATCCCTTTGCATAAACCACCCGACTTCCAGCAGGTGGATTTTACAGGCATTGTGCTGCCAGCACAAAGATGGCTCAAGAGGGAGCATTCAAAATAGCTTCCTGTTTTGTGTTCTTAAAATCAGAATTCCATGAGGCCTGCCAGATTTCTTAACATTTTTAGAAGCTAGACTATAAAAAAAAATAAAAGGGGTAGCAAAGCAAGAATGAAAAATGTTTCAGGTTTAATACATTACACAAGCAAAAGTGCTTGCTTTCTCTCCCCTGAAAACCCTATTTTTTAAATATAAAGACTTACATTAATATGAATCAGAGTTATATGCTCTAATCTTTCTGAGGTGTCTTCCTAATGCATGCATATCATTCAGCACTCATTGCAATAACTCATAGCATCTCCTCTCTTATCACCTGAATGCTTTTTGATTTATTATTCCTGTCCTGGTCTTTTAGAAAAAGATACTGACTTGTTTACATGTCTAAAACCATTAGTTAAAAAATCTTTCCTGAATATATAATGATGGCAAAAGTGTGTTTGGGAAGATATCGGATGCATATTATGACATGTTTTCTATAAATGCCTTCCAGGCATCTAAATATAGGGATTCAGATTCTTAATTCAGATTCCCACATGATAGTGTGATATGTGTAGGAATTTTGTGCAGTTGGCCCAGTGAAGATCACAGGCAATGCAGGACTTTAGAGGGTGCTTCTGAGTTGGTCCTTTGGAGGCTCTCAGCTCTAGGTAAGGTATAAAAGCAGACTATGTATTAGTGGTTTCTATGCTCTTTTTTTTAACAAAAAAAAAAACATTTGGTGTGTTTTGCAGGCAGTGTTGAAACATGTCTCTCAAGGAGTGTTAAATTAGACTGTGTTTATTCTGCAGGACTGCTAACTCACCCAACTGCAGGTTCACTCTTAAACACTGAAATGTGTATAACACAGCTGTTCATAAACTGCTAGAAAAAAATCCAGTGTTCAGTGGTCAAAGAATTTCCAACTGCATGGAATGACAGTCTAGTTTCAGGATACTCTGTGTTGTATGATAAGACCTTACTGTTCAGAAGCAGTTCATTTGGAATGTTGTGGGTTTTTTTCTTATTTATGTCACTGCAGGAAAAGACCTCAAGATTTCAGCCAGAAGAGGAAATAAGAAAAGGTTGAAGAGAAGGAAAAGGAGAAGAAAAATTGCAAACCTTTAAGAACTGCATGAACAGACACCTTTTGCAGGCTGATAGTTTAAAAACTTAATATAGCTGTTTTCTAGAAGCAGAAGAGAAGGCTTTCATCAACAAGGAGTTTTAAGCTAAAATCAGAATATATATATCTTGAAGAATGATTCAACGTCTAGTGTTTGAGCTGGACATGCCATTGCTAGCTGGCAAAAACTTAGATGAAAACTAGGTTTCATGGCAATCAATAGATGTATGCCATTGATTTCTGTGGAGGCAGGGTTTTCTCACAGCTTCTCGACATCGACGTATTACTGGAAACTTCCCCCTTTTTTTTTGCTTTCTAACACAACAACGCAAATCTCAGCACACAAGAGACAGTTTCAGCAATTTCAGCTTTAACTCTAAACTTATACCCCTGTTTTCCTGTCCTCATGTCATCTACTTATCTGTTCCTCACAAAAAAGATGTTTATGAACCCTTTTCTCTTCATAACAATGCATTCAGTAGCAGGTTCAAAAGAAAAAAAAGGCCCTCATCAGCCATTGTATTTATTTAAATATGTGTAAGAGGAAACCAAGGATAACATTTTTTAAAGTGCAGGATTTTAAAGAAATAACAACATAAAAAGCAAACAATCTACTGGATTTACTGTTTTGCTTTTTATCCCTTAAAAAATTCTTCATTAAAGAGAATGTGCCTGAAGTCTGGCACTTAAATTTTATATACCGGCTCTAGATCAAGAGGATTATTCTGATGTCTTTCCCATCCCCCTCAGTAACTAAATCCACAACCCCCTCACTGCTCCCATCTTTCTCCTTTCCTTCCTTTAATGGAATAAATTTTTCTGAACTAAAGACAAAAAGTGTTTTGAATTAATCTATGGTATTTTTTGTGTCTCCTTTAAGGGCTGGCAGGAAGTTGTTTTTCTGCTTATTTCATGCAACTCAAGATCAAACCCAAACATTTTATTAATATAGGTTAAACATCAGAATGATGGAGTTGTTATACCTGCAACAAAATCCTATTTTAACAAAAAATCTTTCCTGGACCTTCAGTGGTAGCTGTATCAAATTTTGGGTTTCTTGCATCAAGTTTTGTGTATTCTCTTTTCTTTTTTGAAAATTACATAGAAAAAGTAATTTCCAATTCCAGAGGAAGCCTAATATTCTTAAATCATTGTTAAATTACTTACATTCCTTGGACACTATATCTAGTATGTTCCTTTCAAAACTGATTTCATAGTCTTATGCCTGTTCTGCAGTGACAGGGAAGGTCATGCCTAGGCACAATTATGGATGAGCTCTTAGGAATGGAGAACAACAAGCTACCTGTTGTAAGCCTCCAAGTAAAGGAAAAAAAAAAGAAGATACCTATTGAAACTATGCTTAAAGAAAGGAAATAAACTTAGAAATTAAAATTTTGAAAAGTAAAACTTTTAGACAAGGTAAGTTGATTGAATCCATACCTGATTTTGCCTAAAGGAAATAGAGGTGGAATACCTATTTTTCCTACTAGCCAGGAATAATGTCTCCTTAAGCTAAAGGAATTAAACGTCTGTATTTATCCATCTTTTCCCCCTGCAGTACATAATCACTGTCTGTCACACTTTGATGTCATAATCATCCACTGAAGCTTCACTGTTAAAGAGTAAATCTGCTTAACGCACAAAAAAAAAAAGGAAAAAAAAAAGCACTTTTTATTGCCTCACTGGCAACAAATTTGAATTAGAGCTGTGTGGTACTATGTCACTCTGGCCTTAATGAAATAATTTTGATAGGCAAAAGTGCATTTTTGAAACAATACCCTAATCAGTTCAAGCAGTAACTACAACTCTTTTCTAGTAAGTAAGCATAAAGAGTCCTTTTTTGTGTGTAATGTATGTGAGTAGCATGACCTCAGTGTCAAATAGTGCTTCACAATATCTTTTTGCAATCATTTTTCCATTAGAAAGACATCTAAACCTTGGTATAGATTTCAGTTGTGAATTAAATACTCTTTTATGTATTTAGTTTTTCAAAAAGATTGGTTTACATTTGGAACAGTGGGCCCAAAATGAAGAGAGTATCCAGTTCATTTCTGGAACAAAGTTGAAAGTTGCCGTCCATTTAATGTTATATTATATTTTTAATGCCAAATCAAAGTGGTAGCTCCTGTTTAAATTCTTCTGCTATGTATTTTTACCAGTCTCATTCCCTATGTTGTTATTCTTCTTTTTGGTTACTGCCCAGTTTTTATTTAACCTACTAAGCCATTTAATGTATGATTCACTGTATTCTTCTGTTAAGATTAATTGCAACACTCAATGAAGAGAAAGAACTCTTATTTCTGGTAATTGTTGACATTCTCCTCATGGACACCATATTATTTGGTCACCTATTGTATAAAGAAAAAATAAGAAATCAAAGAGAGAGGACAGAAAACAGATGGGACAATCTGTGCTCAACATCAGTAGCTTACATTTTTTCTTTAGAAACTTTTTTCATTTTTATAAGACAATTCCAATTTTCCTACAAATGTTGACAGTAAAAATTTTTCAGTCTAAAAGTATAAGTGAATGGTAACAATCAAGCCTTAGGGAGCCACCTCCATTGTACAACTCATTCTTCCTGATTTTATCTCTGCTATATTACAAATAAACCTTTTTTAAAAAATAATACTGATAATATTATTAGCAACAATAGCAACAACAAGAAATTTCCAACATTATTCTAACACAATGTTTTTGGCAAGCAGTCCTGAACTGGTACTTATTTCATATAGTAGGTCTGTAGAGAAGCTGTAGCCAGATGCCAAAAATACCTCTTTGCTCCATAAAATACTCAATGCTCTTTTTATTATGTTAAGGAGCTGATAATTTCAGTTTAATTATCTTTTGGCAGAATAATATAATATTTACAGTGCAAGCTACCTTCCCTGTTATATTTCTCTGGTGTTTTTCTGCCTATTGGTTTTCAAACAGTATTTCTCTGTATAGTCCAAGGGTGAAAAAGAGTGGCTCCAATATATTTACATTCAGTGCAAATACTACAATATGGAATCACTCAACAGAGTAAGCAGAAAAATTGTTAAATTTCCTTACTAATATCATGTAGCAATTTTAATCTACTTTAGACTTTAGCTGCCTCAATAATAGCCACAACCATAAAGGAAAAAGTGGCTCATTTCTTTACAGTTCCCACATCTGATCAACAGCAATAAAAACTATGTAAGGATTCCACATGAAGGGTTGATCAAGGAGTGCAGATAACATGATGTCAAATTAGATTGATGTTGAAAACCTCATTTTGAACTCACCAATGTAAATGTGAAATAAAATACCTTTCATTCTGCACTCTCAATGACAAAATAAACCTAATGGGAATGTAGACAAAATGAGCTTCTTGTAAACATACACAATGAGGGGATGCTTTTCTTAAAATGAAGAAAAAATTTGAGCCATAAAACAGCATCTTTGAGATCAAGAAAAGAAACACTGGCTGTTCTCAGTACATGTGCCTGTCAGCTTGAAGATGCTTCACTTTCTTTTATAATATTCTGAATACATGAGTTTAATAACACTATGGACACTTTACTGCATAACAGTCTATTAAAAAAGGAAGGAAATAAATTACATGTGGGTGTCTTTTAAGATCCAGCAGCTATTGTTTGAGTTTCTATGCCTGTTCTTCCATTATCCCAAAATGAGTTTCCTTTCAGAGACAGCAGAATGGTTTGACATAACAAAACAAATAGCTCTCCTCCCCCTCCCTATTTGACTCCCAAGCCACGTGCAGGTCTGTTCTGCTGCACTAAACACTGTGTCAATATATCAGTCAATTCACACGTCTCCACAACAGTAGACTCAGCTTAATGGTGCATGCTACTTTTAAATGTACAACTTTTAAATTTTTTCCCCCTTGGCACTTGTAAGTGTGAGAAGCCAGTAACATCAGCTCAACTCAAGCCTGCTTCAAGGAAGCATGTCTGAGACAAACTCCATCACAGAAAAGCAAACACAATTCTGATTCACAAGGTGTCTTCTGTCTTTAGGAGAAGTTGGACCATGAAATAGGAGACTGCATTTGCCTGACAATTTGAGACTACATCAAGCATGACTTTTGGTTTTATAAACCTGATTTGCCTGCAACCATAATGTGGAAATTATGCCCTGACAAGCAGGTATTGCATTTTTAAATAATTATCAAAGAAGAGAGGTGATCTCCACTTTACAGGGCTGCTATTGACTTTCTGTTTTGGAGTCAGGTATACTTTAGATGGCAATTCATTGACAATGCATGAATATATGCATTTGAATGTAAATATCTTTATTGATTCCACCAGAATTGCTGGCATCTTTAAGTTATGAGTTAAGCAAGCTATTCAGAGAGAAGGAGTGTCTTTTAATAAACCCAGTGATACAGCTAGGGAAAAAGAGACAGACTTTCAAGTGCAAAATCCATTTCTGGTCCCATTACTAGTTAGTCTAGTGAAAGATCCTTCCCCATAAGATCGCTTCCTTTTCAGAACCTTGGCCATTAAAGCTAATGTTTCCCCCCATTCTTAAGTTTAGGCATATATTTAAGGTTTTACTGCATCTGAGACTCAGTGAAAGCTATGAGATATTTGACAGTAATTCAAATGAAAGCCATCATACACATTTTTTAAAGTTGGTAGTGATGCCTCTGTATTCCAAGTCTGTGTTTTGGCTCTAACTCTGCACTTTTCACTGCATGTGAGCATCAGGCATGTGATTCCAGCCTGATCTGAGGTGTGGTAGTGAGAGCATCAAAGTGACTTGGACTCTTGTTTTTCCTGTGAACATGTGTTATGCCAAAGAAGAATATCATCCATGTGTGACCTATCTCCTCATATATATATTACTGATTTATGTTACCAATTCTCCTTGCCCACTTTCACAAGTCTAACTGGTTAAAAAAGGGAATTGGGAATAGGTCTAATAGAAGAAATCATTCAGGTTATCATACACCTTTCTAAGGAGTTTTGTGCTCTGAAATGCTTCATCCACCTCTGAAAGATCTAGGAAAGATACAGAAAAAGATGAAAAGGATGCTTACAGCTATGGAAATGTTCTACATAAAGACTTCCTTGGAAAAGAGGACACAAATAGACATAGTCCTGTAAAAATAAATATACAGTCCTATAAAATCATGACTTTTTAGGAGAAGATGAGTGGGAAATCTGTTTTTTTCCCCACAAGAGCTGGATAATATTATATGAAATGGTCAGGCACCAAACTCCAAAGACACAAAAGAAATCATATTTCTTAAACTGATTTATTATACTTGAAATTACACTAAATGGATATAATGTGTCTTGTCACAAAATCAAAACACTGTGTTTAATGTTTTAATTTCTGAAATACAAAAAATAAATTAGAATGTGTCCTAGTTCTGTGGAAAAAAAAACAGATTCAAAGGTACACCGTTATGGGTTTTGTTCTTGCCATTAATTCCCTACTATTCTATATTTCCATAATTATATTTTTACATATTTTATTATCTGTGTCTTGACAACATATTAGGTCACAAAGTAGAACCTTTACCCTTGAAAGGAAAGTTTAAGTAAGCATAATACAAATCATTATATTCTTTTGACATTAGATAGTTACTGCACCCCAACAAGTATAACTGGTTTATAGTAAACACTGTTTGTTCTTAATTTTAGAGTCCTTAAATTCTGTATGTATAAATTAACAGAAATGCACTAGGATAAGACCATTAGTTGAGAACACAGGGCAAGTATTACTAAACTATATTTGGAAGATCTTTAGCTAAATTTTCAGTAACCTTCAATGACCTTAGTTTATTTTAATAGTGTTTCTATTTTTTCCTCTCTCACAGGCATAATTTCAAAGACATATATTGGAGGCCAGTAGCAAAGTATATCCCTTCTCTGAAGGTTCTGTGGAGACTGCTGACCACAAGGGAAAGAGATTTTTGTCATTATTGACAGTATGAGTGCGTACATCAAGCTCCCAAATGTAGAACTGTATATCTCCGTACAAAGGATTTTTCCCAAGTCACTTGGTCAAATGGAAGACATGGAGACAAGATTGTTCCCCTAATCCAATCTATCTTGAAGTCTTTGTACTGCTTTGCTATTTTTGCCTCTCTACACATGCTTTATTACTCAGCTGAAGAGTGTTTTGCTCAATGCAAAATAGTTATCTTCTAAGCAAATTTCAGATATCTGAAACTGATCTTTGATTTTTTTTTTCCATTATGAGGTTCTTTTTTCTTGGAATTTTTGCCGCTATACAGTCATGCCTGATATGAAGTGATAAAGTTGCCTCTTGCTCACTATAAATATCCCCATACTTTAAGACATCTCAGTAGCTAATCCATTTTACAGGGATGTATTTTACTTGTATGAAACCTATACTGAAAGTTAGTGAAAACAGATCTTTCTTCATTTCCCCATGTAGGAGACCCATAAAAATATATCTCAGACCATTTAATTTGCTGATCAAACACATCTGCTGCCCGACAACAAATATTTTGCATCTTGTAGACAAGTAGCAATAATCATGCTTTCTTTTGTTGATTAGAATTTTGATGACCATACAAAGTTTAATCTCACTACCTTGTCTCATCTAAAACTAATCAGTCTTGCTGTATTTACAGGTGTTGGATTAAACAAGCAGAAAACCACTCTTCAATTTCCTTGGCATTTATTTTGCAGAGAATAAGAACAGTACTATGTGGCCACTGGCTTTCTTTACTTATTTATTTCATTTAAATCTTCTGGTTTAAACCCAAAAACATAACTTTGTATTTTGAAAAATATGTCTTAGATGCCAAAGGATGACACAGCTTATTATCATGAATTTTACTGTTAGAACTGGAACAGGATCAAGCTGATTCCTCACTGATTTTGCTCCATTCTCCTAGTCTTGCATCTTTCTAGAAGAGCAAGTCCACC
The DNA here is from genome assembly GCF_012460135.2 of Molothrus ater. Lineage (NCBI taxonomy): Eukaryota > Metazoa > Chordata > Aves > Passeriformes > Icteridae > Molothrus > Molothrus ater. The sequence goes on along the minus strand of NC_050480.2, from coordinate 102,167,451 downwards.
ATCAGGATGGTGGGTTTTGATGCATGTTTGGTAAGTATTTCCTATTTCACATCATGCTCATCTGAACAAAAATTAAACAGTTTCAATATAAATCCCTCTTAAAGACCCTGCATGACTCCCTCAGGCATTACTGGGAATACAGAGAGTTTTCCCAAAAAAACCATGGAAAATTATATTGGTGTTGATGCTCTCCAATAGTGAGAGCTTTTTGAAAATTATGACTCGCCTTGAAAGTCTCAAATCAAAAGGAACGTCTAATGGCTTTTTACTGATGTCATCATTTTGTATGTGTGAAATGACCCCTACAGATCTATTAAAAAGGTTATTATGATTAAAAATGCTTGTTGCGATTAATTCAATATCAAATAGCTTGTTCTTACAGGACTAGAAAGAGTTTGGTTCTGAATACTGCACTCAGAACTTACAAGTAGTTGGTGGTAGATACCTGGCAGATTATAAGTGTTACTGGTAAATCAGTAACAAAAACAAAATTAATGAACCAGCTTTAAATATGTATTTCAATGCTTTTGGAGGAGCTTCTTACCTTAATTTCTAAAATTGAGAAAGATTGTGTCCTTAAGTTTAGAATATGCTACACCACTGACTCTTTTAGTTGTTATGTAGCTCCTGTTTTCCTTAGCTGAACAACACTTTTGAGACACAAAATAGATCTCCTGTGTTTAAGGGAATCTAATGAAACTTCTAAGTGAAGAAATCATAATATTTTTCAAAAACACTGCCTATAAATGGAAGAAATGTCATAATGTTCTTTCTTGTTACATACAAATTATTAAACTTACAAAAAATTTCAAATGAAATATAATATTTTTTGTTTGTGCCTAGATTTTGAATGGAGTTTAATGTTTTTTTTCATAGATTAAATTATTTTTTCTTATGTGATGTACTAGTCAATTCAATTTTTTATTTTGATGACTGGGAGGTATTTATTGGTAGTATTTCTTGGCATTCCTGTAAACGGTCTTCTTTGACCATCATTTCCTGGAATCTACTTTTACATCTTTTATTCATTGCTCTCTTCCCTTCTTCTCCAGGTAAGACAGAGACTTTTCCATATCTAAATACTGGAAGTCATTGCTGGTCCTTGTGTAAGCATTAAAAGCAAGGTCCTGGAACTGCCGTGTAGAAACAACTGTTTATTGTATCAATCATTAATCTTGCTTTCCCCCCCCCACCCCTTCCTTTTATCTGCTAAGGCTTTTATTATCTTAAGGACATGAATTCTTTAAGACATAGTCTTTCCTTTCCTTTTGTATATGTACAGTGCCTGTCAGAGTCAAATCAGTTGTGAAAAAGTAAACTATAAAAATAGAAATAGCAAAATATGGCCTTGAATTAATGGCTAAACAAAGCACATTTTCCTTCGAAAAGAACAGAAAGGGAATCTTCACTGTCAGCAGAGAGTGAGAACACACAATTTTGCACAGAACCCTGCTTCCCTTTCCCACAGTCACATATATAGGCATAGAAAAAGGAGGGAGAATGAAAAGATTTGCCCAAGATAATACTATAATGTCACTATCTACAGCAATTCACCTGCAAAGATATCTTAAATTTTCATTTTATGGACACTGAATAAATAAGTACTTGAGCAATACTCCTATGACTCCAAAGCACAAGGCTTTACAGGAGAACTGAGAGTAAAGAAAAAGCAAACTCTGTCATGATTTGACGAGTTCTACCCTCTTCATTTGAACAAACTGAAAAACTCTAAATACAAGTCAAAGCCTATATATAAAACATTTAAAGTCATTCTTGTTTGTTGTGCTCTTAATTTGAAACTGCAGGAATCTCAGCATTGTGGATAGGGACCTGATTCCTTAAACAAACCCATAATACTGAAAAAAATTGTAAAAAATTGTCTATTAGCTCTGTATTGCAGAAGAAATTCATCTTGTTTATCAGACAGTTTCAGTTGAGGGAGTTCATGCTGTTAATGCTGAGAAAAGTGTAAGTTCTGTTAAGTGTTAATTAGAGAATTCCAGGTAGATGCAGTGGTTGCCCTTGCTCGTTTTAGCTGGTTGACGTCCCTCCACCAAGGGCTGCTGTGTGGGAGCAGCAGAACTCCAGTTTGTGCTCCCTGTCCTCATCTGCTATGGTGGCAGGATTGGTGCCTGCACAAGTGGGAAACAAAGCACCCAAAGACTCAGGTTATGAATTCCTGATGAGGATGGATGCTTCATTCCCACTGAAAGAGATTAATAGATTTCCCAACAGGAAAAGCTAAAGTGTCTATGAAAAAAAGGTGTGGGGGGAACCCCCCCCACATATACATTCAAGAAAATGCACATTTGTGCAACTTGCCAACCCACTTATGGAAGATCAAAGTGAGTGTGAAAATAAGGACTATGTAATACAAAGATATGTTTATGTATTTTATGTGTTCACACAAAACACTTCATAAACCAGTCAGTACTGTATGATACTATTTTTACATATTTATTTTTTGATTTAAAGAAAGACTAGGCTTATCATGAGCAATAATAGCTGTTCATCTGGCATTCCTAGAACCACTTCAACATCAGCTTCAGCAACAAAATTACGAGTTACTCTTCAGATAAGAACACATCTAAAGGAAATGGCTATGATGTGTGTGTTTGTGCTTATCACTAATGTAAATATGAAAAATATTCTTGTAAAGTCTTGCCCTGAAAAACATAGTTATTGATGTAAATGCAGCAAGCCAAGAATATTGATTTATAAAATGACTGATAGGTATCTTTGTTTCTTTCAATTAACAAATCCTGGAAAATAAAATCAATTTAGTCAGAATAAAAATACCTTTTCTGTAACATAATGTGTGTGGATTGGTTGGGATTTAAGTGATTTTCCCTGTATTTCTCTTGATGGCTTATTATAAATATACATGTTAAAAAATAGCATTTTCTTGTCAATTTGAAAAAATTGAAATATATGTTAGCAAACAACACTGACTGGCAGCATTTTTTCATGAAGTAGAAAAATTATAAGGTAAATCACAATCATTTAATTTTGAGGGTTTTTTGTGTATTCTGGCTGCAAATCAGAATTAGCATTGATTCAACAATCAGAAGAAAAGAAGAAGAAGGAATATTATTTTTTGGACTAAACATTTATGGGAATTCACTTCATCACAATGGAAGGTCTTTTGTTTTGATTTTTTTTCCAGTGAAATTGTTTTAAATCTTAAGAAAACTAGGCAAAAACAATGCTTATGTTTTTATAAGCAACAAAATTAACTGTGTCATCATTTTTATGATTCCTTGTAATTCTTTAAAAATGAAAACAAACTGTGCTCTCAGTTTCTTTTTCCTGTCTTCTGAAAGAATAGGTCATTAGCTTTCTGATTACAGAGAAATGTTTGTGTTGGCAAGACTTATGTCTAAGACAACATCACCACAACATTTTATCTCCACGCTGAATTTCTGAATTTCTTTTTTACTCCTTTCCATAGCCAGTGGACAAGGGTACCGAAAAATCATTCTGTGTCTTTCCTTATATGAAGCCATTTCAGTTGGCAATGAAAGAAGTCACTTTAGATACACTGGTATTTGTTAATAGTCATAGATTCTTTCGGCTAATTTTAGAATTGTCTTCTTGGTGTGAGTTTTTTGTTTGTTTCTTTACAAATGTAACTTTCCCTTTCCTACTAAACCAAAATAATTTTTCTGAAAGGTGGAAAACTGCTTTCTGCTTTTGGTGCAACTTTCAGCATTATGAAGTTTTGCGGAAAAAAAATGGAGAAAAGCAGCTGAAAAGCTAGAAAAAAAAAACAAAACAACAAAACAATCTAATGTCTATGTGATAAGAAAAAAAAATCAGAAATTTAAGATTAAAACCAAAAAATAGTTGCGTGACACAAAGGAGTGTAAATTCTTATCCTGACCAAATAATAACTGTGAGAAATGTACATTTTTCCTTACAAGAGTGATATTTTTATTTTGTCACGAACTTAAATGTAATATAAAGGTTTTACCTGATCTATCACATTTGCAAAAATTCAATACACAACATAATATTTCTGATTCAGATCATATTAACAGGCTAATTATCTACTTCAGAAAATTAATTGGGATTTCCCCTGTAACTTTTTTTTCTGAAGATGCTGGAATACACTAAGAGGCCCTGACTTACTTTAGAATTAGTAAAATTAGGTTCAAAATTTTCATTGGCATAGAATATATACCTTTCTTTCTAGGTTAAAGTTCTACCAATGGCCTTGAAGAGAAAGGTTTTATGTGAAAACTGTTATTGCCCTTGTGATTAAATTACCTTGAGAACCACATCTAGTTTTTTTCTGGAGGAATGGAAAGAATGGAGAAAAACTCTGAATAGTCTTACCTTAGAGTAGCCAAAAGGACATCAATGACTTCATAACTTGCTTTGCTCCTAACAATAATTTTTTGAACCTACATCTTCCCTCTCTCATATTTATTATTTTCTACCTTGATTATCTCTTATATTCCAGGCCAGGTTTATCCACAGTAAAGGACATAATGAAGAAGAATTCTTTCCAAGGTTGATATGGCTTCTTGCAGCCACCAGGATAGCATAAAAAATGTGCGGAGTAGAAATGCTTTGTTGTTGTTATTATTTTTATCATTATTATCATTATTCAATTGCTTCACAAGATTAATATACTAATTATTTTTTGAAGGCAGACAATCTCTCTTCTAAATTAAGTCATCCTTTCAATTATTTTTGTATAAATAGTATATATTTATCCCCTCCAGTTGCTAAAGAGCACTGATTAGGCACTGGCTTATGGTTTGGAGAGATGCAAAATATTAAACATTTGAACTAGATTCACACCTAAATTATGTACTTTGCCACAGTTCATAAGTATGATTCATCCCATGTGCTAGGCACAGTCTCTTTGAGATAGTTTTTAACAAACAACTGTATTTCACAAAGAAGGATTTGCAGGCAGGAGTATTATCTTTTGTTTAACAAATATATTTGATAGGGACAAGAAAATGAGTTTGGGAACATGATTTCTTTATGGACCCCTCATCAGGTATATTCTATCTGTGATATTGGTTGCATCTCCTTAGTTTTGATATTTCACCAGGTTGGAAAGAGGAAAGAACAAAAGAATGAAGTAATATCAGAAAAGAAATTTAATTTTTAGCAGCATTTCTACCTATTTCTAATAAAATATGACTAGCTTCAGTCTCTATAATAGGTTGGGGCAGGTGTGTGCTCTGTTTCAGAACTGATGATATTTTAATTAACATTATTTTTATGTGAGGGGATAAACAAGAAAGCAAAATAGGATCCATTTCTGTGTATCTTATTCTTGATACATTTGCATGTTTTAAAAATATTTTGTCCTCATTATGAAAGAAGACTTTCTCAGTCAGGGTCATTATTTATGGTTATAAATGATTCAATTAACATTAATGAACATTTTGCACAGTTGTTCCCAGTGAAACGTGTGTAGCCATGCTTTAGAGCATACTCAGCTCAGTAAGAAAAATTAGAAAAAAAAAAGAAGTGTATTCATTATAGTTGAAAGGATCATGACTTAGTCTACTATCCAAATTATGTATACTACTCTGGTCATTCTTACACTGAGGTCATATCTCGAGGTTTAAATGGAAAGCAGAGATATCTTAAAGAAAGATAGATATCTGACCTGTGGCCAGGGATGTGTAAGGCCTACACTGGTAGTCTGAGGGAAGTAAAGAAAAAGTCCTTATATCATAGGGCAGGCTCATTATCTATGAAACATTGCAAAATATTTGCTACCCCATCCTAAAAATATGAGTCTCCCTCTGGTTGTGAGCAGGATGCCAATGTGCCTGGATATGCCTGGATGTCTCAGTATCACTATATTCAGTAGATGTGTAACAAAAGTGATTCCCAGAAGAAATGATTGATGCCTTTTGTGCTACAGGAAGAAAATGATCTAATATTGGAGGCACAGATGATTTAAAGCCAGAATAGACAGCTCAGTATTAGTCATAAATTTATTTTTCAATATTCAGGCCAATGTATTAGCAAACAACAAAATGTGGCTCACACACCTATAAGAACAGTTTTAATGAAGAATTTTATTCAAGCTTATTTTGTTACTGTTTTCTTGGTAGTGTGAACTGTGAATTAAGTTGAATACAAAAGGTTTTCACTGCGCTGAATTACCTGTTTCACCTTGAAAAGCCACATGAAATGAAGCTTTTAAAGCCTTTTGAAAATGACCTTTTTCCTCAGCAATGATTTATCTTTCCCCTCGAAAATCCCTTTTACAAAAGGGAGTATGATTAAAGGAAGCCAAGCAGCACAAACACTCGGTGAAGATCCTGCTTATCTGGAACTCACTTGACAATGTATGTTTTGGGGGTCGGGAATGCTGCAGGTTCAAGGGATAATTCTGCCTTTCAAGCACTTCAATTTATTTCATGCCTGAGCACTGTCATTGTATGCAGACAAGATGAAACGCATCGTTGTGTAAAGAAATTGAAATGAAATCCTACTTGACCCAGCAGGATGGGGCATTATGTTTGACTCAGTAGTGATTCCTGGAATAATATCTAATTCCAGGAGGAAAATTTCTTGATATGGCCACCTGCTGTGAGAGTCTTTGTCCAGGGATCACAAGTTGTTCTGGGTGACTGGGCTCAGGACATGCCTAGAAGAAAGCGGCCAGCCTCCTGCTGGCATTTAGATCTCTTCATTTTCTGTATGCTGCCATTCAGTGGGAATGAGTGAATGAAGAGTGGGAAAAGCTGAAGCACTTCCACAGGAAGACACATGCTCCAGCAGAAATGAGAGCTAAAACCCATTTGACCCAAGTTTCTCATGCAGCTTTCTTGAGAAGAGGGGCAAGCTGAAATTAAGTCATTGGTTTTTTTGCCTCGACAGGAGAATTTTAATTTTTTTAACTTTTTTTTTTATGGTCACACAGGCCAGTCACTGGGATGTCATTTCCCATTCAGAGCCTGTGAAGTGCTTACTTTGAAAAGGCTACACACCACCAGATTAAATAAAATGGGAGCACTCCGTGTCTCACAAGAGGGAATCGTGCAGACGGCTTTATTACTTCTGTCAGAGAACAAAGGTTTTCCCAGCATGCAGGGGATTATTAGGCCAGCAGCAAATAAACGGAATGCACAGTGTCAAAACTTCAAATATGACTAACAGAGACGAGAGGGGGGGAGAATCCATAATTGATTTGTCTGCTGCTACAGTATGAAAAATACGATTATTCAGGTGTTACCACCTAGCTAGCTTCACTGTTAGAGTAGAATCTAATTTTGGTGAAAAATTACACAGTTGCCCCTAATACAATTACCACAGAAATTTATAATTAACTCCTCCTTCAGACAGTCCATCTGTATACTATCAAAATATCTTTATATACATTAGAAATAAAATTTATTCAATATAGGGAAAAATAGCAGCCTTTTCTTCCCTACAGTATTCCTTTAAGATATCCTTACATGTTCATCAGAAGACCCAGCATTTACTTTTTTAATTCACTAAGTGATTCTTTCTTGTTAATGCATGCTAACGCAGGTAGTCTGGTCCTTTTTTCTTCTATTTCTTTTTTCCTTTTATTAAGTTTTTAGCAGGAAAATCCTACCCTTATTCTCCTTCTTTTACCATTTCCTCTACCCTTAAATGTTATTACATTTGCCAACTGGAGTGTAGGTCAAGGAATTTTCCTACATTCCTTTAGTCTCAGATGCCATATTTTCTGCATTGGCAGCTTTATACAGTGCAGCTGAGAGGATTGATTGCACCAATACTATCTATGCCATGGCATGAGTGAATTTCTGAATATCATGCACACTCTAGAAGGTCATATCTTGTAAAAAAAGGACTGTAATCATAAACTCTACAATAAACTGTTAAAGAACAGCAAAATTGTGGTGGATGTTCTGACTGGCAGCATCCTACCTTTGTTAATGAAGTAAAAGCAGTTCATATAAAAAAAAAACAAACCCAGTTTTAATTAAAAGCTAGAGACAGAAAAGCACCTGTGCCTAGTATTTATTTTTTTTTTATAATTATGAAATGCTTTATGTTAGATCCTTACACCAAAAGTGGTGGGAGTACTCCAGCTTAAACAGAGTCCTGAATTTACCCTTTGATATTTCAAATGCAGACATTGCACTTAGGAACCAGCAAAAAATTGCTGCACTCTGTCACTCAACTTCTGTGCACTTCCCTTGCCCTATGCTATACTAGTTCACGTTTTCAGGCTTTGTACTGAAGCATGAGAAGTTAAGTACCAAAAATGTAATAAGAGACAGCATATGCTTAAAATAATTATTTTTTAAAATGCCAAGAACAGTTTGGAGTCATGAATGCCTTAGGCCATGAAGCAATCCCAGTGCCCATAATGAAAAGAATTTGTCAGGCTAAGGCATGTCAATTTACATTAAAGGAGTCTCAATCACTGGCACAACATCCAACAGTTAGGACCAAATTCTGTTCTTGCTCAGATCAATAGGATCTTTGTCGCCAACTTTAACAGCAGAAGGAACCAAATGCTTCAAGCAATATTTTCAGTGCCAGTTTCCTGAGCTTTATGGCACAGCTTGGCACTGGCAATGAATTGCGTATCGATTACACGGTCCTGCAATTAATTATCACAACAATAAGATAAGCCAGGTTACAGCCCTGCTTCAAAGTCAGGCTTTAGTGTGCTCCTAAAATATGACCAGTCATAACAAGAGGCATTTCTTATCACATAAGTCAAAAGTTAATACTTGACCTATCAGAATCCAAATGACACCTTGTATGTTGCACTGTGTTTTAATTTCCAGGGGAATAATCCCTGGAAATGTGGATTTGCCAACTGAAAAAAAACAACAAACCATCTATTTTTTTAATCCCACTGACACTTGATACAACACATATTATTCTGGTATTTTTTAGATGGTAAGATTTTACAGTTAGAAAAGGATAAAAATAATTTTAACAGTGTAAACTGTCTGTTAAACAATGCATATATATTATTGTTGAATACAGAGTACTAATCAAATTATTTACCTTTTTTTAGTACAAGCTTATGTCAAGTTAGCCTATCTGTCCTGATACTCTTGGGTATCTAATACAACAATTGGCATAAACTGAGAATGTTACAGTGGAAGGAAAATATGGTAAAATCTTTTCTGTAATTTTATTTTTGTTACAATTTCATGCACTCATTTATTTTGTCTGCCTAATCTTAGATGGTGTCCTACTGTCAAATGGAATTGACTACAAGAAGTAGTTTTTGAGAAAAGTAGAGAATATATTTTAGTTCCATTCAGGTCTACCACTACCTTGCAGTAGCTGATAGTAGTAAAGAAGATAGAAAAAATTGCAAGTCTCTTACCAAGTTTGGAATTTCTATCCATTTTCTATTGGATAGAAGATTTGAAAACAGAGCCTGAAATTAGAGAAATGACATAAAAATAAGACATCAGTTCATATCTAGCCAGGTGGATGAGAAAGAGAAACTGATCCATGAACAAACATGGACTAAAGCTTTGCTGTGGACCCTTCAGTAAATTATTTTCCAATATAAAGTTCTAATAGTAATGAGGAAGAGGAACGGTGTTTATCAGACACATCCTGTTGGCACAGAGTGATGGAGAATTCTTTCTCCTCTAACAGCTGATTGAAGACTTCATATCCCTTAGGCAACAAGGGTGCCTGAATTTAAAAGATTCAAAAGCCTGATACACTTAAGCATTCAAAATTCAGGCATGAATTTAATTTGAGAGTTCAAAATTCCCTTGCAAGAAAATGTTCCACCTGTTGTTAAAACCTGGTCCAGAGAGTTTGAGAACACAGTTGTCCTTGGATGTTCACTGACACTTGTTGCCACTTAATATGATCAGTCACCTAGTTTCTGGGGAGTGTGGGGGGAAAGGCATAAGCCTTTAATTTTGGCTATACATGTCTATGTATATTTTTGGCACTATAAGAAGATAATTAATAAATACATCCCAGATCTTCCCAGGTGATTCAAATGCTTCAAATTACAGTGTGAGTCAGAAACCCCAGAGTGTTTCAGATTTGAATGATTCCAGGGCTTCAGAGATACGCGATGTGCTTTGAAGCAAGATTAAAAAAGAAATGCTTAAAGCACCAGGAAATTTGAAAGTCATTGCTGCAAAATCCAACAGAAATGCTCACAGACCTGCTTCAGTATGAGTGATGTCAGGTACAGAGGTGCAGGTGGCAAGGAAAAAAATTCTTGTCAGTTCTGAGTACTGCTGAACAACTGTAACAATAAAAATCTCAGCTGTGAAAGGAAGATGAATCCAGGAGAATCCTCACAGCTTTGCTGGATGTTGCTGCTGCTGTTGCCCATTTCCAGCTCAGTTGTGAGGCTGAGTTTGTATTCAAAAGATGCAAACACATGTGCACACAAGAGAAACACATCAGGCCAAAACACAGATAGATCATCACAAGCAGCTGAACAAGGCCTTTACAGAGGGCCACATCAGACTAACAGCACTCTCATGAATGTGAAGAACACAAATGGGCCTATGCTCTTCCTTGGGTCTAAATGATCAGGTTTGAAGTTTGAAGGTTGGCACATTTATACACACTCACTCTAATGATTTACAGGCATGAATGCCCAGATGCCAGATCAGGCCTTAAGACAACATTCATATCCAGACCCTCAGCCTTTTATTATCCGGCATCCAGCTCTGATCCTGAGCCTTTCATAGTTCTGATTTCCTTCTTTTCCAACTCAACAGCTAGTCTAGTGTAAACTGCATTTCCATATCACCAAACACACACAGACTGCATTACACATAAAATAGAGTTTAGCAAGAGGATAGGACAGAGTGCAAAAATTATATGTAGGTCTTGACCAGAGAATGACACTGAAACACAGCTTACACATGATTGGCACATTTTGTCTCCCTCCTCCCCATTTTTTCACACTTGCTTCTTCACAGTCTGTGTTTTATTGAACATGTGAAGAAAAATTCCTAATACATTTAAGAAGTTTTGCATATCTACCAAATCCCCTTTAAACACCCTATTATCAGTTAATATTCTCATGAGATCTATGATAATATCCCTTTTCTTTCTTGTAACCATGCTGTTCTGACTGAACCTCTCTGAGTTTGTGTTTGAGTGATTCCCTCCACAGCCCAAAAATTTCACTGGCTCAAGTGACTTAGAATTTCTCCCCTTTGGTATTGTCTCCTTCCTGTTCTGCTTTTCATGAGTGAAGTGTAAGTTCTTGTACAGAAGACAGAAAAAAATCTTCCATGTTGGTAGAACCACCCCCAGGGAACCGACTATCTGGACTAAATTTGGCCTGTCAAATTCCCTTTTTGTTAAAATAGAACTCTTTCCCATGGATGCCCAACTACCCACAACTTTTTCTTTTGCTTTTGATAAACAGGCTGTCATGCCCTCTGTCAACAAAATAGGGCAAAACCCAAGTCCTAGGTTGCCTTCTTTCATATTGTCAGGTATTCTAAACATAAGTACCAAAACTCAATATTTCAATTCAACTCCAAAATAATTGTTTTCTCTAAGGTACTCTCTTCCTCTCTTTTACCTGTTTGATAGAAGTTGGTTTCATGTCATTGACCTGCCTTTATATTCCAGCTAAAATTATTGTGACTCAAAGACCTACCGAAAAGAAATCTGGATCAAAATTATTATATTTAATTTTTAAGTGACTGAACTAAATAATCCTGCATGAACATGTAGCATCTTAGCACTGCAGGTTTTCCTTCACACATCATTTCCACTGAGGAACTATTTCTCATCATATCCACTTCATGAAAACTTCCCTGAATTTGCAAAGGAAAGAGGCAAAAATTGCTATTTAACTTTTGATGAGGTTTATGCACTTTTAGTTCCAGAAGGTTATGGTGGGAGGGCACTGGAAACTTGCTGTTTATAATTATCACCTGTCCCATGTCCATCATTTGGTACTGACAGCTACTGTTGACATGTGCAGCTAATGTACAGCAAAAAGATAGCAAATGCAGGCTGAAAATGACTGGAATGAATGTTTTTTAGGATGGCTGTTCAGAAGGATTGCAACGAGAAGTAATCCATGAGAATTTTATTATTCAAAGACCTACAATAATTTTTGTCATTATCATTAAAGTTTGAAATGTCCTGTGTTTACATTTTCTTGTCTCTTTTCCTAAAATTTATCAAAAATTAAATTCTTTATCGCAGTTTGCTTTCTCTTAAAATTTATGGATACAATAAAATATGCAACAATATTTTTTATTTACAAGCACCAGGACTGATATGCTCCCTTGTATTTTTCATTATCTGATTTTATTTCTTGTTTTTAATTGCCTGGAAGAGCTTAATGTTCCAATATCACACAAGAGCCAATGGATAGAATTCATGGTATATTCCAGTTGATTCAGTTCCAGAAAGAGTGTTTACAGTCTCAGTGTATCTAAAAGTATTTTTCTTAAAGCATATTTTCAATTCCTAAACAAGAAGTCATAACTTTATTTGGATGCATAAATCAAGCTTGTACTACAATATCCACATATATATATGAATACATCTATACTTGGTTCCTAGATGATTTTCTTGCAAAAGACAATAATATTTCATGTTGGTAGGGTTGATATTATATTCAGGTGCATAAAAAGCTTTTATTGAAGATAGGGATAATAATTAAAACATTTTTAGCACTGCCTAAACATGCCCATATAGCATTGGCTGAGGAGATAGAAGGGGGAAAAGTATCCTCAGTCCCTCAGAAAAGTAAAAAGGTTGCACAGCTTTATGCATAGAACTGAGAGTGAGATCATTGCTGTGCCTAAACCTGTAAGGAACTGGGGTATTACAGGTGTAATATATTCAGCATATTAAGCAGCCTTCACACTTGAAAAAGAATGCATGTGCATGCAAACTCTGAGAGGGGTTCTTTAGGAGTTACGGTTTAAAAGTCTCAGAAGGTGTTTGTTCTCATGATGATGATTAGATTTTAATTAGCACAAGAGCAGTCCAACTCCCAAAGCCTCAATTACTTACCAGCTTGGACACTGGATGCTATTCATATCAACAAGATATAACTGGAAAACTGAATTCATGTTGAAACTAAAATTAACATTTTCAAAACCAGTAAGTAATCACCCTCATTTCTAGCACTCTCAGAGGATATAGATAACCTTTGCAAAATGTAACTAGGCACAGAAACCTCCAAACCACAGCCATCAACTCAAGTTTCTTTGCATATGTTCCTGGTTCTGTGTTAATATCTAAAGAGTTCACTGCTTACCTCTACGAACTGCAGTCTGCATAGCACAGCTGCTGTCTACAAAGCTGAGGCCCTAGAATAGAAAGACTAAGAGTATTTCTGATTGTAGCATGCATGCAACATCCTATTTCAGCAGATGTTTGCCTACTTTTTGCAATTTTTTTCCAATAGTTTATGGATGTTTTTTAATAATGTAAGTAGATAAGCAGACACTGAAATGCTCATAGGCTAATTTAGACTTGATTTGAAAAGGAACTTTTATGGTTATCTAGTTCAATCCTCAATTCAAAGTGGTGAATAGGTTGCTTAGGACCGCATCCTTGGAAAATGTCTAAGGGTAGAAATTCCATAATCTCTCTGGTGAATCTAATTTAGAGATTAAATACCTTTGTAGTTATTATGGTTTAACCCCAACCAGCAACCAAGTACCACACAGCTCCTCGGTCACTCCTCCACCACCAGAACTGGGAAAAGTCAGAAAAAAATAAACTAGAAAACCCATGGGCTGAGATAAAGGCAGGTTAACAGGTAAAGCAAAAGCTGCATACTCAAGAAAAACAAAACAAGGAATTAATTCACCAGTTCCTATGGATGTACAGTATTGGGCCATCTCCAGGAAAGCCAAATTCCATCACAAGTAATCATGACAAGAGATGGAAGATAGACTTCATAACTCCAAATCTCCCTGCTCTCTTTTGAGGTGGTGGAAAGACACAGACACTCCTTGTGTGTAACTCACCATATAGTAGAAATTGTGTAGGCTAGAAAACATTTAAGAATGTAATTTTCTCCTGAAAATCAAGATTAAATGAATTATAAAGAAAATATTCCCAAGATTAGTTTTGATCACCACGTGAATATCAACTTCGTTAGTTTAATGGAAATTAACAGAATATACAGACAATGACAACATGCACATAAGATGCAATTTCCACATCTTGTGATATTTTTAGAAACATCTAATTGCATTACTGTTTCTGGAGGCCCAAATTTTACTTATCTGAAAAGAACTGGATTGAGACATAGAAACATGCTTTAAACATTTTAAAAATATATAGCCTAATTATTTTCAAGGATGGTTGTGTTATAGGTCATATAAATATGTTTTAGTGTTTCATCATCAGCTAAAAGAAGCTATGGTTTTATCAGTAATGGTCTCAGGTATAGGCACATGGCTAGTTCTTGTTCATAAGAGGAAAATACCTTTTTGATGAATCAATGAGTTATGTTCTCAACAACAGCTTGCTTGAGGGTCTTTGGATTTCCTAGTAACTCACTATCCCAGTTTGTTTTAACTTATCAGAATTACAGCTGTGAAAATATTATGGATGGTTTATAATAACTGTCTGAAGTGTATATTTATATATATCTGTATGTGCATGTACAAATATACATATACATATATGTGTGTGTGTGGTGAATTTATCAAATGCTAACTAAAAGTTACCAGTTAATGGGATGATAAGAATCCCCTTTGATAAAGTAGAGGTGAGAAAATTTTTTGACAAATGATGTGGTTTGGGGTTTTTCCATTTGATAGATAACAAGACCTTTTAAAATGAAAATGTACACAGTATTATGTATGTGTGTGCATAACAAAGTATAACTATCAAAATAATTTGGTTGACAAGAAGGAAGCACTATAAATTAAGTGTAATCCAGAATTCAGAATAAAAGTATAAGACACAAAGAGATCATTCAGTAATGATACAATTAGGATGTTTGTGTATTATTTTGTGCTGAACTAAAAGTAAGTTTTAAATAAGAATTAGGGTTTTTTTTTAGTATTTTTTTTCTGTGAAGGGGATGACAGAAAAGGGTCTTGGCTAAATATCAGTGCAGATGAAAAAAAAAAGCCCTGCATGTTGGGCAAAGAACTAAACAGGAGAGAAACACCTGAAAACTACTACTATCCATGCCAAAAGTCAAACAGAAGTGCCACAGCAGAAGTTAAGGAACCTCATGCAGTGTAAGAGGAATTAAAGCTTCCCTGCAGCCAACGCAGGAATATTATTTCCAGAGCAGACTGTCTTTCCAACAGGATATTAACTAACTGCCTCTGACAGAAAATTCACTATGATAGACACGAAAAACAAGGCTTGTGGAGTTCTAACACTTTCTAAGGACAAAAGATGGCTAAGTTTTGAAAAAATAGGCTTGAACTATTTCTCATTACTACTTAAATGATATGGAAGGTCCCTTTTCAACTTGAAGATACCTAAAATGTTTCCAAAGAATTTTGAACTTTGAAACCTTGGAGTTTTCCATTGAACTTTTACCTCTCTGGAAGTTTTAGAGTTGAGAGATATATGTGTGTGCAGGTAGATGTGCATGGTACATAGGTATCTGTTAACAGTTAAATGCCTACACAGCCACTCACTGATTCCTCCTCTGCAGCAGAACAGGAGGATAGAAGAATATGCAAAAGCTGGTGTGCTCAGAGTCAGGGACATTGCTTATCAACGACTGTTTTAGATGCAACAGACTTGATGCGAGGAAAAGAATTTGTTGCAAATTAAAAGAGATCTCTATAATTTGGAACAGAAAGACAAACATCAAAACACCAGTCATCTCCCTTCTCCATGCTTAACTTCTCTCCTTCACTGCAGACACCTGTACCTGCTCCTCTAAGGCAAGGGAGTGCTGTATGGCCAGTGTACAGCAGCTCCTCTTTGCTGTTCCTTCCTTCTATTTTGCCCTGCTCCAGCGTGGATACTTCACATTTTGCAGGAAATATTTTTTTCACCATGGAACCATGGAACATCTCCTCTTTCTGCTTTATCTCTGACTTAGACATTTCCAGATGTTTGCAACTCTGTTTTTTTTTTTTTTTTTTTTTTTTTGTTGGTTGTTTTGTGCTTGTTTTGATTCTGGGGGTATAGGGTTGGGGTTTTTTTTTCTGTTTTGTTGCTGTTGAGACTTTTTTCCCCTTTGTCTATGCCTTTCTGGCATTTTATCCCTTTTTCAAATATGTTTTGCCAGGGCTGTTGCACATTTTGCTGATGGGCTCAGCTGTGACCAGCAGTGGATTAATTGCAGAACTATCTGTGTCCAGCTCAGGGTAGGCCGACCTTCTTGCAGAGGTCATTCAGACAGACCACCACTATCACCAAAACTTGCTACTTTGGTGAAATATGTGCAGTCCATATGAACTTGTTTTCCATCACCATCTTTGACAGACTCCCTAAAAATAGTTAATGGATCATTAAGAGTCTTTTCTCTGCAGACAAAAAAAGACTCCTCACATAATTGCACTCTTCCTTTTCACCTGCCTTAGGAAATTGTTATTTTAGTTTAATAAACTGTATGAACACATATTTACACTGATCAAGCCCAAGGATGCCTGGTGTAGAGGCTTCTGAGTCACCTTCAGCTAACACCAACTCAAAGTGAAAAGCTCTAAACCATTTCAACCCAAGATGATACATCTACATAGATCAGTGCTGTAATGGCTGAAAATGTAATTGGGTTACTCACCTTAATCTTATCACTTAACCACATTAACCCAGCATTATCACCATGCATGGTGAAAAAATTATAAAATATTTTAAATGCCTTTTTTTTCATTTTGCTCTCTTGGTAGTCGTGATGTGCCAGTGCAATATAATGTTTTCTTTACTTGAGTGTAACCTTGAATATTACTCAGTGATCCACTCAGTCTAGTGAAAGATATCCCTGCCCATAGTGAGGTGGCTGGGACTAGATGATCTTTAGAGTTCCCTTCCAAACCTATTTATTCTATGATTCTATATTCTTTCTAAATCAGACCTGATTTTTCTGTAGGAACCCATGTGCCTGGTAGCTCAAGCATCTTCAACTCTTGCCTTTACAATAAGAAGCATTTCAGGCAGTATTAAACATAGCACAGTGTGGTGCAGTTGTGCTTATTATGATAGAGACACATTGCTGATAATGTGTCTTAATAAGGCACATAGGTAACCAATATTTTTTTATTTGCTAGAAGTTTGCTTTACATAACTGGGTGTGAAATAACAGTTAGAAAGTAGTATAATCTGATGATTAAGATGAAAATGCCCAAAAAGGTTCAGCCCTACCTAGTGAAAAACCTCTCATTTTTTGCAGTACTGACACAGTTGAAATGAGCTTTATTAAAAGTGAGAGTAAGCTGATGGCACTATTTTTTTCTGTGGGGGCTTTTAGAATCAATCCCCACCTGTACTGAACTAGGCCAAATCTATAGACATTGAGGATATATTGCACATGTCATTTTCCCAAATGCATTTAAAATTAGGTTAACAAGGGGGAAGGGAGACTTGAATTTTCAAATTGTGAGACTTACTGTTGATGGATTGTATTAAATCCTACTGCTTCACTTGTCATATTAAGATTTTTTTTTAATAGAGAACGTTAAGAAGACCTGGACAACACTTTAAAGCATTTAGATAAAATAGAATGAGTAAATTAAATTCCTAAAGGTATGTCTTCAAACTTTCAGTGACTTGATATAGAAGCATACTACCAGAAAGCAAATTATTACAAATGAAGACTTTTAGTAATAGTGAGGAGAGGAAAGAACTGTACAAAAAACTGCAGACAAAAAAAAACTTTACATAATATTTATATTTCCAGCTTAGGGGTCATAGACAGGAAGAGTTTTATCATTTTCCAAGTAATTGACATTGAATTCCTCCTGTTGTCTCTTTAATGAACCAGAGCCTCTGTTTTTGCAGCAGAAATGTGTTTCATGCACTTAAAAGAGTGGTTGGTGCTTGATTTCAAATGTTGTGCCTTGTCACTTTTGGTTTTTGGCAGAATACTTTTGGCAGAGTATACTCCATAAGCGAGTCAGTGGAGTAGAGTGAGCATTGGAAGCATTAAACAGATTATGAGTATCTTAAACAGATTATGAGTATCTGGAGATGGCTCTGCATATAGTCTACATCTTTGTGCACAGATTTGGGGCAATATTGTGTAGGGAAATACACAAATAGGATGGATGATTCTGGCTGTGCTTTGCACAGCTGAAGTCAATGTGATTGTGTTTAGACAGGAAGTTTGACATAGTTGTAGATGCAAATGTAAAACATGAAAAATTTAATCAACTGATGTAAAATCCAATAAAAACAACAAAAAATCAGTTAGACCAATCAGATAGGCCTTTATACTGCAATCAATTTGTCAGTGCTTGTATGGCCTAAAGCATCAGACAAATTGCTATTTTTTCCACTTAAAAAATAACTCTGGTTATTAGGACCATGATTCCTTATATATATAAAATTTATTTCTTATGTGTTGCGAGTATATTAACATTGATGACAAAGATATAAAATCTCACTTCCCAGACAATGGCCATCGGTTTTCTTGCTGTGGAACTGAAAGGTCTCTTGCCTAAGACCACCACCACAGCTACATTATGAAAGACAGATGAAATGCCATGGGGAAAACATAGCCCCCACCTTTCCCATTCTCCCCACTGTGGAGCTGGCACTTCTCACTACAGGGGTTGTCTTTATGGCATGGCTACTAACCACAAGGATGCAGAAGTTGATCATCATGACAGATTTCCTGCCAAGAAAGAAAGCAGTGTATGTAACCAGCACACCAGAAAATAATATGTGACCGTGGAGTTTATAAGGAGAGAAATTTAACATAAATCTGACCTAAGGCACCATAGCAAAATTTGACTAGGCATTCAGATCCAAACTGTGCAAATAACATCTCTTGGGAGTCACAGGTGTGGAAATTGTATGCCATTTCTGCACTATGGGATGTAATTGGATTATTATAGTACAGCACTGTGCATATCAACTGTTATTTGTTTTATTCTTTTATTCAAACTTAGGCCAGTGTATTGGATGATCTGCACTTCAGCAGAGGGAATTCAACAAAAATTATTTTCCTTATCACACAATTTGAGTCATTGTAAAATTAGTGCGAGAGTCATACTTTACAGAAGTTCTCTCAAACAGATGAGCTTTTTGACAGCAATTTAGTTCCAATTTATTTTTATTATTTGTATTTATGTACCATATACACAAATAATCACATAATTAGGGCCTTATCACTGCCAACCCACACTATTCTGTGTAATTAAACAGTTAATGCCATATAAATCTGGCATTATAAATCTGGTAAGTATACTATATATATATATATACGTGTGTGTGTGTGTGTGTGTGTGTGTGTGTGTGTGTGTGTGTGTGTGTTTGTGTGTGTGTGTATATGGAGCTGGTTATAACTAGCAAAGAAAGGAGAAATAAAAAGAGAAAGAAAATACTTCAGGTTGCCTAAGAAATTCAGTTGTGGTTGCACAGTGGTTTATGAATGAATAGAAAGCTTATTTGCTTAATTTGTCAGTATGAATGTTTCAATTTTTTAATGAAAATAAAATGGCTAAACAGTTCTCTAAATAGGTATATCATAAAAACAGAATATGGGGAAGAATCCATAATAGATAGTCAGGTTTCACCCATTCTATATGAGTGCTTTACCAACTTCCTATATGCTGCTTTTTTGCCTAACGAGTATTCAGAAAAGTGAGACAGTGTAGACAGATATAATAAATGTACTACCACATTGCAGATATACTTTATTTAGAATATTCTTTTGGGGAAAGGAAAAAAAAAAGAGGAAAAGGAAATGTGACTTCTTATGTCCATTAGGGAGAGAAAAGATCTCAACCCATCTCCTGTGCCTCCCTAGGAAATATTCTAATCACTGAACTTTTCATTATATATATATGTGATATCCTTTAGTTAGAAAAAATGAACAGAGGAATGCCTAGCAGGGAATATGAGTGAGAGAGAATATTTAGCTGCTTATACCTTTAAAGAGGCATTCCCTGAAGCAAATATTTCTCGGTCTAGAGAATTTTTGCAGAGAGAAACCAAGAAAAAAAGAAAAATTTAAAAAGCTGAGCATCTACCGAAAATATGTAGTACCAAAGATGATGGGTTGCCCGAGCAACCTTAACTGGATAATACTGTCTTTTGAAGATTTACACTTTTCAGTCCCTGCATGGTCAAATTGATAGAATATGAAGCAAATTCACATGAGGTCAAGGAACGATCAGGACTTCATATCAATGCTCCTCTGACCAGCCACAGAGCCAGTGCTGGCCTGAGTTTGGGCAAAAACATGCCTGAAATATTTTTGCAGAAGTAGTCTAGCGTTAAAGCATGGGGTTGAATGAGTATGCTTTCCAGATGATAGTTAATGATACCCCAGACATCTTCTTGTGAATTATAACTGCTCTTCTTCAGCTTCAGAATCTTGTAGGGCAGAGGTGCAGGGTTAGAACTTCTGAAAGAGTGCTTCCTTTGAGGACATTAAAGGCATTTTTTTTAGCATTGCAAAGTGTGCAGGCTGCTGTGCCCCTTTGTGGCTGCTAATGAGAAATCTGAAATGAAGCTTGTAAATCTAATGAGTTTTTAATTTAAAAAAGCAAACAAAAAACCAAAACCAAACAAAACAAAAATCTCAAGCCAAAACCAAAAACCACAGTTTAAAGCATTAGAGTTTGGAGCTGTTAAGGGAGGACAGGTTTTTTAATTTTTTCTTTTTTATGTCTTTATCAGCTTCCTAAGATAACCCCCTAAAAACTATTATTTAGAAAGTACAAATGGATGTTAGAGTTCGTGAGATGACAATCTCCATATAGAGAATAAAGAAGCTGCCTCAATAATACAAAAGCTTCCTAGTTTAGTCAAGTTGTTTTATATTCCATCTGGAAGATAGTCAGTGGTCAAACTGTCACTTATATCATCCTGGACATGCTACTATGTGTTACACATTAAAAAGGCAGACACACGATACACTTGGGTTTGTAATTCCATACAGACTTAATCTTAGGTGCTAAGAATTTTGTCATGGGAACCAGACAAATCAGAGTAATAATGATAATCAGGGAAAGTACAATAAAAATAAAAACTGAGTTCAGAGGGCATTTGAACAACACATAGCTGATGACTTGTGCTTGTCAATGGCAGAGCAAGCTCATTTCAAGTTCCTGTTGGCTCTGATGGGTGTTTAAAATAATGAGCAAAACTCTTTTTACAGTGAAAAAGGAACATCAGTTTCTAAAATAGCACATAAATAAAATTTAGATTCCTGAATTGTAGGTCACAGTCCTAAGCACACCAGAAGAGCAGCCATCTAGTCTGCACTAATGTAAATCTTTGTGACAGAGTTTCTTATTTGTAGATCCCAGTTATGACAGAGCTGAGCAATGGACCATCTCTCTGAATCCAGATACCTAGACAGTGTTCTCTCCTTGCTATCCATGAGGCTTGATGCTTTGCATGCTCACTAAAGTGATTAACATCCAAACAGAACCTAGAGATGAACAATACTTTATTATAAATTTTTTAAAAAGCAAAAAACAAAAAATACCCCAAACCAAACCAAAAAACAACCAACCAACCAACCAACCAAACAAACAAACAAAAAAGATCAAAAACCAGAGTAATATGTCCAGTCTAGAGAAAATCTAGCCTAGAGAACATCTTCCCACAGAAAGATAAGAAGTTTTCTAAACACTAGTAAAGGGAATACTTAGAAAGGTTTATTTGTAATTCTTCCTGTAAAACTACCAGAAGTGAATTCTATGATGAGAGAATGGAGGGAGGAAACATGAATCTTTTCAGATAGTGAACATTTGTCTTTATTGTCTGATTGCCATTTCTATAGGTTTTTCTATTCTCTGCATTTTGGCCTAAATAATATTGAATTCTCTTTCATATAGGACTTAAGCATAAGAGCTATCTGCATGTCCTGCACTAGCTCCCATTCCACTCTCCTTATGCCACTTTCAGGCATAAGAAGAAAAGAGATATGAATTTGAATTTGCTTATATGAAAAATGGAGATGGACTACCATTCTTGAAATAGCTGCCTTATTGACTGGCCCATTGTACAAAGTACCTTTATTCAACATCTGTTGCTTTAAAAAATGTGGTTGAAAATAAACAAAACAGGACAAGCAAAGCATGATTCTTGAATATTGTTTGGACATTTCTTTGGATAGCTATTCGAGGGAAAATAAATTTAAGAATCTTCAGTAATTCACCAGGTGACCAGGTTTTTGGTAACTCTGATATTAGAAGCATTATGGTGTCATTTTGAGATAATGAGATCCCTGATATGTAGAACAGACCCCCTAGCAGCGTAAGACATCAAGGACTTCAATGCTAAACATTCTTAAAAGTTAAAATAAATTAAGTTCTAGGTTAAACCCAGTTCCAAAATGGAAGGAAATGAAAGGTTTGAAAAGCAACTTCCCAATATGTGGCAGAGGAAGTTATCTTTGAATCTTAGAGAGCTGAATACAGTTCAATGTTATTGAATGCAGTCAAATTTTAAATAACAAGCAAATAGTAATAAAAACATGGCAAATCAAGATTTCTACCTAAGCAAGCTTCCAATTTACTGCATAGCTAAGTAGGGTAATGCAGTAACCACACCTTAAACTTGAAGCTATTCTACTTCCAATTTTCTACAATGCCACTGGCATTAATCAGTTGCATGGTTAAAATCATTAGGGAAAACAAATTAAATAGTACTTTAAATTGAAGTTAAATGTACAATTTATGCATTACACATCTCTTGCTATAGCTTTTACACCCAGGTTTATCTGAGGCTGCATTTCAGTGAAAACTGATACCATTTTTATGGGTATGTAATACCATTATCAGTTTTTAAAATATTTTTGTAGCAGTGACACAAAAACATTAGGCTATACATTTTCTTTGCTATCTAATATTGTTGGTGGTCTAGAGGCCTGATCTCAAGTTGAGTCTTTTTAGGTTTGAATTTTCTGTGATTGCCTTATTATTTGTTTAGCCCACTGGCATGAATAATCAGTATTTTCCAGTGCTAGAAATGTATGTACCAACAGAGAAAGCTTGCTCTTACTACTAAAAGTCAAAAAATAAGGATACTTATTCTCTGAAGACTAGCAAGGGTTTTAATTAAATTCTCCCTTAAAAAAGCAAAATCCCCTCAAACTAAATTACTATGGTGCAAAAGGTAATCACAGGGTTGTGATTCTGTGTTCTCAACATATACATCCACAGTCATATAAGATCTTCACGTGTGTTTTAATCATAACAATGCAGTCTGAAGAACTGGAGATTGTCTTCAACATCCAAGGAATCAGTAATGCCATGAACTGGTGTCCCTACATGGCTAATCTAAAAAATATATGAGACTTGATTTGAAGAGGACTGCAATTAAAATTTCTCCCACTGAGGCAGAATGAGGATTGTTGTCTGTGTCACAACTGAGCAAGAATGCTGGCTTCACTTTTTAGACCCTGCCATCAACTTCTGCTTAGAAGTAGGAATCCATCAGTAGTTATTATGAATCAAAAGCTGCCAAAACCACATGTGAAACACTGTCTCTGTTGTACCTGAACTCAATTAATTTTTTGATGTGTTTCCTATCATTGATCAAATATTATGCCTGTGGAAAAGTGCAGTGGAAAAACTTTTGATTCATCCTTTACTTGTCCTGTTTTGTTTATTTTCAACCAAGTTTTTTTAAAGTAAAGGTGTTGAATTAAGGTACTTAATACAATGGGCCAGTCAATAAGGCATCCATTTCAAGAATAGTAATCCATGAGTTTTCAAATATGGAACTGTTGATTTTCTCTTTTACAGTTTCTTTCTCATGAAGAAAAGCCTGAAATTATACAGACAACAAACTACACTTCTATAGCACACTTTTCATGTCCATCAGAGAAGTGTAACTGAACAAAAGTCCTCCTGATGGCCCTTTGTCCTCCTCTAGCTGTGTCTCTCCCAAGGATGTGATTTCTTGGCCATTCCTTGCCACTGCAAGCTGACAGCCTCTTCTCAAAGCAGGTGAGAGACAACAGAAAAAACAAATTCTGAGACTTTTAAATAGGTTTTGAGTAAAATTTTGACTGTCTAATTAATTCTGCTGTGTTGTGCCTTAAAAACATTAAGACTTTGAAGGAAAGAAAGTGAAATGGAAAACATTTCCACCAACCCACTTAATGACCGGCTTAGGTTCTGCAAATCCCTCTTCAATTGTGACAGTTTTTCCCATTACTGATGTGGAGTAGAATAAAACACCTGGATCAGAGAGGAGAAAAGAGAGAACAAGACCATTAACTTTCCAAATGAAAGAAGTTTTCTATAGCAGAAATCATGTGGTTTTTTAAACAGCTCAGGATTCCAGAGAGAAGATGATGTGACAATAGGCCAATTATAGCTTGTGTTTAAGGTTAGTCATAACAACTGAAATGGCACATAAATCTCACGTGGTCAGGGACTTTCTTGTTTTTGTCTTCATTGTAGATTATTATTTCCTGTAATAACTGAAGAAACACCTTTGTATAACACTAGAAGTATGGTAGGTGTTGCTGTCCTAAGCTGCAAGCTGCAATGTAGTTAAAAAGCTGCAATGTAGTTAAAAAGCTGCAATCTGAATGTAGTTAAATCACATGACAGAAGAAATGTTGCAAGTTTCATGCTTCTGCAATGTGTGAAGCAGCAGCCTGAAGTCTGAACCATGCAAGTTTCTGGACAGCTGTCTCATTGTGACCTGCCTTATTCTTGATATCTGATCGAGTATGAAGAAATCTTAATTCTAATAACCATTTTTTCTTTGCTTTTTATTCATGGTTGAGTTCTACTGTTTTCTCTAGGGCAGAAGAAACCTTTTTCTTTTCCCAGAACACAGGAATAGATAAAATATTAATTCAGTGCCTGACTTCCCTGCTCAACTGAAGTGTATATCAGTTCACTGCAGTTAGAAATGTATATAGCCCAGCAGCTTGAAACAGCAGTGCTTTCCCAGGAACCCTCAAGAACAGAATGTTTTTTTCAATGTTCATTAAAAGGTGAGTCCTAAGATCTATGCTTCATTTCACTTTTATTCTTCAAATCTGGAAACACAATTCTATAATTATGCTTTTTACTTGAACAGGACCTGTAAATATTTGAATCAGCTAAATAATAAAATCTCTATTTTTTATATTACCTCTGAACACTAAATACTGATAGCTCTAATTTTAATGTGACAAGCATTAACCCATTATTAATAAATTTGATAATTATAATAATAATCCTTTTTATAATAATAATGTAAATAATGATAGAAAATTTGAAATGCTTATAAGTCTACATCTAAAAGTAGGCCACTGGTTCAGTGCCCTTTGATATTCCTTGAAGACAGATACATTGGACAATCATTTTCAGATCTTTACAACAATCCATTTTTCTCTCTCCTTAAACTTCATGAAATAAGGAACAATAGTAGGTAACTCTCTTCCCACCTATCACACTGACTGAAATAAAGCCTATTGTGATCTTGTCTTTCCTTCAAATCAGAGAGAATAATACAACTCATTTCTTTTCATTTTTTTTTCCTTTTTTTTTTCTACTGCAATCAATCCATCTTTGAGAAAATGTTCTGAATTGTAATTGTCACTTGCAACTTACTCTTTGCATAGATAATGACCAGGGTCTGTGAATTTTTCCTGTCCTGGGGGCAACACATCCAAATCTTATAGCCACTAAACAATTAAATTACACTTTCAGAAAGTAAAAGAAAGGGGGGGCTCAAGGAGTAACTTGTACTTGTAGGAAATTGGTAATGACTTTTAATCTCATCACTGGATAATGTCAGGCCTGCAGTTGAGTCTCAGTGATTCTCAGGATGGAGCAAATGCTCTCCAGCCTTGCTCCTAATCTGCTGGTTTGTGCCTCTGCATGCAAATTCATGAGCTGTACTTTGCCATGCAGTATAAGCCAGCTATTCCTCTTGGTATATTCCATTTGGTTAGAAGCTTCATTATCCAGTGAAGATGCTGAATTGCTTATCAGAGGAGAACGCAGTTTGGTGTTCAGATCTCAGGTGAGCTGATAGAGATTGAAAGTTATAAAGTGTGAGTAACACAAAAATGATCTGGGTGTCATTAGGAAATACTGAACAAAGAAACCATATTCTACTGTCATACTCAGTTTTTACAGAATAACAGAATATTTAGCTAAATTAAAGCATGTATCCCTTGCCCCTGACAATTGAGAACTTTTGTCCTGACACCTGCTGGTCACCAGCTGATGTCCTGGTACATAAAGAGGGACTGGTTTTATTTTTATGCAATTTTGTGTCTTACAAAAGAATAATTGGATTTTATGCTTGCATTGAAAATTCTGCTACATATTATGTGTGAGTTCCTTGGGTTAATTAACTCTTACAAGCATAACAATGGCAGTTTTAAAAGTGTTGTTTTTAACTGTCAGGCAGGCATCCGTCACCTACTTCATAGAAATAATACTAGAACACCTAGTATAGATACTGGGTAGAGATACTTTTATTATGTCTCCCTTTTGGTTTGGTTTGTTTGGTCTTTTTTTTTTGTTGTTGTTGTTTTTTGGTGGGGTTTTTTTGTTTGTTTGGTTGGTTTTGGTTTTTTTTTGTTTTACTTTTTTTTGTTTTCTGGTCCGAATTCTCCTAAAGTCTTAATCTCTAATTGCAGAGAATATACAACTTTCTCACTCACCATTACCTGATCATTGCTGTTCTACAGACCTTTCATATTCACAGGGATTTCAGGATTTCTGTAATGATGGAATCAAAACCCAAAAAGTCTCCAGGCCATGTCCTCATTCTCCAATCTGGAATAATGCCTAAGCCCCAGAGGGCCTCACTACATAAAATTTTGCTCACAGTGCATTGTTTCCAAAAAGTATTGCACCAATGTAAAATCAATGTGTCATTATTTAGACCTCATTTTTTTTCTACCTGAAATGAGAAATACATGAAAGCATTAACTTTCATTTTGTGATAATTAATACACAGAAATGACAGTCATGATGTACAGCTTTTCATTATTCTTATTTCTACTTGGAGTTTGGAAAAAGATATGGGAAAATACGACAAAAACTTAAGGTGATAGCTATTTCATGCATTCTGACTCTGTTGATTTTGGCTTAAAAATGTTGCCTGCTGGTCTGGACAAGGTACCAAGTCTCAAAAGCAGCCAGCTGGCTGAATATCTTAAGGGACTAAATCCCATTGACATAAGTGTTTTCCTTCTGAAGGAAAGACTAGCACACTATTATGATAACAGATAAAAAGACATTGAAATATTTTAAAATGGAGAAAAATCCAGCTGATCTGAGTCAAAGGCATTTTTTCCTCCCTTCTCCTTCCCTCTCTGTATGAAATTTGAGTAGTATGATTTTTTGGGAGATTCCAGGGTTTTGAATTTACAGAATTTATTGCCTTTCTCACAAACAGAGAGAAAGGTACAAATTGCAAGGCTTCTGGACTTCCTGTCACTTCTTTGACTGAAGATTTCAGGCTAGTGGAATCTGCACTAGAATAGATGCTATTATAGTGCTAGTACCTGTAGGCATTGATAAAGTGTATTGGAGTCCACTCACATTTATGGTGGAAACAAAAAAAGTCATTTCCATGCAGAAATTACAAGGGAAGTATAAAATGAGAAAGTTAAAAGAGAAGGAAAAAAGAAAAAAATTATTTGGTAATCTATCTTACATGTTTCATGCGTTAATAGCATATAACATCAATTTATCTTTTTGTTTGGGATTGCCTTATTCTCTGCCATGGTTCTCAAAAGGAATTCATCTGAGAGCTAACATGGGCTATTAAGATACAGAGACTTGTGTGAACTCTCCACATGCATCTGAATCATCCCAGCTCTCTGGCGGTCATAGCAGAATTGTATGTGACAAATAACCTGGTGCTAGCTGGGACCTACTTAGTCTGATAAATTAGATGTATTTAATACACTCGCCTTAGGGAACAAATGAAAGATAATGTGCTTTAAGTGTTTTCAAAAATAATTCCCAGTTCTCAAAACTCTGACAGAACAATTTTCTCCCAATTTTTCTGGCAGCTGAGTATTTTTTCTCATGGTTCTAGTTGAAGAGATCTTGGTGGGAACAAGAAAGAATAGATTTGTACCTCAGCAATAATGTGAAGGTGTAATCTTCTTGGAAGAAGAACAGATGAGCAATAAACATTTGAATTTGGTCTACCTGATTTTTTCCTGATAAACACCTTGTTGGCATGCACAGACAATTGCTGGGCAGAGAAAGAGAGAAACAGAAAGAACAAAAGAAAATTAAAACCCCAGACTTTACTCTCAAAGGCCTCACAATCCTATTAATATTCATGCCCAGCTCGGCATAAACCAAAGGGGCTGCCAGCACTGGCAGCATTCCTAATGTGGTAGATCAAGGAAGAGCCACTTTAGACCAAAACTACTTCATAGCTTTCATTATAATCTGCCTTGAAATGGAAAAGTATCCTCAAGTCCACTTCAGTGTACCAGATCACTCAATTTATCTGCATGGTTGCTGTTGAGATTTAGTTGTATAGATTTAGATCTGTTGTTATTCTAGAAACTGCCTTTAGAATTTTGGGCATTCAGAGACCCTTATCCTCTTTTCTCCATAAGTTTGATGACATTGCTTTAAACAAAAAGGACTGAAAATAAAGCTTAGTGGCAAGCAAACTGGAATTTATTTTCTATTTTTTTTTTAATTCTGTGGTAAAAAAAGTAATTAAACCCAGAATTCTTTCATTGTCCTCCAAGAGTCTGTCTGAAGTCACTTGGAGAAATTTCAGTGTGTCAAGTGTTGCCAGACAAGTCCAAAACCAAAATGAAAGCACATTTTCCAGATGAAATCTGAAAGCTTAGTCCTGAAAACATTTTTACCAGTAGTTTCAATGCATCCTTTACTCTCATTCAAAGATTATTACTGATATTTCAACAGACTGTAAAGTGACAGTCTCCTAGGTAAATATAAAAACATTCTGTACAATTCCACTCTCTCAGTATATTTGAATTAGCTGCAGGCATCTCTTCTCCTAAGTGGACCTCATAAATTACCAAAATACTTGTGTGGAAAACAACTCTTTTGTGTTTTTAGGAGGGGGTGGGGATGATGCCATTACCATGACATGAACATGTCAAATTTTTGACTTAGCATGTCCTTTGTCTGAGATAATCTGACATGTCAGGTGGCTAGTATGAAAAGCATCTTTGGATGGAAACAGTTCTTAAACTTTAAGGTATCTGGAAGAGTTACCTCAGCATCCACAATTTCATGGTCTGAGCCTTGTGTGTTTTCACCAGCCAGAACAATTGAAGTGCACCTTCAGCTGAGAGAAAGGCAGTAGGCAGCACTACCATGTTGAAAACATTTGAGATTGAGGCCCTGAAGCAAGAAGAAAAAAATAAAGTGAAAGAGTTGCTGTCATGTCTAAACTGTGTTGTGCTTGCCTGAGATGATTTGGGGCAGTTCTGTCTTTCACACTTATATATGAAATAAAATTGACTGCACTGGAATAGAAAAACAGTGAAAAATGTGTTGTAGAATCATAGAATCACAGAGTGGTTTCTATAAAAGATTTAGACTGTTTAAATGAAGTTACTAGCCCTTTATTGGAAAAGTCAAACATGACTTTTAATTGCTCCATCAAGATGTCTTGCACTCATCTGAATTTTAAGACAAACTTCTTTAGTGTCAAGACCACTGTACTATATTTTAAAATTTGTCTTTTTAAACAATCCACCTTAATTCACTAGGAAATCCAGAATATTAGGGAGAAGATGAGGAAAAAAATGATATTCACTAGACACATTTATTTTTTTATGTGACCAAGGTACATTTATTTAGAGACCCTGGCCCAGCCACTTGAACTCTTCTAGATAGACCTTGACATTTATGAGCCAAAGAGAACAATTAACTCAATTGCCATAATAAATTAGCAATAAATGGAATTGTTATAAACTGCCTTTATATTATAGCCAATATTTCCAACTGCTCTCTTCCAACTAAAATTCTGTCACATTTAAAGAAGATTTCTTTAGACCATAAGCACTGTGCATACTGCTACTCTTACATGTCGAGCAGGCAACGTGAGAAAAAAAATACAGTAAAAAGTAAAATTCATAAAAACCCAAAATTCCAGCATACTAGTAATAACTGGCTAGTACTGCATATGATGAAATGCATTATCTGTGCCCTTGGAAAATGTCACAGCTATGCAAGACATTAATAACCTCATGTATGCTTCCTTATGATATACAGTGCATCAAATAAATCAGAATGATTTTTCTGTGATAAAGCCAGCTATATAATACCTAGAGGTAGTCAATTAAGCAATTAGACATGACACTGGGTATATTGCACTAATTCATCTTGAGCTTGGTCATGAAAAGTGTTATCTCTCTCGAGCTTTCCCCCACCCACTCCCAGGACTTTAAGTGGAAGATGAAGGTATTGAGCCCCAGTAATTTGCATTTTGATCTTTTCAGAGAATTTCTCCAGTTTCCATTCAGTTCCTGGTTTTGAGTGTAGAATTATAAATTGTTTCCAGCATTAATCACTCTTCTTTATGTTTGCCTTGAGGTAAAACTATACATTTCACAAGTGTAAATAAAGTTAGAAATATGACGTTTATAGCTACTTAGATACTTATGGTTCCAAATTAAGGGAGCAAAACCATATAAAATTAGGGTATGCATGTGTGAGACTGCTTATCTTTTTCTAAATAATGCTTTTTCCTAATTTTTATTTATCCATACATATGTACATTATATGACTTGATATGAATGGTTTACCTTGCCTTAAAGCTAGAGTGAAAGGGTATCAGATTCAATTTAGATGAAAGGCCTGTTTAAATAGCTAAAGGGCTAGAAAGGGCTGCAGAAAATTGTCTGAGGAAGAAATGTATGAGTGCACTGAGCAAAAGGTAGCTGCACAGCTATCCATCCACAATTTAATACAACTGTGGCTGAATGAAATGTGAAATTCCTTTTCTTTTCTCCTCTTTCCTTGCTGAAATGTGAAGTCCACCTGCTTCTGAACGGAGATGGTTCTCAAGTCCCTTTGACACCTGTGTTGTGTGATTCTGGACCTGCTAATGTAGTTTATACCACCTGGTAACTCAGCTGGACCTCGGATACCTGAACTCCTTGGCCATAGTGTGAATGATGGTTGGAAAGAGCTGTGGATGGAATTATGTTTTCCCAAAATCCTTGAATGCCATTTACCTATTCAAATGTCTGCAAAATCTTCAAATCCTGCTCATTATTGATAATTTTCTCTACAAACAGCATAACAAACTAGACTGGAGAGATCTTAGGCAACAACAAGAATACTACAGAAAAAAAATTATTTTTGGTATTGTATTATGTATATTTTAAATACATCATTCTCATTATATGACTAAACAAAACTAACAAGTAGATAACTACATAGAAGACACAGATGTAGGAAGAAATCTTTATTTAAGAAAATAACCATATACTTACTTTAATGTGTGCACTTCAGTGTCATTATGTATTTAAAGAAAAATCACTGAGGGAAAAAGTAAACATGACACCATGTGGGTAGTATAAGAATATGTATTCTTACAACACATTTTAAGAAAAGACAACCAAAATTTGATGTTCATCTCATAGTCCAAGCCCAGAGAAGACTGAAAATTCAAATTCTGCAAAATAAAAATAAAAATCTGTATTCATTACATACAAAATTAAAATAGTTACAAATATGTTGGACATCTTAGATAATCATTATAATGTGCTTGTGGATGGAGGAATTGGATTCCCATTTGCAGGAATGTTTAGGTGTTCTTTAGAAAGTTTAGACATCTAAAGAACCTTACCTAATCATTCCAATTTTTACTTCTCTTTACTGTATTTGTTGTAAAGAAGTGTTTGGATATATTCTCAAAGATGTCATGAAAAAAATTGTGTCATCAATGTCCCATTAATATTTTTATGAATATTCATAGGTTTATTAAGTCAATTAAAAAACTTTCAGTTGGAAAAAGAACTCTGTAGTAAATTTACCAGAAAATAAATAAATTTACATATTGTCAAGACATGTTGCATACCACAGTAGACAGCTTTAATAACCAAAACCACTCAATCAATAGGCAGAGAAATTCTGTTTCAGCCATTCAAATTTTGCTGGTTTTATGCCAGTAGGATATACAGCCCAAGTCCCCATTCTACCTAAGTTTCTGCAGTAAGCAGGGATATGTAGTATGAAAAGAGAATTACAAGTTCATTAGGCAATACTACCTTTACATCTCGAAGATCAAATAGTTGTAAGAAAGAGCTGCAGGCCATGCCTGAATGCTATTTTGCTTCTCTCCAGGCCCTGTAAGATCTTATTTTCTTTTGGTGCTCTACTGTACTGATAAAAAGATAAATCTCTTGCCACTGTTCTTTTCATGAGGAAAAAAAAAATAAAAAACAAAGGAAATTTCTAGTGCCATCTATTGGTACAGTTTGAAAACAAGTAGCAAATTGGCTCACCACTTGTAAGATAGAATGTGGAAAATATGACCTCTTGAGTATCAAAGGAGGAAATAAATCTGTTCATAGTGAATTTTTTTTTTAATAAACAAGAATTTTAAATATTTTAAGAAAGGACAATCAGTTCTTAGTCAGTTCTTAGCAGAAATACATATCCTCTCTTGCTTCATGAGGCATTTAAGGAATAAAATAGAGTTCAAAATAAAGTCCTTTCATAAGTTCAGTTGAATTAAGCTAAGACAGAACCAGAATAGCTGTCTATAAGAAGGGTGAAAGAAGAAGGAAAAGTCCTCAGGAATTATGAAAGAAGGTTGATCAACAGCAAAAGAATTAAAAGTAGTGAGCTGTCACATAGAGCTCAGTATGTTTTGATTTCTTCCTTGATTTCAGAAGGCATAGCCAACAAAACTGAAAGTAGTAGCAGAATTGAAGCCATCATTGGTATCTTACAGTTGTCTCATCACTCCAACGCACTCCTGCCCATCTTTTAAGACTCCAGCCATAACAGTTATTTCTTTTTCCTTTACACAAGAAAACACAGCAGCTTCTGAGAGCAATTAATCTCAGCAGTCACCAACACCTTATCTTTGGAAGGAGCTCTCTTTCTCCATTCACTATAGAAGACTAGATTACTAGTTTGGACTAGACATGTAACTTTGAGATGGCTACTCTAATGGTAGATGAATCTGACTGCTGAGATGAGGATACAAGCTTCATTAAAAAAAAAAAACAAACAACAAAGAAATCCCCGAAAACAAAACAAAAACAAACACAAACAAAAAAAAAAATGAAGTAACTGTCTACATCACCCTAATTACATAAGGTATGTAAGTACATGTCTAGGTTCAAGAATGGGAACAGCTTTACCAAAGTCAATTAAATTGTTCATTAAAGATGTTGGAAGGGAAAATTAAATATTTACAGCAAGCTTCACATTGTTTTCATTTAACAAATTTCAGATTGGGGTAATTATAATTTTCCTGAAAAGTTTCATGACATGCTACTCAATGGTTCCATAAAAAGTTATTAAAATATTTACTAAAGTCTGTTCTTAGTAAAAAAAATAAATTTATTAACCATTTGAAAAAAAATTCTTTGATTTCTAGAAATACTGATTAAATTTTGAAGTGAAATTAATTATAAACAACATATCTAAAAGAAATCTGTGCTTGCATAGGATATTTTTTTTGCAACTGAAGCAACATTTTAACGGAGACATATGAGACGCTTGAGTCATCCTTACTATTTTTACTCTTGAAACTCAGCACTAGTAAATAATTCTACTGAATTGGGATTAGAACCTAAAGTTCTATATAAGAATTCATATCTGGAAAAAACCCCAGTGGTAAAGCCAATTAATAAGTATTTCACCCACTCAGCATAGGACTGACAAATGGGAATTCACACAAGTATGTTAGGAGTTTAAACTTTGCTTTAACTTTTTCCTACTACTTTTCATAAACTGGCTTTGTCCTTTGAGCATCATTAAGATTTACCTGCTCCTAATAAGCAAAGTTTATTTTGGTTATTTAAAATATCCTTGTCAGAAAAAGAGCAAACGTAAAAGCACAGCCAGGAGAGGAAAATTTAAAATAGAGAAGTTGAAGCAGCAGAACCCCCCAGTATGGAGGTGGAGAACACATACCACAATGTAAAAGTGGAAAAGTAGGGAACAAGAGCCAGATTAGAGAGAAGCAGGCTGGAGAGTAACAGCCTGTTTTCTCTCCTGTTGTAGTCAGTGGGGAAAGGCCTGTTGACTCAAAAAGGAAAAGATCAGACCATCTTTAGAGCATGTGTTTATTTTGCTGTCAGGTTGGTATTCATGCTTTTATGTAAGTCTAAGTCTTTGACGTAGTGCTCCCTTCATTTTATCTAGAATCTCCTCCTTTAAGTTCCTCTAAACTTCTTTTTTTCTCCTGATGGACGACAGCTATGCTGAATTCAGTTACACCGCTGCTTGTATATTTGATTAAAAGATAGTTGTCTGAGTTATTTGAAGTTCTGCTAGGAGAAAGACTTCATTGTTCAAGGGTTATTATTACTCTGTCTCACGCTCTATTTCTCTCTTTCTTTCCTAAGGTACTGCAGTGCCTATAATGAAGTGAATCCAAATGACTACTTTGAGACTGGCAAAGAACCTGACATGCACACAAAATATTCTTTTAACATTGGTCTGAACTAATCATCCAAAGGGATTTTCTATTTCATTTATGGGATTTGATTCTCCCATGTGTTTTTCTTCTAATGTGATCGTACTGATGCAAAATCAGAAGCACTTCTAAAAAGTCTGGCATGGTTTCAGTCTGCAGGACTTCATAAAAATTCTGGAGAGGCTGAACTAGCCTCTAGCTGATAATGAGGGCAGTCTGATGGAGTAATAGCAACACAGAAGGCATTAGCACCTGTAGGGCAAATTCCCTCCTGCTTCCCTTTTTTTCACTATACAAATTCAAGAGGGTGTGGGCTTCCTTTAGCAGGTATAAAGGAGGTAAAGCTGCCTGTGTGACTGCCTGACACTTGAGTTTCTATTGTACTGATTTGATTATCACAAGGAACTGGTAGGTTAAAGGCTCTGCTATGAAGGACTAAATCAGATGATGATATTTTGTCAGTAAAAGAAAGCTTATGAATAAAGTCACACAATTTAAGGTTTTAATATAAATTTCACAACTCAGGACGGCATTTATAATTTTCCTCTTTATTATTTCAGGGGTTTTTGTTGTTTTTTTTTTAGCAAGTCCCCAAAGAGCAAAATTGGCAGAGAAGCCTGAGCAGTGGTATCAGCAGATCCTGACAATATTTCCTCTAGAATGAGCTGCACTTTTTTCTGCATGTTGTGATCAGTACTGTCTCCAACTTCCACTACTTGTCACACAGTCTTTTCATCAGCCTTCCTCATCCTGCTACCTTAATAATTTTTCATCATTCTTTTTTGGTACTTATTTTGTCCTCTCTCTGTCTCTTGACATGCCTTTACAATTAAATGTATTTATAAAAAAAATTTTCAACAAATCAACAAAATAACATGTTATTTCAAGTGAACTTAGCCCTCTTTTTGCATGTCTTGACTTTTCTGCCCGTTCCCTACAACCATTTACCAGGCAAGCTTCAGGACTGGAACAATGAATCTCCTTCTGTACTGGATCAAAAGCATGGACTTGAGCATGCTTTTGATAACAAATTGTGATTATAAATTCTGTGTAGAATTATGCCTATATTTGAGGAAAGGCTTTTCAACTATCTTGTACCTGTAGTTTTGAGTGTGTAACCTGATGTGTAGGCTTAATGTTAGGAAGGATAGGATTGGTACCACCTATAGCTTTGACATTTTGCTAGAACATTGTTTCCCACTGAAGTTATAGCAAAAAATATAAGAATAATTGTACTGTTAATCCGAGCACAGATCTATCCCTGTCTAAGTCCTCTTAAGCTTTAAAGTGATTGAACAAAAGAGATGTGGGATTTAACCTGCTTTTTAAAATGTCCTAAAGGTAAGATTTCTGACCATGTGCCCTATCTTTCCCATTTTACTGGCATATAGTGCAACAGGACAAGTAGTGTAGATAATTGGAAGCAAACTATTACAATAAATTCATATGCTTTTGAAGGTATACACATGCAAATATATGCCATGATATAAGCTATGTAGAGAAGGTGAGTGAGTATTGGCTTCACATTGTTGTGTACCTGGACCACAAAGTGAAATTCACATCTCAGGAGGATGAAAAGCTTTTGTATTGCTGCAGTAGTTAAAGAGTATTCACCTGAAAAAAAAGGTTTTCAATATGAACAACATACTTAGGATGCATAGACTAATAAAACTTTGCTTCTAATTTAAGAGCAAGGAGGAATTTTCCTTCACTCCTTTCTTTGCCTCCTGCAAAAATAATGATTAACAGTCTGGGGTTTTTACCAGGCAGATTACATTTCAAATGGTTCTAGGAGTGCTCTAACAGTGGAGACATCCTCTGCAGGGATCTTGAGTCCAGGCTACTTAATTTTTGTGGTCAATGCCCACTCTGAGTGGAGAGGCCCAGATTTGGTATAGGCATTTTTCACTGCTGCAGTTTGGTTCCAGATTCATAAAGTTCTAGGACAATCTAATAGCAGGTGTAGACCTAAAACTGAGTCAAGACAAAATCTTTTTAACGTACAGAGAGTTCATATACAATAAATGGGGAAGGAGTGCTTTCAAATATTACATGTTTTTTTAACTTTCTAATACTTTTCCCAATGAATGTTCAATTCATTCTACATACATAAGAATTATGGTGGCAAAAGACTCTTCCCCTTTATAAATAGATACACTCTTCTACACAAACTTCCAACTTACCAAATCACAAACTACCCCTTTTTTTGAAAATTTGTGTTTCAAAAACATCAAAAGACAAAACTCCTGTGGGAAAATTATACCTCATTCCATAACTTCTTTTGTTGCTAAATAAAACCTTAAATCTCTTCAATGCCTTTATAAGGAGCTTTGCTTCTCAGATGCATTAAACCCACCCACTTCCTCTCCATATACTATTGTCATCCCCTTTGAGGTTTGTTTCCTTGTTTGTCCTTTTTAAATGCTAGCATTTCTAAAAAGGATCTTTCAAAGACATTGTACTCAAGCCTTGATGGAAAAGAATCTTCTCATCGATACAGCTGCCCATGCTTCTTTCACTCTGTTTGAAAGGAATCTAAAAAATAACAAATATTAAGCTACTAGAATGGACTTTGTTTCAAAGCATCTTTGTTTCCCTACAACATTTTAAAAAGAGGATGATGTTCTCCAGGAAAGTTATTCCTCCCACTGAAACTGACAGGAGTTCTGTTTTTAAAACAGGTGGAAGTAGAAGTTGGCCTATACTGGTTTGTACAGATCAAGGATGTATTGTATAAGTATATAACACAAGAAAGATTTATGCAAAGCTTCATGGGAAACAATAGGAAAATATTGAAATGGTTTTTTACAATTTAGAAATGGAAATAATTTTATGCATGTATGCCACGCACTATACTGTAGATAAAAGCCTCAAACTTCCATGTATACTCTTGCTGGCCATAGGCTGGATTTGTAGCTCAGCTAAAGCAGTGTAAATCAAGAGTAATTCCATTAAGGTAATTAAGTTAATATACCAGTATAAGCCTGGAAGAAGTGTGTGAAGATTGAAACCCTGTAATTGCATTTGTTTCTAGAACAGATAGAGCATCATCGATATTTAAAAGGACACTGTTCAATAAATTGCTACCAAATGAAACACTGAAAAAAAAAAGCTAACAAGATATAAATCAGTGTAAACCTGTTTTAATAGCAATTTTTATTTATTAAACTTTTCCTTAAGAATAGGGAGGCTCAAAACTCTAATAACTAGCACAACCTGACATTGCCAGATCACCAGTCATAAAAAATGAAGCAAAGAAAATTTGTACAGTTTAGTAAGTGAGTGAAAAGGCAAAGATTCTGAAATTTTTTTTGCTTCTTTGGATTTTTAAAATTTCTTTATGGTCTTAATATCCAAAAATTCATTTAATCAGGTCGTTTTGAAGTTTCAAGTAGGATTTATATAAATTTGGAGTGACTTTATACCTATCTGTGGATTCCTTGTAAGCTAACCCTAAAGGATTTGAGTGTCCAAGGTTAAAAATAAACGGATCAGGAAATAAGCCTATACAGAGAGTAAATGATAAAAAGAGATCACTGAAATAGCATGTCATTCCAAACTGCTGTTACTGAAATAGATGAGGATGTCTGATCAACCAGGGAGCACCAAATAATTTTCTGCAAAATGTTTAACTCTAGTAAGTCTGATTGCTTGTTCAACATAAAAAGACAGTCCAGATCTTTTTTTAGTCTGGAAAGTAACTTTTTTTCCCTGTGAATTATGAGATTAGGGCAATTTATACTTTACATATTTTCTGCTTTTTTATTTTATTTATTATTAAACTGATTATGAGTTCCTTATTTCTCAAGAAAATACTTAAGAAGGAAATACATTAAATAGCAAATTTATGAGATTTATCTCAAATTAATTAAATAATCAGAAATATTATCATTGCTTACTAAGAATTTTACCAGAATTTTAATAATTTCTGCAATATGCTTCAAAAACCCTACCCCAGTTTTGAATTGCAATTCTTAGATCATTGACTGGCAGATACTTTGAATCTCCCATTTTTTAAAGCCTCCCTCTTCTTAAATATTTGCTTTTCCTTGAGTAGTCATTGATGCAATTTTACATTACCCTTTTCAGTCCCTAGTTCATTAACTATTTCTCATTCTGGTTTAGATGAGTGATTCATTTCTAATAATTTTGCTATATAATAATAGACCTTAGTTTTTATCTCTGTCAGATTCCAGATTAAGGGATCAAACTAAGGAGAAATTTTTGGATTAAGGGATAAATTAAGGACTAGTTAGTCGAGCAATTAAATCAGTGAGTTAGGAAAATATGTGCATTTACTTGTTTTGGATCTTGGACTGATTTCAAGACTAAAGGTGAATGGGTTAAAGGAAGGGAAATATTATCTTTGTGTTTTCTTAACCCCTGGATATATTAGAAAGATAACCTGCCATTGGAGAAAATTTAAAGTAACATCATGACATTCTAATTTGCACCATCTGTTGATAATTGCCAATTCACTAACATGTCAAATGTGAAAGGCTGAGGGGATGGAACAAAGGTGGATATGCTTCATGCATGCCAATCTGTTTTCTTTGTAACAGGGGGGAAACTACAGCATCTGAAAAAGAACCTGCTTCAGGATAATAACAAAAATAGCAGCATGAACTACTAAATTGTCACAAAAGAAGGTGGAGAAAGGAACATCTGTCTCCCCACAATTTGTTACAGCAGCCACAGAACATTTCTGTGCTTGTACTTTTCCTCAAGGATGATATTTAACAGAACACAGCCCATGAAAACAAGACATGTTTTCCTTAGTCTTGAAACTATTTCCTTGAGTATACAAGTCTAACTCTTCTCTTAAAGGATGTGCCTGGACAGCCAAGTATATCTTCTCAGATCAGTATACCTGGAATTGATGCTATAAAGGTTGTACTTATTTATAAGGGTTCCCTACTACCAATCTCTGCTGTTAAACAGATGGAGCCAGATGAATCAGTCAGGTAAAATTATACAGCTTTTAAGTGCAACAACAACACAAGGATCCGTGTAAATTCAGATGTATTTGTTGTCTTCATCTTATTTTCTCAGGCTGTGAACAGACACTGAAGAGGTCTAGAATTCCAGATGTTACTTTTCCTCAGCTGGAGAGTACAGTATTAAAGTCCAGCAAGTGTAATAGCTCCCACAAACACTTCCTAATCTGTTTTAAATATAAATCATCTGAGTTATTCTGAAGAGTTCAAATAGGAAGCACCCCCACCCTTCTTTCTATTTGCACAATTGAGAGGGTAGGACCTCTGAAGAGTAAGCACTAAGGAGCATGTTTGGGCCATTCTGCTTGTAAGAACAAACTTTAATCTTCTCTCTGTTCATCCTAATCCTATACTCTGAACAGCAGGAGCAGCTAGTATGACTACTAATGCTATTTAAAAAAAAATCTTTTGAAGAATATTTTTGCCAGCTGCAAATTTTGACATTTTCTCAAGGAACTCAAATTTAGTTCACTTAAACAAGTGAGATAGTTCTTTGATATAACTGAGGCTTCTCTTAGTTTTTAAATGTGGTATATTAGACTTGAAAGGAAAGAAACATGCAGAATTTTCATATTTTAAAAACAAAATATTCTTTGGATCTTTTCACTGATATTCATACATGTAAATTGTTTTCTTTCTATGTATGAACATATATAAAGATTTTAGCTATACTGCAGAGAATTAGGCTGATTATATTAATATAGAAAAGAAAACAGGCTCAGTTGCTAAAAGCTGCTTCAATATTTCTGTGTGATCAACAAAAGTTATAGAAAAAAGAAAATCTCTGATTCTCCTTTATCTGCTTTTCTTGTTCTATATCTGTAGGAGGAACTCTGGTTTAGAAAATCTTCACAATATCATGTAAATACAGTAAGATATGTGTAAACTAAAGCAAAATAATCACATTAGCAGCTTAAAAGAGTCTTTTACTGGGAAAGACATGAAAACCTTTCTTATATCTGAAGACAGGGAATATGAAAGCAACTATTGACAGTTGAAGGTGAAAGAAAACATATTGTTTCTGTTTACTTACCCTTGGTAGAGTTTAAATTGTTTCAAGATTAAAAAGTTTTTGTTAGAATTGAACTGATTTAAATCTGTTTGCTCTGCTGCTGCTCTTTTTATAGCATCTGTAACATTAGTTTCTGCTTAAGTAACTGTTTGCTGATGGACAATAGACCACCAGCTAATCCCACAAAGAACAAAGAAAGATATTGCATAATCAATATTCAGGTGGAGATTTATTGATTCTCAGTTTTTTGTTCCTGCCATTTACTACAGCAACTGCACGACATCTGCAGTCAGACCACTAAAATTATGATAATCTCACAAGTTAACCAGAGATGGGTTCATTCTGTATTTAGAGAAGAGACTTTCAGGAAGATGTCATGATGTTCTTCAAAATGCTATAAACTCATTTATATGGGCACACTCTCCTCCTAATATCTTCACAAAATGAATGAGTAAGGAGGAATTTAAATTAGGTCTTCCATATTTTAATAAAATAGATTGTTTCAATATACCCTTCCACTTGTGCGAAATAGCAGATATTTTTCCTTCTAGAAAAACCTCATTGTTACATTTGCAGATTTTTCTCTGTCTCTCTGAAAACAACAGTATTTACTTTAAAAATGCAGGAGTTGGATGCTGCACTACTTCACCAGCCAGTAACCAAATCAACATGAAGCTCTGAATGATTAAATGATTTTGCATGAGTAGTTATAGTAGAAACTGTTTGGTCATTCACAAAAAAAAACCCATTATCTATTTCTTGTCTCTTATTCAATTCACATTATAAATAGAGATAAATAAAGAGTCTGTTTGTTGTTAAGATTCTCATTTTTGAGTTGTCTACTGCTGAAAAAATACAAGAATCAGAGAGTGAAACCAACTAGTCCATAGCATTCAGGAACTTGAATGGAAAGAGGATCCAGTTTTTATTTAAACCAAAGGAGAAAAATCATCTGAATCATATAAGGAACCCAAAAGTGTAGGAAGACAAATCATTCACTGTTCATGTTCCAAATCTAACTGCATAAATAAGTAACATAGAGAAATATGGGAATGAAAACAGATCAAACACAAACAGAAAATAGAATATATAGGAACAAACTGAAATTAAAAAAAAAGAAGAAGCTGGGAAGGTTTGCATTTCTATGCTTCTATTCATTGCTTGTGAGTCAAGCCATAGAAATTGTTTCAATCCCATGAATTAAAAAGATTAAGAATAGAAGAATCAGTGGTAACATGCAACAAGAGTAAATCTCTTTAAATTAATATTTTCCTCATTTTTCTATGAATCTGATGATGATGATGATTATGATGAAAACACCAGTAAGGTGATGAGCCATTATAATGGATATTGCTGCAAGTGGGATAGACCCAAAATATGAAGAGCTTATAATATCCAAAGTAGAGGAACAAAGCCTTTTTATTCCTGAATTCAGAGCAAAATGAAACACAGAATTGCAGACTTCACAGCCAGATTTTGTAGTAGTTTTATTTTTTTTTTTTTTATTTCCTGGGTTGTTTCATATCAGTGGAGAATGGAAGATAAGGTGGGAAAAGGAGGGCAGAATGACAATCCATTAGTTTGATAAATAATAATATTCAAGGCTTCTTCTGAAAGGCATTTTGAAAGAAAGAATAAGATATTGCCAGTCTAACCTGATAGAATGCATTGAAGAATGATTGATTTTCTAGATGGGAAAAGAGAGCAGATCTTATCAGTCTGATACCACACAGGAATTGTTAGTTAAGAAGAGGAGAAAAAAGGGATTAATCTGGGAATTATAAAGTGGAGAAGGGACTAAAGGAGGGGTGACAATAGAGTAAAGAACAGGAATGAGCTCAGGTAGAGGGAGGTTGCAACTGCAGTTCCTCAGTGATTGGTCTCCTGAGTGGTTTCGTTAATGTTTTCTTTAATAACCTTGAAAGGAATATGATACTGAGTTAAATGAAATATATAACTTGTTAGGAAAATTGGGATATGATGCAGAAAGAATTGGATGACCCTGAGTACTGGAAAAATAGGAGAAGAATGAAATTCATTAGTAAGAAATATATGGTTGTGCATTTAGGAATTAATAATAACATTTTTTTCAGAAAATCAGAAATTCATTATTTGGAAATGACTGAGGAAGAAAATCTGTCTCTACATGTCACAGACAACTATGTACCATCATGACAGTATGACCATGAGAAAAAAAAATGTGACCCTACAAAGTATCATTTGAAGTGTTTTCAGAGAATATAGGCAGGAATCAATGACATTGTACAAGGCAAAGTGAAATGTCATGAAAAACAATGTATGTAATTCTGATCAAATGCAATCAAAAAAAGACTTATTGAAACTTGAATAGGTTGGAGAAAGGTGCATAAGATCAGGAAAAAGGCTTCTTACAAAAAGAAACACAATGTTATTAGGTATTTATGAATTTAGTCATAGAAAAGAAGGTCAAGAAGGACTTGGAATATATGCAAGGTGTGAACACAAAAAAAGTTTAACTCTTTAAGTGATAATGGTGATTTAGGATTTAAGCAAAACAAAAGACAATTAGCGAGGTCATGAATAGACAGAGACAAGAAAGGAGAATAAAATTTCTGACTTAAGAGCAGTGATTTATCTACAGAAAGAGCACAACCCCAAAAAATTTGACCTATTTTTAAAGTGGAATTTGTTTAATTTATTAAAAGTATTATGTGTTATAGATACCTGTAATATCAGAAACTGAACTACATTTCAAAAATTAATTTTATCCTAGTCCTATGCTCCTAAGTGTTTGCTGACTTACCAGTGAGACAGACTTATCACCTACTAATGCAAATCAAAATGTCAGATTTCAGCCCTTGGTTGTACTGCCAGAGAAAATCCCTAATCAACATCAGCAGCACATGGTATATACAACTTTTCGCTGAACTAGATAATGCCTCTCAATTGGAGTTGGAAATCTTTGTTATGTTAGGATATTTCCAATTTTTATTTAAATATTAAAAAAAAAAAGGTTTTTACTTGTCTGCATTTAGTGTCATTATGCTATTGTATGTCCTCTCCAATTTTCAAAAGGCAGGTGAGGCATGATTAGAGGTGTGAAGATCCTGTCACAACATACTGTTTCAGGACTTTCCAGGCACTCCAGTTAGAGCTATATATGACCCTTTGGGA
The DNA here is from genome assembly GCF_012460135.2 of Molothrus ater. NCBI lineage: Eukaryota > Metazoa > Chordata > Aves > Passeriformes > Icteridae > Molothrus > Molothrus ater. The sequence goes on along the minus strand of NC_050480.2, from coordinate 102,123,642 downwards.
AGGCAGGAACCATCTGTTTCTAATGGGATAAAGCTTCTGTTTCTAACCCTGCAGGGCTGCAAGATATTGAACTTACAGTCTTTTTTACATTTAAGGCAGAGTTCATTTTGAAAGGAAGAGGGGGAGAAAGACAGAAACAATTCTCTGGCAGTTATTGCTTGAAGTGACACTGAGTTCGAGAATGGCAGAAATAATCCATTAAGAGAAGATACAATGCAGGAGAGAATAAAACATTATATTAGCTTAATATAATACAGTCCTCCAAAATCAGGACATGGATAACTCATGACATGTTTATCACTCACAGAGCTGATTTTAACACCCTATTCAGTGGAAGAAAACTGGTTTTAAACTTTGTGAATTCATGGGGACAGTGTGACAAAACATGCAGATATCTGTAAGTAGTTAGATCATGAGGACTGAAAAAGATAAGCTTAACTTAGTAAAATTTTCAAAGGAAAATGCTGACTGTGTAAAAAACCAGTAGGATCTCTATTAACTAGAGAATGAAATTAAGTGAGTCAAACCAAAAAGGTAAATCAAAAAGGTAAAGCAAAGGAATGTAAAATGCTATTCCCCTCTACTGATGCTTCAGTATAAACTGAAGAGGAATCCAGCTGCCCAATAGAGTTGATGAAGGACTTCTTCTCTAAAAATTTGAAGAATTGGTTCTTGCAGGGGGATGTTTCAGAGATACTTGAATTCCCTGTACCCACAGTGGTGTGAGGTGATGTCTCTTGGAGAGGGATATGCTGTATGCTTCACTTCAGATCCTGTGGCAGGTGAGAGAGCTTTTGCTGGCAATGTTCTACATACTACTAATATTCTATATTGGCAACATACAGACAAAAAGATGCCTTCTTCCATCATGTCATCCTGAAATTAGGATTTAGCTCTCCTCATCTCTTTTTCTCAGAATTCAGGAACAAAGGGGAAACATGACTTGCCTTCATTTGTGATCCCTCTTGCTCACAGCTGCCTTTGCCAAAGTGCTGGCCCTTTATACCAAAAATTACCAGAAAAGGCAGCCTTAAAAGATAAAGCAGGACACCAGTCTCAGAGTTGGGACAATGATTTTATTTTAATCTAGTTCCTTTCTTACCAGATAAATACCAGTCTTCCTTTGCTCTTGCCCCATGACTTTTAACTGCTTGATTGTAAGCCAGCTGAGTGTTGCAAAACTCCACAGACCTGAGAGTTTGGGCACTTTGTCAGGATACAACTGTTCAGTGCCCTCTTGTTGAGTAGCTTAGGACCCAGAACAGGATTCTACCACTTGTCTATATCAACCCTTTACAGAAAAAAAAATAAATCCCAATCAACAGACAACATGCCAGAGGATGCTAAATATAATTTCATAGTCCATATTTGTCAAGCTTCTCTAAAGTCTTTGACAGCATTTGGGTGTCTATTTGCACTGCCTGGTATGAATGCAATTCATCTGTCTGGGCAATTAAAATTAAGCACCCTGAGGGCTTTAATCTAAGAATGAAAATACTGTATTTAAATGCCTTAGGAATTACACTATTTCAAAAAGTACAAGAGCATTGGATTTCTTTTAGGTACTACGGTGGATTTAAGGCAGTGTATCTCACCATGAATTCCTAGACTCGGATTTTCAAAAAAACTGCAAAAAGGTACACACTAGGAATGGATTTTAAAAGTAAGATGACAGGTTGCATGTTTCTTGCATATTAATTAAGTCCCGTAAATAGGCTTTAGTCACTATAGAAACAACAAAATTTAATTTAACATAACTTTCTGTTTTATTAAGAAAAAAATAGTATTGTTTATTTTTACTTGTGTACACACACATATGAATAATACACTTTTATGGCATAAGTTTAAGAGCCAAATGACCTATATAGTTTATTTACTATGCAGTTAAGAGAAACCCACTTTAATAACTTCTATTTTTAAATACAAGACAACTAGGAATAGATTAATGAGGCCTAATACTATGAAAAGAAAATTAACGATACATGTGGAGATAATACTTCACAGCACAAGCCAGTAGGGGACTATTCTCCATTGGAAGCCTGAGTTCTGTGAAGGTTCAATGATGCAAGTGTATGCAGTATAATATTAGCAGATAGTTTCAGTTTGCAGAACTGTGGAAATTCTGTTTTCTAACAGGATGTTATAGACAGATATTAGAAAGCTCACCCAAACACCTTTGGTCCTGCTGAAACCCCTGAGATAGTCATCTTCCCCAAACATCAAAACAATAATATGCAAGGTTACAAGAAGAACAAAATTGTTTGAAATGTGGAATTCCTGCACTAAATGAAATTAAAAGGGCCTATTCTAGTAGGTCCCAACCTTGTAAAGAGTTCACATTCCTATGTTTAGCTGTGTGAATAGTCATATTGATTTCATATTCAAAACTCTTCATGGGATTAAGGTTTAAATTGGGGTCAGATGTCTCTGGTCGCTTCTGTTGCCCTTCTTGAACTCCAAGGTACTACTCACATGCTCAATATTAGATGTTTGCAAGGTCAGAGTCTCAGTCTGGAAACAACGAAAGTAAAAGCAGATACAATAGAGAAGTAATTTTGCATGGTACAATGATTAAAAAAAAATTTAAAAAATGTTCTTTTTATATCCAGTTATGAAGATGCTTATAATGAGTTGCATAACAAATCTTGGCTAAAAGTCCCTCAGGAACATATTTCTGGTACCAGTTTGGATTCTGTCTCATAAGATTTAGAAAAGGAAATTGAGATAGGCTTGTAGCAGAGATTTGCATGCTAGTCTTCAGGCATATGACTACTTAATAAGTTTAATAACTCCAAATTCTATGCAGTAGATGAAGATGCATATGTTTCACATGCCCAAAGTAATCAGGGCACCTAAAAGAGGACACAAAGCCAAAATGAAGTGGCTAGATCTCTGGCAGCCTGAACTACTCGAATTGCTTATCTTGCTTTTTTCTATACTGTTGTGTAGGATTTTGAGTTCACTCCTTACCCCAGATCTGGTGTTGCTCCATTATTGGCCTTATGAAGGTCCTTCAATGCACTGATCAATCACTTCTATTGTCTAATTTTCTGTAGATATATTGAGCTTAGGTCATGCAAGAAGGTGTCATGGTACCAGAATATTTCAAAGGAAATCACGGGAATATCTGACCACAGGGAAGAAAATGAAGCACAAAATTTTCCAGTTATGGACTTGAAATATCACAAGACTCTTGAAGAGCTCTATTCCCTCAGAAATTTCTAAGAGATATAGTCCTCCAAGGACATAAGAATCACTATTGCTGACATCTGTTCATCTTTCAGAAATATTCACGAGTCTTGGATTAAGCATTAGCATTAAGATTGGTGTATTTAATAAAAATTAAAGACACCAATCTCCTCTGCCTTCTTTATCTCACCTAAAGAACTCACAAAATAGCGAAGAATATATAATTCCCACTCCCTGCTTTCCCTTTCCCTACCTCCTTTACTAAAGCAGTATAAACAATCATCTACTATGCAAGTGGAAAGCACCTGGTTAAAAAAGGGGGAACACTTAGATTTCTAACTGATGAAGCTGTTTCACTATTTCTGGATCATTTATATTTCCACAAGAAGGGGATGATCTCACATTCCAGGTGAGTGCTCTAACTGGCAGGCTGGCAAATTGTTCTGCTCTACCTCTGGCTCCTCTGTTATTCAATTATTTCCTGGTAAATGAGACAGAAGATGCAGAGAAATTCGCATCCTGGAATACCTTATCAGTGGTACCCCCAGGCAGCTTGGGTTCAGTCAGAAGAAAATTCAAAATTTAGCTGCCTCACATCTCATCAGCCACTGAATTGCCCCTTCAATATTACAGAAGCTTTGCCTTTCTTACAGTCTGGCTACTGTGGATCTATCCAGGTAAAACTGTTCTGGAAATACTTGTTTTATTAATCAAGCTGAGATTTAAGCAGGATCTTGGCAGTTCACTCTTGAATGCTAACAGAATTAAACTATTGTGCATGACAGGATTAAATGGCTAGGAGAACTTCACTAATGGGAATTTAGGTGCTCAAGGGCTTTAACATTGGCTCCTGCACAAAGTCAGGAGGTGGAGGGCTGTGAAACCCAGTAGTGCTCTAGAGAAAGGTGTGCTTTACCACTCAGGAATGAAATCCTTGTAGTGTGCATCAATGTTTCATCTGGAGAGCAACCCCTCATCTCAGGTGTTCTATAATTAATGGAACACAATATTGAATCCTATTTTTAGGCAAATTATATTTAATAATCAAATAGAGATGACAGGTATGACTGAGTTCAGCTTGCAATTTTCTTTAGCTAGTGTACATATAAGAACTACTTTAATGACTCAGACTATAAAACAACCACTGATCCCTAGTTACAGAGGAAATTTTTTTGTGTGTGTGGCAATGCAAAATCATCGGGGTTACTTTCTCTTTCCTTGAGCAGTTTTTGCTGAAAATTCTGCTATGTTTCTTCTTCTGTTATATTTTCAAAATCAGTATCTGCATGTAGATGCATGGATACATCTTCTGCATTGCATTCCCAAGTAGGAGCTAACAAAGAAACGGGCAAGGAAACTGAATGTTATGCTTAAAAAATGAACTGAGAATTTAAGGACATAATCAGCATACTTGGATTTTGGTGAGGTGCTTGTCTATTCATTTTACTGGCATTCAAATAAACACCAAATACAATAATTGAGAAACAAAGATTTCCGGAGAGCTCATGAAAAGTAAACACAGAAGTCATGTAAGCACTTTCAAAAATCTCACTGCATGGATGAGATTCATCTCTCTTAGTGCAGCTATATAAGAGCTACCCTTGTCTAAGAAATCTGTCAGGTGTTCTTTTCTAACCATTGAAGAGCAAGAGGCATATCCAGAGGGCAACTTTTCTCATTTCTAAGTCTCCATGGAAGGGGAGGAGAATTCCAAAAAGTCTAATTTTTATTTGATCACGCTCAGATAAGTCCTACATTTAACTTTCTATAACACTCAATTCTTGTCAAGATTAAGAGGATGGATGTTTTCTGACTTGTTAAAAACTAATGGCCAAAACTCAAGTGTGTTTAGTTCACTTCTACTTCATTCCTCAGTCCAGATTCCCACTGGTACAGACTCCTGACACACTGGCCATTGTGCTAAATCAGTCAAAAGTTTGTCAAGCTTAGGATGATTATTGTAGGAAGTGTGGAGTCCACACTTGTTAAAAGTTCAAAGATACTTAGGCTGGAATTCCAATTTTCTCTGTTTGTTTTTTTTCTCCCAATGTATAACAAGGTCAATAGTGTATATAGTGTAAGACAACATAAAAGTAAAAAAAGTTAACATTGGTTTTCATTAATGTATTATTTTACATTTAAGAAAACTGCATATATGTTATATATAATGCTAATTTTTTGCTGTGTTTTTAAAATTTATTTTTCACAAAGTATTCTTCCAAGTTTTTCAGCCCAAAGCAAAATAACAGCCTACATATACTGACTGATAATCAAAAACATTTACAGGTGCTCATCATATTCATGCATTGGTTAAAAGCATCCTTTAAAGCATTTCTAACGCTTTGTAACCAGTGCAAATACTTAGTAATAAGTATTTTTGTATGACACAAAACACTCTCTGGCACTTTGTAATAGCTTTTTCAATCTGTATTTCCTTTGTGCTCACAGCTTCACAGCACTGTTATTTGTGTATATGGTTATATGTGAATCTGGATGCAGCTGTGTGCAGGATTCAGCTGACGGTAGCACAAAATGCATCCTTTCCAGATTCAGCTGTGACAGAAAGAAGCTCAGATTTCTTTAGCATCTTCCCCAGCCCAAGTCAAAAGAGACTTGGATGCAGTCAATGAGGTGACTTTGCATTCTCTTTGGTCTAAACAGTATATTTAGCATAGGACTGAAAACCTGTATTAGCTGAGCCACTGGAATCAGGTAGCAGAGGATCCAGGAATGAGAAAATCTGGGGGTAGAAATTAATGCTGTATGTCTGTTTCAGGTTTCCTCATTTAGTTCATGTGGAAGCAAAGCAGTTCCATCCTCTTTGCTATTTTTAACATGATTTTAAGCAACCTCATGGATGCCTACACTTGTGCTATATTCATATTTCTTATTTACAGTCTCAGCAAACCTTAAATAAGATCAGACTTTGTTCCTTATAGAAAACCCTGATCTGACCTGGAAAAAAAAGCAAAAAAAAACAAAACAAAAACAAAAACCAAACAAAAACCACTTTCGTTTTATCCATTAATGTTATTTATTATTATTGCTATTTCCTGTCAAATCCCATCTTGCTGATTTCTTTCACCCTGACTGAGTTTCCTCCCCACCCTTGCAGAGCTGCCTGCTGGCTGCCTATGACAGGCAGGCTGAAACACCTGGGTGCTCGTCCTGCACAGCTGTACACAAGCCACTGCCCAGCCATCTGCAGAGCAGCCCATATGGCCATTTCTGCCATGGAGTGGGCTGACAGGCAGCTCCATCCGAGAGAGAATGTTCATTCTATAATTAGAAAAACATTGCATTAGGACTGGTTATAGTAAGAGCACTATCAAGCCTCTGCCCCAAGCTCAACCTTTATCCCAAGTTCAAGGATATTTTCTTTACTGGTTTGTTTGTAGGGAGTGGTTTTGTTTGTTTTTTCAGCTTCTGTACCTTCCCCTGCCACCTGTGAGCCAAAGTGCCAAAATGCCATTACAGTGGCTGTTTTTGCCATGTTTATTCTGAGTCTGCAAATAGAATACACAGAAAATTCCATTTCAGAATTCGCTTTGGTGAGTTAAATTTTAGTCCAGCCCAGATAATAGGTAGGGATGCTGTTGTCTGAAGAGTCAAGAGGAAGAAAAAAAAGAAAATTGTAACATCAATAATATGTGAGTTTAGATGGCTCAGAAAAAAGTCAGGTATGAGACAATGACTTAACTCCTAATCTAATACCCTTACAAGTTTGTGGGGTCTTCCCCTCTTGCCATTTTGTGCACAATACAAACTACAGTATGGAACTACAAACATCATCAGAGACACTTTGGGATATGGTGGGAAAAAGAAACTGAGACACTGGGAGAAAGAAGAAGGGAGAGAAAATCTCAGCTGATGTAAATATGCACAGCTTCAAAAAGGTTACGATGATGTTTTCAGTCAGATAAATTAAGCTTGTACTTCCTACAAATATTCACATTGTTGAATTATATTATTCCTCACTTCCTCCTCTTGTTTTCTTCCTGAATTTTCACCATTGATTTACCACATAAGAATTGCAATTTGACTGTTTATTATATTAGAGACAGCACAATATTTTTAACCTACATAGTCATGGGCATAAGAAGGTTTCTCATCAAAAGAGAGCTGCAAGCAACGTTTTCCCCTCCTCCAGCTCAATTAAGAAACAACATGTTTTTCCTCTCAGTGCTTGCCTTTTATCTATTCCTCTTCTCATGTTTCTCTGTTATTTTTTCTCCTTCATGGCATAACAGTGGTACTGAATGCTGATGAGATAATGCTGATGAGATAATACTAAGTTTAACCCCATGGACTCCTTTCCCTAATTTCTTCAAGAACTAGAAATATGACCTGAGCTTTTTGAGGTTCCCTGGTATTGCATTGAACTGATACAGATGTCACAACATTCCCACTTTCTCCAGGACCATTGAATACAGAATAGTTCCTGGAGACAGAAGCAGTTGGGAAGCAACATACTCTGTGTCAAAAGCAACTGCTGGATGTTGTTTGACTTTTTGATGGCTTCTTATTTAGTTTTCTCTTAAAAAAAAGTGAGACTTGTTTCCAAGACAATCATTATTCCATTCAAATTCTTTCTATCACCATTTTACAAACACAAAAAAAAAAAGAGAGCCTGTATCGGAAAGTATTGTATTAATTATTTTTATAAATATCACTTTTTATACCCACTGGGACTATAGAGAATTTTCCTATATCTGAATTTGTTTAGCTGTTATAACATTCAAATATGGATATTTGAAAAGTGGGAAATATAATGGAATTTTTTTCCTTTTTTTTTTACAATAAAATGGAAATAGCTGCTGATACTGCAAGTAATGTATTTTGTAAGCATTCAGATTTAGTGACATTACTTAATTTAGAAGTTCTACTTTAATTATATTTGTGAAAATTTGAAAGTTGGTCGAGTGAAAGAATTCCTTTCATGGTATGGATAAGTACATTAATTCTAATGGAACATTTTTGCTGTTGTAATACATACCCTTTCTGCAATGTCTGCTTTAAACTATAGTTTTCTGCATGCCATTTAAATTTACATATTAATTTCAAAAGACCGTTGATTAAAACACACATAATAATGAAAGAAAAGTTTAGCAAGGCTTTTTATGTTTCTTGCAGAAGGGTGAAAAATGCTCTTTTCAACTGTGATGTTTTCTTCATTTTCTAACAAGCATTGATTGCAAATTAATATGTGTTATCAAAGTTTTCATGAACAGGAGGAAAGAAAGAAAGATGGGGTAATTTGAATTGTCAAGATAATATGAAACTGAGGTTTTAGTCTTCACTGAAAATTATCTGAGCAGTAAGATTTCTAAGTTTTCTTTTTATCTTTTTTTAAGATTACTGAAATACAGATCAAGGAAAAACATAGGTAAAATAATTGGAAAATTTTCAAAGGTGGAAAAAACAGCAAACCACCACACCAAAATACTTTTTTCCAGGCTCTCAGAGTCTCTTACCATTCTATTTTGTTTTATTTTCTCAAATATCTCTGGAAATATGAACTCCTGCAGCTTTTAGACATGTTTCTAGTGCTATATATCATAACTAACCTTGTGAATTTGCTCACAGGTTCCCAAATCACTGAGCTAAAAAAGTATATCAAAACATAGAAGAGTAAATTAAATTTGTAAGTTGTAACCCTGCTGGATGCATTGATTATCTGAACGTCCCTTAACAGCATTGTTGTACCAGATAACCACCATCTGGTAGGAAGTGACACCATTGAACATACTGCTACAGCCTTCCAAGTTTTCTTAGTCATTATTGCAGAAAATCCTTCTGACCCTCCTTACATTGTATCTCAGTTTATGAAAACATTTGTTAGCAGAAAAAATATGTGGACATAATTATTTGTTAATGGGGGACCCCGTCATTTTTCAGCATCCTTTCTGGGAGCAGTGGGAGCACTGCACTTGCTGAGGAGTCTCACTCTTCACAGCAGGGCTTATTGCCAGGTAGAAACCACCATCCTAACTAGTAACACAGGATATTGTTTTCAGATACACTGATGACAGATTGAAATCTAATGGTCTACAGGTGATAATGTGGAAAAAAACCCAGGATACATAGCAAAACTTTGTGTAGATAGTGATAGTCATTGTGTCAGCAAGGGAGACAGGAAGAGAGACCTTCAATACCAAAATATGTGTGTGTGTATATATATATATATATTTTTTTTAAACTACAAACAGACAAGGTCCTTTCTAACAATGTATGATAATGCAAATTCTGACACCACTGTATAATTAATTTATGTTGTACAGATGTTAGAGAAACTCAACCAGCCATATAGAAATAATGGATCTTTAGTGAATGGAACAAGCAATTGTCATTGTATTTGCCAGTGAAAGCCTACAGAAACAGTTATTTTTTAGAATGAATTTAAACTTCCAGTTTTAAAAAAGGACGCCTGGCACCTAATAATTAGCAAACCAGAATCTATGCACCAAATTATTATAATGTACATATTCATTTCATTAGATTCACACCACCGTGTGGTGTAAAGCGGGAATAATTAAACACCAGATGGTGGTGCAAACTCCAATAGCGAGAGCTCATGCATAATGCATGAGAATGGGATTTGCTGTTGTTTTTATCCATTTGGAGCCATTATGCTACTCTTGGACCCCAAACAATGTCTCAGAGAAAAAGATCTCTCTGTATTAAGCATTCCTCTATATCGAACAATTTGTTCATTTGTCTTGTCATATCCTCATCAGTTATCTTCCTGCTCAACTTCCAGAATTTCCGAGAACACATTATTTTCTGGCAGCACTCACAAAACTCCTGAGCTTTTCCATCATGCAGAAGCACCCGCGCTTACGGGATATCATTTTATGTTTCTGCCAGCAGTATAAAGTTTAAGATTAGGACCTTTGGAAATTGAATCTGATTTTTAATGATTGTAGTGTCACATTTCCAGCCTGAAATACTTTTAAAATGTCATTAACTGATGTACCATTAATCATTTAGAATTTTTTGACCATTAAAATATCTTTTTTTTTTCATTAAAGAAGTAATGAATATGAAAGTGAAGTGGAGACAGGATATATAGTATATTAATGGCTGGCATGGAGAGCAGATTAGTATGCTTAATTCTCCTTCAGTCCTGACACTCTCACTTAGGTGTTTATACTGCTCCTGAGTAAAACATTGGCAGTGATAAAAAATGAGTAGTTGACCCCCTAATCAGTCCTGGTGAAGGAAAACAAGGAAGTTAGCATCTGACCACTACCAAATGAGTCAAAATCAGGAAGGTTAGAAATCAAAGTGTACTTTTTTAAATTCTGCGTGAGAAAATATATTCGTGATAAATACTTTTTGGTGCATGCAATGTTCACAGAAGTTACTATCCCCTCCCACAACAGAACTTCACTTTGCTAATTCTGTGCTAATGAATGAAATACATGGGACCTGCAGCTTAGTTGCTGCTCTTTAGTCTTGCTTCCCCACATCTGAAAGTTCCCCTTACATTCCAGTACCCTGTCTGTCTGTCTGTCCAGAAAATGGGAATCAGCATGCCAGAAGTCCAGCTGTTTCACAGACATAGCAGCTACATACAATGACAATTCTGCTGTTATTTTTTGTCAGCAAGCCTTGTGAAAGTTGTGTGCCTTCCAGCACCTTTTTGAAATATGAGTAGCTCCATGTCTGGATGACACAGCACACACCCAGAAAATATACGGCAGAGAAATAGGGATACAAATAAGAATACAAATGTCTTTTTTAAGACATTTGTTGTCAGTCAGCTCAAGAGTAGATGAAGCTCCACTTCCTGAGGGGAAGCAAGGCGGAAACATTGTTGCAGCTGCTTCCTTAACAGAGGATGGGATACCATGGCTCCCATTGTCCCAAAGGAAAAACTATCAGAAAAATTTCTAACTGGCATCAGGTAGCTTTACACACGTGACTTAATGCAAATACTATACATAATAGTAAGTGCTACAGCAAACCTCTTTTGCCACTGGCTTGAATTGTCTGAAGTCCGCAGAAATATTCACAGGACCAGTTACCAGAGTTAGAAATTTTTTCTTGGATTATCTCATAAACCTATGCCTCACTGTGATTCATCCTCTCATTGGCCTGGCTGCAAAGTAGGACCATTCAGAGCAAGGGTAATTCAGGACAGAAAACTTTATTTTTTGGTCCTTCTGCACTGGAATAAGTGGGAAAGCACTGTGACCCAGCAAACATTGAAGCAGAGCTTTCCAAAGCAACTCGGTTTTCCCTGCAGGGTTAAGTTTCAAGTTGCTCAGCTCCATTTTGCTAAAACCAGCTACTGAAATCACAATGAGGTCACAAACCATCTACCAAAGAAGAGTTTATCAGGTTTCACTCACTGCTTCAGCTCCACCTCTTTAGCACACACAGCTTGTGCTTGCCTCAGTGGAGGTGAAGCATCTTTTCCATTGCTCTCTCTCTGGATCCCAGTCTGAGTCCTGCAAGGCTCCATGTTCACCACTGTCGAGTTCCTCAGAGATTTAGTAGCAGAGTCTTTTCTCCCAAAGATCTTTTATTCATTTGGACAGGGTTTAAACAATCTGAGCTTATATCCACAGTAACAGTATTTTACCTCAGTAGTACACTGGCAAAGGGCTTCTGTGTGGATGCATCTGTTGCCAAATAAGTCCTTTACATGTACTAAAAAGCATCCAAAAGCTGTGCTGTTGATGTAAGCACAGGTGCCCCAGGAGCATTAGAGATTTCTGCCATCACAGCTGTATCAGCCCTTGGTTTTGCCCTGACTGCAGTACACAGCTGTACTGTGAAGGATCTGCATTATGGACTTAGAGAAGCATGCTGACAGAGTAATAGTCATTGCTAGGATTATCACTTTTTTCATAGTCTTGGGTTTTGAGTCAGTTGGAATCTTTTTTTTAAATTAAATTCCTTTCCTCAGAAGAGTTTTATGAAGGTTGAATCATTTTAGTGAAGCCTAAAGCAAAACAAAATATACAGACCCTATAGAATAAAATACAACCAGAAAATCTTGATTAAAAATTTTCTCTGAAAAGGTTTTTTGATGGGAATTGTAAGTTCTGTAATACCGAAGTTTCTGAAAGGATTAAGCAAAATAAAAAAAATTTGTCTCATGAAAATCTAAATTCGGTTATTTCATTACATTATGTAGTCTTCTATTCAACTTCCAACTGCTTCAAAAGGTTTAATTTCTGATTAATGACCTATTTGTGTAAGGGCTTATGGAAAGTACAGCTGAAGTCACTGTGCTGTCTTTACCAATGCGCTCGTTTGAAGTCTGCAACCTCTTCAGTAAAGTGCAACCTTTATATCACAAGTTTAAGGCTCTAGGCTCTAGAGATTATACTAGGCTCCTGAGGATTATAATTCAATAATTCCCACAGTCCACTGTCACAAAGATCTAGAGAAAACACTGTTTTCTCTTGGGTTAGCATTAAATATTTTTTAAGAAAGCTGAATATGTTGAAATAAGACACTTTACAAGTGCAGTTTTCTTGTGCTTAGGGTCCAAAAATAATACATTCACTGTCATGATAAACCTTGTACTTCATAGCAGTCCCTGAGCTCAAGCACGAGCACTGCAGCCACAGTGAGGGGCATGGTGCTGACTCTCAGTGCAGCAGTGTGAGCACATCTCTGTGTGAAAGCCCGTAGGGACACATCCCAAGGTCAACATCCCTCACCAAGCATGACACAACAGCTTTTTAGTGCAGTTTAGTATGTGCAATTTGCCTGCATTTTGCCTACACAGAAGCTTTCTGGCTCTTGAGACATCCAAACTATATTTTCCACTTATTTCAGTTTCCCTTCCTTCCACCCTTTTTCTTTTTTTTTTTTTTGAGGTAGAAGAAAAGACTTGGAAATTCTGACAATCCAACCATACACGTAGTTCTAGATCTGACCCTGAGTTCAGCTCAGAGCTTGTATCACCAAGGTTGTGGTTCTATCCTGTGCAGGCCATCCAACTTAAGAGCTGGACAAGTCGGTCCCTTCCAACTCATTGCATTCTTTGTGTGTGTATGGGTGTGATCAGACAGGTTAAGCTCTGAACTGAACTGGATGATTCTTAGTTTCTCCTCACGGCTCTGTGTATAAAAGGAAAGAAGAACATGGTGATGTCTTTGCAATTTTATCTAGAATGGCACAGGACCCATCCCCTACCATTGCTGCTCCTAAAAGATTGTTCCCTGCTGACTTCTTGGATAAAACAAGAGTTCCGTTCACCCTGCCACCTCCTTGAAAAAAGAGCAGAATCTGGGCAGAATTCAGGGCAGAAAGGATAGAGCTAACCACAGTAGTATTATCTGTCCTGCATTAAATTTCTTTTTTCTTCAAATTTCTACCTATTTCTACCAAAGACATTCAGAATATGAAAAAAAAAAAAAGATAACTTGTTTATTCCTTCATATTCCATTAAATTAGTGTAAATCTCTTCCAAACTGATAACACTTACTGGAAGTTCTCTTCTGGATCTGATAAAATTGAGAGTGTATAGAGACTGTAAGAAGAGCAAATTATGCACTATTATGTGGTATAAATAGCATTTGACAAAAGAAGATTTTGGTGTTGTTTAATGGCATTCTAATAGATATTTTCTAAAATTCTACCACCCTTTTCTCAGAATAAGAGAACAAATGGCAATCAGTGAGATGGTAAGAAAGAAAAGCTGGAATGGGATAAAATGTTTATTTTGGATTAAAAGAATTCTGTGGAACTCTTTGTTATGGTTGAATTCCTAAAACAATTTAGATGTGTGTATGAACAAAAAAACCATATAGATCTACAGTGAAGAGTGTTAAAACACAGCTCAAGCAACTCTTTTGGAAAACATTGAAATATTTTGGGCTTCGGGCATAAACAAAGTCTTAAAAAAGAGGAAAAAGGGACCATTCATCAGGCAGATAATTAAATAGGGCCTCACTACAGTGTTTTTTGAACTTTGCTTTGAAGAAACTGGTGTTACAGTTAGGGCTGTTCTTAGATCAGAGGAACAACTGATCAGATTCTATACAGCAGTTCCCATGACACTAATAGCAAAACTGAAATGGTATATATTTCCTAGGAAATTATTCCACCTGATCATCTAGCCTGGCATGCAAGCCAGGCCAGCCTCAGTAGCTGATTTTGAATGATTCAGGATTAGGCAAATCTGAAGCTGCTTCTCTAACTCTGCATGCTCCCAAAGTGTAGAAAAAATGTACTCACCCAATGAAATATGAATGAAATGTCATATCATTACCTTGGGTTCATCTCCTGTAGGTAGGAGATAGAGAACATTATAAAATGGTGGAAATAACCAAAGTGTATTTTCACAGTTTTTGAACAAAGTTACACTTCTAATTATTTGGGGACAATATGAGTGTTTTCACATCAACTAACTATATCCCAGAATACCATAGCTGATAGATGGCTATTCAATGATTTAATTTTCTGCCTTCAGATTCCTTTCCTTTCCTTTCCTTTCCTTTCCTTTCCTTTCCTTTCCTTTCCTTTCCTTTCCTTTCCTTTCCTTTCCTTTCCTTTCCTTTCCTTTCCTTTCCTTTCCTTTCCTTTCCTTTCCTTTCCTTTCCTTTCCTTTCCTTTCCTTTCCTTTCCTTTCCTTTCCTTTCCTTTCCTTTCCTTTCCTTTCCTTTCCTTTCCTTTCCTTTCCTTTCCTTTCCTTTCCTTTCCTTTCCTTCCTTATTTCCTTTCCTTTCCTTTCCTTTTTTTTTCTTTTTTTTTTCCTTGTCCCTTCTTGACAACTTTATAAACCCAAGAAACATGTTCTTTTTTCAGCAGAATAATATAGTTTTTTTCCACCAGATCCTATAGGAATATGCTAATTTTGAAACCACAAAAAGAGTGTTGCTTTTTATTTTAAAAATATCCATTTTGATTTCATCTCACAAGGAAACCAGGCCAAAAATCACTGAATGCTTATCAGGGTAGTTATAACAAATGGAGCATAAAAATGCAGTTTCCAGGTGAAATTGCTATGCTAACATCCATGATGTAGATAAAGGTGTATAAACAGAAGACAATTCTGCATGTTTGGATTACAATAGAGATGGCATAACTACTCCTGTATAGGCATTCCTTTCGTGTGACTCTTCTCTGCTATCTCTATGAAGCTGCAATAGAGACATCAACATTTAGACTAATCATCCTGGATTCCCTGCAGACCCAGCAGAAGTGTAATTTATCTTCCCTGTTTCAGACACCTACTTCAGGATATCATGAACTGTGTCCTGAAAGAGCTAATACACAGTGCCATCCACTACACAGGTTGGTTATCTGAGACATTCACCACCAACATCTTTTCAGCATATCCTACTTCTGACCATCATCCCAAAAGGGCTGCAGCAGCAGTTTTGTAATGCAAATTTTTGAATCTAGCAGTAGCAGTTAAAGATGTTACTGTGCAGAACACAGCAACTGAGTTGCAGTTATCCTTCCAGCAGCTCAACCATCAAAGTCAATTGACATAAAATTAACAAATAAAGGTATCTCTACAGTGATCTCTACAGCTGGTCAGCTGCTAAAAAAATGTCTCCCAAAGGCAATTTTCCAAGACAGAAAAGTTAAATACTTTGCTGAAAACCAACAAAGGTGCTAATGGGTGTGTACAGGTTCAAAACTTGGGACTACCCACTCCCACAGCTGAATGCAGATTATAAAAGCAGGTTCCTCCTTGAAAGTTTCAGAGAAATTATCTGGGGTTACTGTTTAGGTGCAGAGGACTGTGGTACATAGAGATGTGTTTATCAGGTGGGGGATTAAACCAAGTGGCTGTTACTGACCTGAGCATGAGCTCCAGAACTGTACTGGCTGTTGTAGCTGTAGGGCTGCTAGACAATGAGGCAGTGTGCTGACCAGAAAGGTTTCTATTCCTCTATCAGTGCCTGGAAAAAGTCTTATGATTGCAACAGAGAGTCAGTGGAGAATTTCATCCTGAGTGTTAGCTAAAGGGCTGCTGATAAAACAAATGTCCCACAGGATGTTAGTGCTTTTTATTACAGAGAGGTCTAGAGGGAGTTCAAACAATTAGCTGTCAAGGGATGATTTAAAGATGCTTCTGTAAAGAAGCAGATAAACTAGAGCATTCAAGTAGTATTCATAGTAGGTAAACCTAAAGTTATTTAGGGATATGCATTAATTGGAGCATATCATCATACTACTGATTTGGAGTTCCTATCTCTATCAACCCATATTAAAGTTTATTGAAATATTAACTTGTCCCACATTATGGGGGATAGAATTTTTGCTTCTTTTTATACACCAAAAACTCATTTCCAATGTTGCATGCCACAAGTATTTTATAATAAATATCCAAAACACAACTGGCGACCTCACAAATGATGTCTTATTTTACAGGACTGGGAGTTATTTAAACCTGATTTATTGACAGGCTGTGTTGGAAATATCAAGAGGAATTATGCTATTGTTTGCATATAATCTTCTAACCTCAGGGATGCAGAATATTAAAGCAGGCCAAAAAACTGAGTGTTTATTACAGAACAGATAGAGAGCATATTCTGAGTATAACATAGAATTCTAGAAACACACCTATATGACCTGAAGCTCATTTTGAAAGAATTTTGCCAGGTTTAGATTTCTAAGAGATCTAAATGTATTTTAAAGGAGACATATGATTGAAAACCTCATCCACTATGAGTATTTTCACATTGCAATCAATGGTTCCTTTGGCTAGAATAAGATCTATTTTAAGAAGGAAGGAAGGAAGGAAGGAAGGAAGGAAGGAAGGAAGGAAGGAAGGAAGGAAGGAAGGAAGGAAGGAAGGAAGGAAGGAAGGAAGGAAGGAAGGAAGGAAGGAAGGAAGGAAGGAAGGAAGGAAGGAAGGAAGGAAGGAAGGAAGGAAGGAAGGAAGGAAGGAAGGAAGGAAGGAAGGAAGGAAGGAAGGAAGGAAGGAAGGAAGGAAGGAAGGAAGGAAGGAAGGAAGGAAGGAAGGAAGGAAGGAAGGAAGGAAGGAAGGAAGGAAGGAAGGAAGGAAGGAAGGAAGGAAGGAAGGAAGGAAGGAAATGAAAATTGGCATCTTTTTGGAAGCCACAGAGTTCAGTTGTCCATCTGAGTATCCAATATATAGAATACAGGTACTTATTATTTTTATTGCTTTTATTTCAGGAACTGAATAATTAGTCAAAACTCACACATTTCATTTAGTGCAGTCTGGGCCCAGAATTTTTACTTTTTTGATAGCTTTTTCAACATAAATTTTGTGTTAGAAAAAGGATAAAAGCTCCAGGTCAAAGTCCAACATTATTTTTGTCATAGCATTCTTGGAGTTTATCTTGCTCTTTCCATGTCCACACTTAAAAACACAATAGCATAGCATAGAAACATAAATTTTCCTTACAGACCTTTGGTCATGGATGTCAAACAATGCACTAAAATGCTCTGAGTTAAGTCCATAAAATTATTTTAGCGTCAAAATCCACTTCCATACTTAGACTGCAAAAGTGGTATATTTTGTTCTTGAATAATAAAATAATAAAACCTTTAAATTACTGTGGGAGAAGCCATCCATTTCAGTGGATTTCTTGGTGGGCCAGACAAAGGCTACATGAGCATGTCCATATAGTCTACTGTCTAGGCTAGATCAGGGGCTAAGGATTAGGAAATCATCAGTGATCATATCTTCTTGTATTTAATAGGGAAGTTTACAGAAATATCTTAGAATCATGAAAGCTGGCTGTGCTACCTTTTGCAGCCTTAGCATACACGTATGACACGCTGTTCCCGTGGCATCTTCTATCCATTATTGCAGACATCTCTTGGCATGCTCCCCATTCTCTCCCAAGAGGCTAAACCTTTCCATATTTTTTATGCTGACCCTAGTATCAAACTGAATTGGCTCTTCAACTGGGAGAGAGGAAGACAAACAGCTGTATAAGGAAAGCTAAAGGAGCAGTACTCAGCACAAGTGCTTTTGTGGATCCAACTTAAGTGTGTAAATTGGAAAGGATTTAGCAACCAAGTTACCTAGATTTTTTTCACTTTTGCAGGAAGCGAAGAAGAATCATGTATCCTTTTGCATATCTGAGTGGGTGACTTTTGAACTTAGGACAGTTTTGAAAACTTGGAGCTTTTACTTGTTTCAGTACAAGGGCCATAAATAGAACTCTTACTAATTAACTTCTGCTAATAAAAAGAGAGATGCATCATCTACATTTATCTGTCAACTTGTTGCATTCTCTTAATTAAGTGGCATGTGAGATGCTAGCGAAACTCTACCATAGTTTTTGAAATTAATTTTTTGGCTTTTTCAGCATTATGGACTGGGAAGATTGTGGCAAAATCTTACCATTTCCTCCTTACTCTTTTCAACCCTCTTGGTCTTAAGGTAGAGGGATCCCCAGATCAGGAGTCAGTGAGAAATTCCTTTTAGCATATCACTACTAAAAATGGTTTGACTACATTCTCATGAACCATTTTAACCAGATCTGTGACTATTCAGGGGTTGTGTCATCAGCCTCCAGAAGTGTTTCTCCAGGACCTCTTGTCTGAGGTCAGCAGAGAAGCAGAGGGGCCTGCGGTCTGCATGGGCTGATGATGGAGGAAGAGGGATGGGAAAATGGAAAACGCTTGCATTAGATTCACCACTGATGGGTTAACACTTTGTAATCACTTTGTGAAGTGATTCCACAATGTAAAAAACAGAGCTGTATTAACACAGCTCCCTATAGTTAGGCCCTAGGAGAGAATAATGATCCATACAGCTATGCTGGAAAAACTTAGAGCAATAACTACTAGATGAGGTCTGAGATCTCTGTATATAATGATTTATTTATTAGCTTTTGCTATTCCTTGTAACATAGTATATGTCTTCTGTTTTTCTCTCTAATAATATCAGTTTAAGATCATGATAACTATTCTTACTTACAGTTAATTAAATAGGAATTTATTTCTTGTTCCCTAGATTCATCCTGATACTATTGAAAATATCTTTTTCATGTAGTGGTGTTACTGAGTTTTGCACCAAGTTTTTGCTGGCAAACTCACCTCACCATGATAATGTTCCAGGAATCATTGAGAAGTAGCCACCAGTCACTGCAGTAATGCTTCATTTCCAAAATCATCTCCTTTAGCTCTGTTACTGGAAACACCACAAACAGCATTTATCTGTTATAAAAGGAATTCACGTTTCTCCTGAGTATTCTCCTGTGTAAATTGCTGCTTCTATTTAAAAACATCTGGCTCTGTCCAATTCTCAGATCCAATGAATCTGCTTTATGCCATTCTTCCTAGGCCAAGGAAGACTAATTAATTAATCCCAGTGGAGAAAACTTCCACTACTGTTCATCTCTGTTACTATTCTTCAGTCTCTTTTTTCCACTGTCCCAATTCTCGATGTATTTTTAGGAGCAAGGAAATACAGGGAAAACAGCAGAGACGTTTCTCTCTGCAGGTAGTCTTTAATTTCTTTGTGAATGCACCCCAGAGCATGGAATTGTTGATTTATCCCCAGATTCCTATGCGTCTCTTCATGCACTTCTCAGCTGCGGATGTATCTTCCTCAGCTTGGGCTGTAAATCTCTCTCACTATTCTACTGGGACTTTCATTGGCAAAATTCACTGTTTGCTAAAGAATAAACAGGGATAATGGATATTTATTGAAGAGGTTTTCCTTGTGCATTAGTTATAAAATGCCGTTGTTTTCATTCACAAACTTTGTGTATGCTGTAGTAGAACATCAAAAAACAGCAATAATAATTAAAAAAAAAGGGTTGGATTAAAGATTGTAGCAAAGTGTAGAGTCAGATGGACAGGCAGACAATTTAGATGGATGTCACTTGGCACTAGATGACAGTAAGTTGCCTTATGCTGTTCACTGAATGATGGATGACAAATCTTATTGTTATACAGATGCTTAACTTGCTGGTGTGCATTATAATTTTGAAGATACCATCTGATTTGCAGAAATTAGTATGCTATGCAGCTATAGATATGTTGCAGGCAGTAGGAACTTGAATTGGGTTATTTTTTTCCTGTTGTTTGTTGCCTGACAACTTTGACTCCAAGACCCATTCATTATAGCAAACTGAATTTATAGAGGTCTGGACTTTGGCTTTTGCTTCAGTGAAAAAAAACAGGTTCTCATTTATTGGATTTGCAATGGAGATATGATATGTCTAGCACCTACACAGAGATATTCTTGATAGAAAAATAAAATACCATGGTGAAGTTGACTGGGACCAAAAAATAATAAGGAGATGGTAAGAGAATATTTGCATAATGCTCACCTAAACATATCTTCAAGTTTGCTAATGTCCCCATTCAGATTGGCATGGGCCTTAGAAGAACTGTGTAACAGGGATAAATTCCCAAACAATGTGGGAAAGAACATCTGCTGAGGGGTTTATGTAATTTTCCACTCAATTTGTTCTGTCAAGAAGATAAAGTATTTCACTCTTTTGAAGAGACCAATACTATGGGTTAAAAAACTGAATCTTAAAATGGCACAGATTCAGTATGAAGCAAACTTTATTTGTTAGTTCCAGTTTTCTGTATTATTTTTCCCCATCCTTATTCACTTTTTTATCCCTTTCTTTTGTTTTCATATAAAGCATGCAAAGATACAAGAAACAAACAACGTGACCTCCATAACTAACAAGACAAAACCATATTTCTTGAGCACTGAGTTTGAATGGCTGTTTGTTACTTTACTCTCATTGAACACTTTTGTCCTCTATTGCAAATAAAACAATAAAATTATACCTTTAGCAATAGAATCTCAGTCTAAAAACACTCAAAATGAGTAAGTTTGTGCTTCCTATTTTCCACATCAGAGCAGACCAAGAAGAAACAATTCATACATAAAACTGAAAGGCTTCTAATGCATTATAGGCTTTCAATATAGTACCTTTAGGACTCCCCAAACAGCACAATATGATTTATAAACTGTACCAAAAGCCTTCTCCTGTAGAGCAGTGAATGTTATCACTGGTCTCCTTATCCACATTTCCAGTGGAGGAAATAGCTGTTATCAAATAGTATAAATATTAAATAATATCACTAGTGCATCCTATCCTGCCTTTAGTGTGTTGCTCTGTATCTGATCCATTGTTTTTACTTTTTTTGCTGATGTGATACAAACACTAATATTAAAGTATATTTAACCTTTAATAACAAAAAGATTTGACATTAAAGGTGAATATAGAGAGTGTTTAAAATTATGGGCTTAACTGACGTGCAGCTTGTCAAACACCTTTTAGCATTCCATGAGAGCAGCGTGCTTCACTACTGCAGGGCAGCAAATCTGAATGGGCTCACTGGTGCTAAGAAAGATAAGCATGTATCTTGCTCTTCTCAGAAATGGGAATTCCTCACAATATTTAAACAGTGCTAAAAGTTTTTGCATTGGAGGACATGAAGACAAGGGCTAAATATCTTCAGAGAAGCCAAGGGGCAGCAGTTCCAAGAGCTATTTCTGTGTTTGTTTTCCAAGCTGGTTGAACCAGAAAGTATGAGCATGCATATCAGAGAGTGTGTGGTCACATAGCTCCCTCATGACACCCAGCTGGACAAATATTTGAATCAAAGACCCTCAGAGACTCACAGAGCTCTCAGTCGACTTCTAACAGTGCCTGCACAGCATAACCTGAACCATCTTGTTTTGAGTCGATAGCAGAGGTCCTGGAGAAGCCAGTATTGACCTGAACATTGAGTTCAGGATCTGAGTTTCCTGAAAAGCCAGACATAAATTTTATGGACTGAAGCTCTGGATTCTCTAACGACACCTGCTTGCCTGCTCCTCACTATATTGTAGTGGGAATCAAAATATGAGTTTGGGGTTATGCAAATTAAGAGCAAAAGAAAAAAGTACTCAGATAAAACAGAAGCCATTTAAACTCTGCACTAGATTTTGTATTTTTCCTTGATATGGGATTTGGGTTTGGGTTGTTGTTGTTTTCCAAACCTCTCAGTGTTAAGTTTCTATATATTTGTTGCAGTACGACATATATATCATCCATAATTTTCTATAAATTTTATATATAATAAAGTAGATGAGACCACAAAATAAGATTACAAAGCAAAGGAAAGGCATACTTCTCTTTCTAGCAATCTCTAATAGTGATAAAGTCCTTCCATTTCATAATTTGCAGTCACCAAAAGTATGTTATTGTAAATTAGTCTGAATTCCATTTCATTCCAGCCATTCTTTCTCTCCTACATATTCTTTAAATCTTCTTCCTTCAGACTTGTTCTTTACTTATGTAATACTTACTAGTTCTTTTACTTTTACCTGTGTGTTTTAAAATATTTATAGGCAACTCAATCCTTTTCTACTGATTTCAAATCTTAAATCATGGCAAGTAATTGCCCTTGCATGCCACTATGAAATGCAATATTTAAAGAAATTATTGTGCACTGTATAGTAACAGGGAAACTGACAATGCCCTAAATGAAGAGCAAACATTAAACATTTTGAGCTATTGACATCCTGTGTAAATTAAAAGCTTTTAATTAATCTCAAAATCACATGGCAGTTAAGGTTTTTGATATGTTGTCAGGACCCAATAGTAAAAGGTCTTATGTAAATTGAAATGTTTTATCTCTGTTCAGTTCCCCCTTCACCTTGGCCACAGCAGAGCCTTTTCAATCCCATGATGTCAACAGGGCAAATTCTGGAGCATGTACCAGCCATCCAGGCATGCCTGCAGCACACTTCACTTTGCTGGAGAGGCAGCCAGTGTGCAGCAATCTTTGCAAACCACAGTGTGTTGCTAGTCTTTGGTACTGTTGTTGATTGGAAAGGAAAAGAGAAGATACAGAAGAGGAAAAAGGAGCTGCAGGGTGTAGAGCAGGGTAATTTTCTCATTTGTAATTTTATCAGTGAAGCTGTCATTTATTTTCCACTGAGGCCTCTGGCTTTTGCCCAGTAGAATTAGACTAAAAACCTGTGGTGAAATGGGGTTTGAAATGTGGTGAAATCAGTTTGTTTTGTCTTTCAGGCAAAGCAGCAAGAATTGGGTAAGCTCTGTATTGCTGACAATGAATGTGGGCAAACTCCATTTGCTTGCTTTTACCCCTGATTGCCTCCCTGCCTAAAGCTGCCTCTGGCTTCAATCATGGCCAGTGTCACAGACCCTATCTCTCTCAGGCACTCAATGACCTGGAACCAGTCTGGCTAGAAGATTAACTAAGCTCTGGTGTGGAGACAATAGCTGAGAACTGTGCCTTTCCTGCACAGACCCACAGAGGGTGAAATTCATCTGAAGGAGAAGGAAAGTTTTTTTGAAAGCTGGCTTGAAACTGTGAATCCTCACAGAAACTCAGGGCCATTAGAAGTCTCCCTCATGTCCTCACTGAGTATAAAGTTGATTCTTCACCCTATATTATCTAATTGAAATTGCACTTTGGCTCAATGTGTTGGCACATTCCTTTAAAAATAAATGGTTTTATAAAAGGGAAAAGTGCATTGCTCAATTCATGCAGTAATGTTAAGCTGTGAAATATAACACACCAGCACAATTCCACCATGCAACACAAATATTATGCACTCAGGTATTATGGTGAGCAAACCAGTATAAGAATGTAATGCAACAGAATTAATTACCGCTATTGACCCACACGGAATTGAAAGCCTAAACTGCAACTCTAATGTTTCCAACTAAAAATGCCCCTATTATATTCAGCATACTGGCTTTTCCTGGTTGTATTCAGTATAATATCCTTTCACCGACGGAGACTAGCTTTTACTTTTTACTGGTGACAGTCCCACAGAAGGGGAGAGGCTCTAAGAAAGGGACTTTTTTTTCTTGCTCATCAATCCACAGCATTAAATTCCTGTGGCAGGTTCACTCTTCAGCTTGAGTGTACAAATTATGCTCATGGATACATACATCTGTGGAGCCCCATTGAAGGCACAGACTTACACTAGAAGGCCAAAGTAGATTTCATAAAACAAAAGAAAGCCAATACTGTAATCTAAGACTGCTTTTGCCCTTCAGAATATTTATTGTTGGGGATGGGGTATGAAAAAAAAAGGAGCTTTTTATCTTCACTTTCATGTTCCAGATTTAGTTTGCAGTGTTGAAAAGTAGGAAAAAACCCAAACTTTTTCATTCCTTTGTTTGCTATGCAGCGCAAACTTTAAAAAAATAAAAGGACAATAAAAATTGAATGTAATATCTTAGTGAAAATGAGCAAAAAATTCGTTTGCATTCTGATAGTTTCTTGTAGATACATGCTTATATTTTGTTTGAATTACAGTGCCAAAATATATTATTAAAATTATATTGTAATATATCACAATTACACATTCTCTTAATATTAACCACTACTATAAATAAATAATAAATCTATTTCCTTTTGGTCTTAGATCAGTTTTAAGAACACAGAAAAATCTATCCTGTGGAATTTTCCTCTCTAACTTTTACATAAAATGAATTCGTTTTCATGTCTGTCTCTTCCCAAGGGACACAATAACCTCTGCTGCAAACACAATTCAACATAGACCAGCTCAACACAGCCACAGATCTATCAGGTGATCTAAGGGCAGGCTACTCTGCATAGAGTAGCCTGCCCTTAGATCACCTGATAGATCTGATCTCCTTTTCAGATAGAAGAAGTGAAGACAGTATTAGCAACAAGTTCCACAACTGGAGCTTTTCTCTTTAAAGATTTGTGCGTGATCTTACGCTTAGTCCTCCCCTAACAGAAACAAGAAAAAGTTAAAGAGGGATCTCAAAAGAGGAAGCTTAAAACTGTTTTAATACTTAATGGAAATGAAAGGAAATAGAAGATGGGAATAGAGAAAAGCAGAGGATTTGTGCATTCCTTTCAGTGAATGAAACCACATTTAAAGCTCTGAATAAGCAATAATGTCCATAACCATGAAGGTAGTGGCTTAGACCTCACACTCACTCTGGCTGAATCATTAGACGTCAAATATTTCTTGAATTCAGAAACCACAGGATACCTTCAGCAGATCCAAAGAAACAAAGCAGCAATCCACAAACTGAGTTCTATTACCCAGCTCCTTTACTTTAATATCAGGCAGCACATTTCCATTTTAGGCCATGTCCACTGTATATAGCAGATATCCATTTTGTTAAAACAGTACTCTTGGTTTCATTTAAACAAACAGGCTGATGTGGCTTAAGCAAACACTTTTATCTTGGAGTGGTATCCAGAACAAGTATGGCTCATAACAGAGAGCAGCAGAGAGGTGATGTGTAATTTGGGCACACGTTCATTTTCAGAAGCTCTGAGACAAGACCTGTTTCACAGACAAAAGCACAGTAAAAACAGTGTTGAACATACATACGTAACAATTGCAATGAGAAAATTCAACTCACAAAGCAGCCATCACTGTAGGAAGAAAGGAACCCTCATTTTCCTCAGAGCTGCTGAGATCTTCTCTAAAAGAGCCAGCACACGGTCATGACAGAATGAAAAAGTGCCAGTGGTCAAAAATTTTATGATCATTTGCTGATTGTGAGTCTTGGCCAAGTGTTGCATCCTATCTTCAGAATCATGGCCTCAATGGAAAGTCTAGCGATGGTGAACTTTAAAAATAATATAAAGTGGCAGTTTTGTACTTTTTCTTCAATATATATATAATGTTTGGATATTTAGAGAATTGATGGTATAGACTTTTTGTATATCTCTTGCATGAAAGGTCCAGTATATAAAATAGATCCCTTATCATGGTGTGATTCCAATCACATCCTGGGTAAGAATCCATCCTAGGGACTTCTGCAACAAACAATATGAAATTTTGGAGAGAGTTAAAAAAAAAAAAAGTGAAAACAAATACTGAGAAAAGAACCAGAGAGATGAACCAGGAAAAAGTATATTTACAGAATTCTTCATAACAGAATAATGCCATATATTATTATTCATTTGCCTGATACTGTCATCTAGGGTTTCATGTAATTAGCAGTTTTGGCTTTCGTCTGTTTTAATTTTCTTTTAGAATTGTGCTCACAGCAGGAATAATCAGCCTCAAAACCAAGAAAAAGCTAATCTTGCAAACTCAAATTTCTCTTTCAGCTGAGGAAAGTGTTTGGTCTTAGTGCTATGATATAAATGATATGGCCAAGGTAGTGCAGGAATCTGGCAGCACAAAAAGAAATTCAGCATGTATTTCCCAAGCCTCAAACCTTAACATGGAGACCATTCTCATTGTTTTGCTATGTTCATGATAAACAGCTTTGAGAAATTCTGTGCACCAAGAAAAAGGCACAGTGAAGCTGACTTTGAAGTGCATAACTGCTTAAAACAGATATTTTATATATATTTTGAATGGTTTCCTTTATATTTGCATGAAAAGGATATAACAAATACCATTTGCTGTGTCTGTGTGTAAGCAAGAACTCATTAAAACTAGAAAGCCTGTGAGGGAATTAGGCACTCCAGTCTCACAGGATTTTAGTAAGAACTGAGTGACTAACTTCCTGAGATATCATTATTGCCTAATAATGTACTTGACTGTTATAAATTATCTTCACACACTTGAACTCTGAATGGATTAAAATATTGTTTTTCTCCAGAGAGTGAGTTCTTTTATTTCTTTTATTTCTTTTTGACCAAGATGAAAGCTTAATAGGAATGTGCAAACAAAATCACCAATCACAACAGTATGCTTCACTAGCATATGTGTATGTGATGAACCCCTAATGAGAGAAAAATCCTCTTTATTCAGTTTACTCTCCCTTCGTTTGGCTTATTGACCATATCAAGTTAAACTTTAATTGTAGGCTACAGAGAGGTTACTTATCCCTTTGTAATCAAATATCCCATTCATTAAGTACCTATGCAACAAAATATCTGCTGTTGAAGATCTGACTGAACCTTTTGTTTTCATAGCAATAAGAAGATACCACCAATTGGGGTTAAACATGCAGAAAAAGAATATTCTCATTTAAAAGAAATGCATTTTAAATAATAATCCTAAACCACAAATTAAAAAAATGCAGAGATATATTTAAGAACACTTTTAATAAAAGAGTTTTGGGATTCAATAAATCCATAGAGATTAAAAATACCTTTTTTTCTTCGCTCATTATTACTTTCTCATTATACATTGACTTGCTGTGTGACCTTAGGCAATTAATTTACTCTCTAGCCAAAATTTTTCAACCTGAATATGTAAAATTAAACATCCAAATCTATTTTTAGGTGCTCAAATAAATGGCCTGATTTTCAGAGGTCATTTGTACCCCAAATATTCATTAAGTTGACAGGGGCTCTGCCTGCCCTTTGCCTCTGAATAACTCATTACTTCTTGCATACATAAGGGGTGGATTTAGATGCTTAACTCCTGGTATCAAACGCTGTCCTCAGGCCCCTCAGACAAAGCAGTATGGCACAGGGAATGCCTGGGCTAGCAAGACCCAAGCAAAAAGGTTTGAACAACTCAGAATTGCTCAGGGTCAAAAGTGATGCTGCTGTACTCGCATGTCTCAGTTCAGGACTCCCCAGAGTCTTTTCTGACAAAAAAAGTTCAAATGTCACTCTTCTTACATAGCAGGCATGTCTGAAGAGATTTAATTTTCCTGCTTATACTCCTGTGCACTTCATTTAGGTGCTTAATTTAGACATTATGCAGAGAATCCTGTTTGGCCCTAGAAGGAGGTTGGAGTTTGCCTACCATAGTGGAGAGAGAATGCCTCTGAAGATAAGCAGAGGGGAAATCCACTCCTATTTTAAGTGTCTATCTTTCCACTGAGAGTGCAGAAAATTAATAGGAAATGTTAGGTGCTTCCATCCACTCAGGACCCGGAGTGTTTTAGTCCTCTTCTGAGAAAGATATCTGGTAAAGGTGACACTGTCTTATGCTTAATAGTCTAGTGGTTTGAGTGTTCACTAAGCAAATGAGAGGTTTGCATTCCCAGCCCTGATTGTCTTACAGGGGACTGAATCCATCTCTCCTGTCACTCTGGAGAGTGACCTAACCACTGTGCCATGAATAATCAGAGAGAGGCACTTACTGCTCCTTCTCCCGAGACTGAACTGCTGTGTAGCCAGGAATATAAAATTCATTATTCTGGGAAAGCAGCAGGGAAACAAGTGCTGGATTGTAGTCACAGGGATATGCCTGAGAAGGGGACACCTCCAGCATTCAGCCTTCTCTTGTGGAACTCAAACATATCTCACCTTGTGCTGAGAGGAGCAAAAAAATGGAGGGAGCCCTGGAGAGCAAGGTAGTCCTAAGCTCCCTCATCCTATGCTACTCCATTTGAGAATATTTGTTCTCATACACTTCTTCCTGCACTCAGAACTCCCACTGTTGACTTCAGAGACACCAAATTCAGAAAATCATACCCATTCAGAGTGCCTGATGGTTTTCATCTTGACAAAATGTCCTTGACAAGTATGATCCCCTAAGGTGAAAGAGGTACAGAACAACTACTTCAGAGGTTTCATTCCATGGTTGCAAAAATCATATGGATGAAAAAAAAAAAAAGGCATTTTTGACAGTTTTGAAAAGTTCAGCATTTTGAGTCAGGATTCAGGGCTCTGTGAGCTCAGGAAGGATAAAATTTATCTGGTGCATTGAGTGGGCAGACTCTTCTTGGTGAAGAATTCCCACATGTGTTTGCCATATATAAAGGTCTAAATCCTTCTGGATTTGTTTCCAAGTTACGACTCAGACTTCTGCTGCAGACTGCAACCTTCAAAGATATCTCATGGTAAGCAGAAGGGGATGGCCCACTCTACTTCAAGCCCTCAATGTAAAGATGTTAATCAGAATTTTGACTTAATCAATTCAAAACCTGACTACAAACGGGTCTAGATGTCAGACTGCACTGAGTAACAGATGTTTAGAACTGGGTGTAAGTCCAGCAGCTTCTCCAATATTCACTGTCTGAAGCTTAATTGTAACACTCGCAGTTTGTTTCCCACCATCCCACTTTGGTAGCTGTCTCTCAAAGCAACAACTCATGATTAAAGCTGTCTTTTAACCTTACTTTGCATTTACACCAGCACAGTCTAGAATAAACATGATTATTTGTGAATGGAGAAAAAGGGAGAGAGATAACAAATAGAACTTAACTTTAGAAAAAAAAATAGAATACTGCACTTCTGAGACCTTCACTGAAAATAGTTCAGTCATGATATTATATGTTTTGTCCACACTTGACATACTTTAAATGCCAAAACAGGAAAACAAATGTGCTGGTTTTTTCACCATCTGTTACTTATCACTTGACCGTATACAAAATAATTTTTTTAAGGGTTCTTTACTGATATTGACAGATGCATGGGATAACATCAACAGCTCAGTGGACTTTTCATATTTCTCTCTGTAATACTGCAGGTAGAATATTTACCTGTAATTTATTTGATTAAACAGTTGAAGCATTTAGCTCAGTACACACCTGATATATGGGTGTAATCAAGTACTTAGATATTTAAACACTTCTAGTGAAGGAACAATATGCTGGTACAAAATAGAGGCCATTAAAAATATTTTGTATTGTAGCTTCACTCAATAACTACAGGAATTTAATGTACTGAAAATCTATACATAGCTGGAGAGTATAAATTTCAAGAGCAAATGGGATTTTTTGGCTTAGTGAAGTAAAGTGATAACAACTGAAATGAATAAAACACTTTGAAAAATGTAGGAAAAAAGTTGTAAGGTATCTAGTGGTGGTGAAAATCCTGTGAAATTGTGATTTTTTTTTAATGGAAAAGTTAATTACACTATATAAGTTTCTATATGAGGATCAGAACCCAGCACTCCAGATGTGTCTCACCACTGCTGAGTAGAGGTGAAGGATCACTAAGCGGTGTTGGCCCACTTGTGATCTGTCCCTAAGCGGATTTTACATTGCTGATCAAAATCCTCTGGGTCCACTTTTTCAACCAGTTTTCACTTCATGTCACCTCCCACTTATCTAATCTATAACTTATCGATTTTTCTATCAAGATGTTGTGAGAGAAAGAATTAAAAACTATTAAAGCCAAGAGAAACAACATTCACTTCTCTTTCTAGTCACATCATTACATAAGATTATAAGGTTGGCCAAACATGATTTCCTCTTTATACATCCAACAGCTCTAGATTACCTTCTTGTAATTTATGTGCTTGAAAATATTCCCAAGGATAGTTACTCAATTACCCATGCAGGGATTGAGATGTAATTCCTCATATTTTCCTTCTTGCCCTTCCTGAAGGTGGGAATGACCTTTGGTCTCTCCCAGTTTTCAGGAACCTCCTTGGATAATCAGGAACTGTCAGAGATAAAATGACAGTGGCCTCACAAAGGCATCAGCCAGCTCCTCCAACATGCCTAATTGCTTGTCACCAGGACCTGTGGACTTACATATATCTAGCTTAAGTTCCATAACCTGATATTTTTCATTAAGAATGAGTCTCTCTCTATATTCTCCAAATATTATAATATTCTTTGTTCTTCCTTTCTGATGAACAAGCAATATTCTTATTCATATACCATAACTTTATTGTCTATTTATTACCTACATATTTGTGAAAGGCCTTGAATTTCACAATATTGCTGGATTTACATCTTACTTAATTGTACTAGAGCCCTCCTGGTTTAGAAAAACCTTGCCATGTGACATTTTTGGGGTCCTCATAGGGAAAGATTCATGAGGAGATAACAAGACACATATTGTGGAAAAGTAAAAATTATGAGATATAAAATGGAGACAGAAAGAAAAACCCAACAAAGATCCAGGAAAGGATAAGTAGAAAGATTTACTTATTTCAATAAATCCCAGTAGAAAGATCATTCAAATCTAACTCTGACACCTGAAGACAGCAGAAGAGAAAGTGGCAAAGTTTTTCTGTCAAATATTAAAAAGACAAAGGAAGAAGCAAATTGCTGTTCTTAAGTATACACTGTCAGGAAAATTTTCCTAAAAGACTTTTCTTTTTTACTGAAAAAGAAGGCAGGACTTGGTGTGCCAGATGATAGGTGATAAGGAATAATTAGCAATGGAATTTCTGGACACTTAAAAGGCCAGCAGCCAAACATGAGGAAAGTAAGCATTAAGAGATCTATAAGCTTCTGAGGAGTTACTAATGAGGTATTCACTACATTGCAAAGGATAATTTCTGTCATTTGGTATGCTCTATATAAACCGACTTTCCATAATTTTATTAGAATCTTATTATTCATTTCCTGCTTCACCAGATTAGTGAAATACTAATCAAGATGAAGCACAATACCTCTCTAATCAATATGCATATTATAGGGAAAATAGCTATAATGTAATGCTTTTCACAAAAGAAAAAATTAAATATGAATTTCCCAAAAAGTCCCTGGACAATTTTATTTTTTATCAAAATATTTTTCACTGTTTTTTAGAAATTTCCTTAAATCAAAGAATTCTAG
The DNA here is from genome assembly GCF_012460135.2 of Molothrus ater. NCBI lineage: Eukaryota > Metazoa > Chordata > Aves > Passeriformes > Icteridae > Molothrus > Molothrus ater. The sequence continues at coordinate 102,092,140 of NC_050480.2, read as the reverse complement.
TTTGTTGCTGAAAACCAGAGCCTAAGGTATTATAACAAAGAAGAAGATAAAGAAGGTATTATAATAAAAATCCTTCTAAAAATAGTTTTTAAAATCTATCAGATGCCATTATTATTCAATGACATAGAAGCCAAGCAAAATATTACATTTTAAATAAATTTTAAAATTATATTTTTAAATCCTGCAAAAATAATCACAGACTCTTCTTCATTATGCTCCAGTATTTTTATGCATTTATGAATGTTTTTATGCTTAAATGTCATAATAATAAATCAGAATTCATACATATTCAGTGACAAGGAAAATGTCAACTATCTATTTTAGCCTTGCAATTGCTTTTTGTGTTCTGGATAAAATCAGAGATGGACAGGGAAAAAAATAGGATACAATATTTCACAAAATCAATGATAGCAAAAATAGAAAATTGTACTTATGATGGGAAACAATCCTCCAAAAATTTAAACAAACTGTTGATTGTTTCATGCTCTATATCATCCATTTATTTAATTGTAGCAACTTTTCACTTAAGAATTTGTCACTATCTTTTGAAGACTGAACTTTTTATGGATATCCAGGTGGCACAACAAAAATTGCATGGCATGAAACAAAAGGAAAAAAAGACAGTCAGTTCTCTTCTATGTATGAGTGACCCAACAAGGCCCAAAAGTCCTCTTCCCTCCTAAAAGTTTTAATTTATTAAAAATAGCAGAATAAAGAAGTCATACATTAAATACAGGCAAATTTATTATAAAGCAAAGTTAAGATTAATTAAAATTGTTTTATATCAGAAATATTTATTCTTCATGGAGAATGATTTACAAAACTCTTTCATGTCAGGTCAGCTACCATGAAACATAGCCATAAATAGCTTCTAAGCAGTGAATTTTATCTAATCAATTGAATTTTCACATTACAAATGAGAGTTAACTTGAGGAGTGTTTGTGTATATTGTTGTCCTTTATTTAAGATGCATAAGCACTGCCAAAATTCCTTAAAATGAGAGTGTCTGCTTAATTTGGTAAGTGAGTAGAGATTCTCATTCAAGGATGACTCTTGCATGTCATTCAAATATTGACTGAAAAGTCTGACCCCATCAGACTGTTGCCTCTAGTAAGAAAGTCTAGTAAGACTTGAAAATTACACGACCCTTTGTCCAGTGGCTGAGACATAGAAATCAGGTCTTTAGAATTCTGGAAGTGTCATGATCACAGGCCCAAAAATCAGATAGGACCTCATCTGCCTTTGACAAAGGAGATAGTCCACTGTGCTGAAATATGCAATCTTAGCACACAGGGAACAAGTAATTCTAGTGCAAAGATACTCCCCAACTTCACCACAAGTTAGTCTTTCATATTTTTGTGCCTCAGTGTCACTGGAGTCTGGATTAAATATTTCAGTGGCCAGCATGCCACAGAAATTAAGTATGACACTACCTTGTCTTCTGAGGAGCCTAATTTCATAGTATCTGGCTGAAATTTTAGGGGCCTGACCTAAGAACACCCAATTCACTCCACTTAAATTCAGATCTTCATAGTAAATAAAGACACAGATGCCTCTACTGGAAATTATTTATTCATTTGCCTTAGACAGCAATATTAGAATGGGGTATATCACCATATCTAACAACTTATTTTCGATTTGGGGTTTAGGCAATTTAAGTAGACACTGAACATTTTTAAACTAGATTTTCTGATACTGCTGAAATAATTCTGAAGATTCTCCAGAAGACAGCCATGTTATTCAGGAAGGTCCTGATATCTACATCTTTGACTGAGAATTTAGGAACCTAAATAGAAGTTCCTAAACAGAGAAAACAGAGTTCTTTCAGGTCTGTATTTGGTCTGTCCATTTCTAATAGGCATTTTTTGATAGGAGGAAAATGTTGATCCCTAAGCTCAAAGAGTATTTAGCATACTGAGCTCCCAGCTTCTTGAGTGAAGCCTCAATTTCTTACACTATGATACAGAAGTTTTGCACTACTGCTGTTCTGGATCATGCCTATCATAGCCAAGTTAGGTTGATTTCAGATGCCCATCTATCTAAATGGAAATTTCTTCAGAGCACCAGGAAGGATATAGGTCCGTCTCTTCTCAAAAGGCTCTGAGCATTAGGGGGCAAGTTGTAACTTGTAGGCAACCTTTCTCACCAATGAGAACTCATTTTGACAACACAAAGGAATGAAACACTGTATAGAAATATGTCTTGTCAGACAGTTAAAACATTAGGCATATTTTAAACCTAATGACAGAAAAATATTGAAAAATTAAAATTTTCCTCATTTATACTGCTTACCATCTGTCAATGACCTCAGGAAATTGATATAATACTAAATGTCATGACTAACATAATTATATCTGCAGAAATAAAAAAATCTTAGTCCATCCAAGTGCAAGAAAGTGAAAATAATATTCTATCAGAAATTGTCTCTGGCGATTTCTTAATGATATATTTTTCAAAAACCTGATTATTTAATCAGTGTTGTTATGATAACTCATAATGGTTAAAACTACTGTGACAGTAGCATCTTTTTGTAGTCTCATTCCATCACATTTCTTGTATTATACAAATCAGGCAAAGATTAAGAATAAATCATGGTATAGGATTCTCCAAATCAAGGCACTGGCTGGAGCATAAGATATCATGAGAAAAGAAAGCTCCTGACTAAAACAAAATAAACCTGATGGAATCAGCATGAATACAATCTTATCAACTTTAAGAACAACTTTAAGAAACCCTGACTTATACAACAGATATGAAAATCTATGCAAGGCACAAAACTTTCTTCTACAAAGCAAGCAGAAATGATAGGACTTTTTGATGTGGTTTAGGGAGGATGATGGTATTCTGTTGATGGATGGACTCGATGATCATTGAACTCATCAATAACTCCATGATTTTATCATATTATTTTTATGACTTTTCTCATTCTTAAAGGCAGATTTCTTTCTGACTAAAGTTTATTTCTTTCCTGATTAAACGGTCAATGAAAAAAATCTACCAAGAATTCTCTCATTTTATCCTGTGCCTGGAAGAAGAGATGAACCTACAAATTGAATGCAGATACTGACATTTTTATCTTAGAATAATTACTTCTTTCATCTTTCTAAAATTAGACTTTTCAAGATGTCTATATTTTGAACCATCTCCTGGCAATAATGGAAGATATTTTTACCTAAAGCCACAGGGTAAACAGAAAACAGGGAAGCCTAACAAACGGTGGTTTACTGAAGCCAAATGAGAAATAAAAAGATTGAGAGGTCAACAATTATAGCTAATAACAGTATATCACAGAATCATAGGATGGTTTGGCGTGAGGTGAGGGTCTGAAGTGACACAAGGTCCCCAGGCAGGTCCAAAGGAGAGACACTTCATTCCAAAAACCTGGCCATTTTAACCAATAAGGTGGGTATCAGCTACATAGTTTTAAATCATAACAAGCATAATGCAACCAACCACCATACACCACAATGTGAACATGCAATGGTTACAGAACTTCTTCTTCTACCTCTAATTCGGCTGAGTCACTTGCCCATAGTCCTTTTCTACTTAGCTGAAGTAGCAGGCCTGAGCCATGGTTTTACAAGGTCTTCCCTTTGTAAGGCTCTACCTATATGTATGAGTTGGCAAGGACCCTAAAGATAATCTAATTCTAACCCCAACCTTGGACTAGACCAGGTTGCTCAAAGTCGCATCCAGCCTGGCCTTGAGCACTTCCAGGGATGGGTCTTTCACAACTCCTCTGGGCAACCAGTTCCTGTGTCTCACCATCCTCCTAATAAAGAATTTCATCTCAATATCTAAAATAAAAGTACCATCTTTTAGTTCAAAGTCATTCTCCCTAATCCTGTCACTACATGTCCTCGATAAAAGTCCCTCTCTGGCTTTTCTGTAGGCATCCCTAAGTACCAGAAGACTTCTATATGGTTTGTCTGTAGCTTCTTCTTCTCCAGCATGAACAATCCCAACTTTTCCTGTCATTCTTCATATGAGAGGTGCTTCAGCCCTCTGATCATCTTCAAAACCCTCAATATCAACTCTTCCAACAGGTCCATATCTTTACCTTAATCCATATAGTAACACACACTTTGTGGAAGGGTATTGATTAAGGAAAACATAAACATTTTTTTGTCAAAGATTAAAACAGATTGTTCTTCCAAAGTTCATATTAATAGATCATACCTGGTGCTGTCTAAAAGAGTAGCAAGTGCGCTAAGAGAACAGAGTTTTCAATAGATTTATACCAGGACAAGGATATGATTCATGCAGACAGAATGTGCAAATATGTTTCATATAATTTATGTGTGTGTATACACATATATATATATACACACATATATAATATATGTATATATATATACACATTTATATATATATATATATACATATATGTGTGTATATATATATAAATAGGTGAAGAATCTAAAATCTTAGAGTTAGTAACTCCATAAAGTGTACATGTTAATACCCTACCATTAGTACTTTCTTACAATACTCATTTGGGTTTAAATCTCACTTTTTGCAAGTTTTCTGCATCTCGGTGTTGAAAAATGTATGTATTTCCCATTACAATATAATCTTTCAATCTTCAAGACTGTATGTCTAGGGTGCCTTTACATAGTAAACTTGGTTGTTCTTGAATTCCTTGAAGCTGAATACTGTGGCACGCTTGTGTCACACTCTTTCTGACATTAAAGTTGTTTTTTCATCTTTCTGTAGAGGCAAGGTCTCTGATGTGTTGCTTCTAAGCCACCCAATCACCTTGAAGAAACATGCACTAGTACCCCACATATTATTATGGGGTCTCCTGTGTCACACATTAGAATAACAACTTTTGCTTTTGAAAAAGCTTTTCAAAGATGTTTTATGTGAACATCAGGGCACTGTTGAAAGATAGAGTTGGGAAATTGAAACGACAGTCTTACAAAGGTAATCAACTTGCCTTTCTTGTTCCTTTCATATTTTGCCCAGTGAGGTTTTAGTATGTTGTTCCATTTTTGTAGACTGGCTCATCTAAATATTTTTGCAACTTCATGAACATGTCAAAGGTCCTCTGTGGGAATTCTGTGGGAAATATGTAGAATGACCTGCCCATAAGGAAGAAGGAAAACATCACAGCATGAGACAGAGTGGAAGTTAAAATGAAATAATTTCACCACTGTCTGTGAAGTCTTAAAGGCACTGCAATAGGAATTCTGTGTTCACAGAGTAGTTGCACTTCTACGTTCAGATCCTAGTTCTGGAATTCAGTTTCAATATTGCTAGGTAATCAACAGTTTATAAATCGATTTAGGCATTAAAAAAACAAACAAACTTGAGGCCGTTTTCCTTTACATAATTTTTACTACCAACTTAAGTAAGAAAATTATCTCTATTTAGGCTTCTGCTGGCTTATACCTTCTAACAAGTGAGAGGGAAAATTAACAGTCAGCCAGCCACATGGAATCTCCAATAACATAAAATGACGAGCTGACAAAGCTGTCACCAATCATTGGCTTTAACTATGAAGGAAATATAGATCTGAAGATACTGAGAGATTCATTACTTCAGTTCTTCTTGTACCAACAGAGTGAATCAGGTTTTGATGTCATAGCACCTAACTGCCAAATGCTAACAATTTAAACCACTTAAAATTAGGTTCTGCCTTCCAAGGTTGCTACAAGAGTTGCTCTGTGTATGAGAAGAGTGACACAAGATACTGAATACTTAAAAACAAAACAAACCAAAAGCAAGAAAACTCTCTACACTTCAATTTAATTCAAACTAATGATGTGGTTGAACATGTTCTTAGTAGACCACCAGACAACCAGAAGTAATTTTTGAGCAGCAATCAGTTAAAATCAGGAAGGGTGATTGACAGATTTTCCCCTCTAAATGCATTTCATGGGAAAAGTAAGTCCTTAACTCTCAAAGTATCTAAACTTGGACAAAAATGTGATTTATATAACGAAAATGTACTGTAAAAGTAATATTTTTCCTTCTAGGTAAATGTCAATATGGTAATCAGTGTGGCAATCACACAGTTATAGAACTAAAATGTCAAAAGCCTCATGTGATTCATGCAGCTTTTCAGATAAACATTAACTCCCATCCTGTAAACTTGGAATACATGTCAAAAGAGCTAATGATGCAGTCTATCATAAAGAGAGGAATTCTTTTAAAGAAAGAAGTGTTTCCCAGGAACTGTAGTAGCCACAGGATGATGCAAGCTGTACAGCTTTTTCACGAAGTGCAGTGGGTACTTGCATGTGCCTTATCAGGTAGTGCAATCTGCCACTGCACATGAAATTTCATGATCTGTTCCTTTGAGTAAACAGTCTCCTTAGATTCTCCATTTCCTTTCTGTGAGTTTCTTATAATAAGCTTTATTTCATTTACTCTTAGTTGCCACTTACAAAAGCTTTAAATCCACTGTTTGATTTTAGCTGAAATTCTTGGTTATTTATGCATTTGATGAGAGCATGTATTGCATTCTTCATTCAGACATTAACTGACCTAAGCCTCTGGTTTTGCACGGGGAAAAAAATTATAGATTGACTTACCAATACTAGTCTCTTGCTTTTAAAACACTATCACTCTTGTCATTCTGTATACAAAAGGGTTATATTTCCTGACTACCATGTATTGCTCAAAAGATTCTTTTCTCATCTATTTCAGTTCTCTTTTGTGCTGTCTGCAGTGAAAACAGGAAAAGATACAAGAGGCAAATTCATTTGTTTAAATTTATTCTGTCAACAGACCATGAATAACTGACATATTACATACTCAGTATTGTGAAAATAATTCCAGTCACATGCTAGGTCTCTTCAATTATCCATACAGAAAAAATGAATTAATAGAAGCACTTGTTTCTTAAAAAGTTTTACATAGAAATGGAAAAAAAAAAAGAAGAAAAGGATTTACTGGTGTAATGTCAATTCAGGAAAACTATAATTCCCCTTTGGAAAGGACATTGAGTTCTCCTATAACCTGTAATGCACAACCCATCCAAGATAACCCATAAGCCTGAATTTGACAGGCAATTCTTTCACCATCAGTTCAAGAAAAGTCCATAGATAGGATTTATATAATCTAATTTCAGATATGTACATGTCTACACCTGAGCTAATCTCTCCAGGATCTTTTTATTGGCAATGGATTCAGGAATAAAAGACACCCTGGAGCACTATTCATCTGGCCTGCATTAGAAATCTACTATACACTCAGATGAATCATGCTCAAGAAACACTGAGGTTCAGTTCATTGATTAAAGAGATAGTAAAGGGTGCCTGGCACAATAGTGGGTCTTATTAATCCTAGCCTTTATATCAACACAGGGAGGAACCCAGCCTGAGCAAAATCTGTAAAAGTAATGCATACGTTGGGATGCATCTATTTTGGGTGATTGGTCTTTTGGGTCAGAAGATCTGCATGAGGACTGAAGGGCAAGGAGGTCTAGGGCTCATTTCCAGATGTTTTAGCTTCTTGAAAACAGATTAGCAAAGCTGGAGAGGACAAGGTCGTGAGTCTTTGATACTGCTTTGAGCACGGGCTAGAGCAGATAAGGAGCAGGGAGAATGTCCAATCAAAACTACTTAATTACTCTGTGAAGTGTCCCAGGTCTAGATTCACCAAAATGAACTTCCAAAACTGATCTTTCACTTTGAGAAACCTTTCTATCCAACTCTTGCTTGTTTTAGCAGTGGTGTTCTGTGTCTTGATCTCTTTAGGAGTGGGTCTTGAATAACGACAAAAAAAATTTCTTTCCTAATATCATCATGTAAATGTAAATATGGAAGTCCTGCTAACTGTATTGGAAGTTCGACCTGAAGATGACCCTCAGATCTAATCTCTGCTGTCTACACAGCATTATAAAACAATAGAAAGTCTTTGCTTTGCTAGAGTATCTGATTTGTATTTTAATTTAAATGCAGATTGCTTCCTTTCAAGAGAAGAAACTTTCAGCAGACATAAACTGTTAAAAAGAACAGAAATAAAAAAGAACAGGAATAAAAAAAGAAATTACTGTTTCTTTACTTATGGGGAAGCTTTTAATAACTCAGCTATAGTCAAGCTCTTTATGAAATATGGACCTTTCACACTCAGGATGAAAACCATAATCCTTACTCCTTACTAGTGAGGTATATTAATAGTAGATTCGGCTTGACATGATGGTCATTAAGGCCCTCAGGAGCTGTGCTATAAATGTCAGGAAATGTTGTCAGAGAGTTAAAGGCTTGTTTCATGTGGTCTGTGGTAACTCTGTCTTGTTTTCTGTCATGTTGTAGAGGTCCAAACACACATTAACTTGTTCATATGTAGTGAAGAAGAGATGAAATAGACCTACTGATATATGTATTAAGAATGCTAATGCCACACCTCTCTCAAATAATATTTGAGTACTTGTCCTAATAATTTTGCTATCTAAAAAAACATATTAAAAATTGATGGAAAAGAATTAATTTGAAAGTCAACAATAAAGTACCAACAAAAAATAGCGTCCTTAAAGGATCATTTGCATTATTGATGGTGTTCCCAGATGCTTTCAGAAAAACATGCTCTTGGCTATTACATTTGCAATTCCACTGAATTGCTACAAGGAAATGTAGTATGTCACCACTTTTACTGAACTTTAGTGTTGTAGCCTGTTGTGGGTCAATGCACTCACATAGCCAATTCATTATAAAACCAGGCTAAAATTTATATTATGCAAATAAGCTTACATAGCATGCTAAATTACAGCTATGCTGTGATGCACAATAAACCACTGTAGAGTGATTTTATTTATTTTCAGGTCTTATGATAAGCCAAAACTAAGCAGAAATAATTCACCATGCAAACACTTCAATGAAATTGAACTACTCATTTTCAAGAATCAAAACCTACTTCTCAGTACTCAGAAGGACAGAGATTAGCTTTATTTAAAGAGGAAAAGTGAAGTCGTATTACCTAAAGTCATCAGATCACCTGCATTTAAATTTCTCATCACAGTTCTTTAAAAGTCCTTGTTAGCAAATTGCGCAATTATATTGAACATCCAAGTATCTTATATTAGAATTCACATAGATTGACTTTTCCTTAGAAGTCAAAAGTATAGGAAAATGAAACATGTTAAATCTAAAGAGGTATTGTAACCATTCTCTGAATCATAAACCTGATCATAGCCTAAGACAAATTTCTTTCAAATCAGAGAGAAGTTAGAAGTGTTTTTTTTAAGGTCAGAATTTTTCTCTGAAATGGGTTTTTGTTGGTTTGTCAAAAAACCCTAACAATAGTTAGAACATCATATACAACTTTTGAAATATACCGAAACTCACACTGAATTTAAGTAATTTTGTTTGCAGAGGAAAGATGGACCAAAAAAAAAATTGAGACAAAAATTGTTGTGTTTTCTGTCCTGAAAAAGAAAAGAAATAACTATATGGGGTCCAATACTGAGGTCTTTCCAAACTCAGCAGATTCTGAAGATTTTTGAATAAAACACAGAGTAAAATTTCCCTCTTCCATCTTTTTTTCTTGCTTTTAGGTTTTAGAACTGTAGCCAATGCCATACACTGTCTTTTCCTTCTCTTTACTTCCCAGTAATTTGTGAAAATGCATCATAATGGTATTAAACCCATTATTTTCAGAATCTCAAGGAAATAGATTTTCTGCGTGTACACTGGGGAACATGTTATCTTAAAGCTGGGATTGAGCCTCTGGAGAAGGCTGTTTACAGGCTTTTCTCACATATTTGAGGTCACTATCATTGCTATGTGACTTTGTTTTCTTACAGAGTAGTAAAATATATTGAACTACATTCTCTACTTAGAAATGCTTATGTGTAGAGGAAGAAAAATCAATATACATCATTGAAATAAAAATTAGGTGAAGACCAAATTCAATTCACTCAGTGTACCTAACTCATAGGAAAAGTTAAGACTTAGTAGAACAGTAAAAATAGTCAGACAATTTTTCTTATAGAACAAGGTCCTGGTAATCTTGGTCCCTAGACAGATGGAAGGAAATTTTCAGTTGTACAATGAAAGCAATCAATCTTTCCAGAGTATTCATCATGTTAAAATATCTAAAGGTGTTACATGATTGTGCTATAAAGATGCTGAACGATTACAGGCAAAAATCAGTGTTTGAAATGCAAACACAATACATGGCAGTAAGAAATAGACATCACATTTTTGGTGAAATCATGTCCAAGCAAAGTTCTAATCAGAATTTTTAATCAGGATTAAATAAGAAGCATGGAAATAAAAATTAGTGAAAATATAGTATTTATCACATTGAAAGTTAGGTAGGAATTATCTAAATCTGCCATCTAAATATCAGTCAAAATCTAGCCTAGTCATCTGGGCTCCATGAACAATGAGTAGAAAGGGACAGTCACTCTAGTGGTGGCCCTTTATTTGATGCAAGTTTGGATCTTGAAGATGTACTACCTGATAGTCACTCCTCATTTCCCATCATTAAGTTTCATGAGACAACTATCTCAGGAATCTAACTTCCAGATAGTTAAAATTGTGTGACAAGTCCAACACTCAACCAAAGAAAAGAAAATTTTACTTTCTCACTAGAAGCAAGAAACTGTCTGTAAATTTTAAGTAAACGTTCATTAAAAAACTGTGCATTCAATTTTCATTTTGCTTAAGAGACAGCTACAAACTGAACAAAACCTCGGTATACATCAAAATTGCAAAATTTCTTTATTATCATAAAAACACAGCTGATTTTTTTCCTATTTTTTTAAAGTTACAAAAAAAAAAAAAAAGAAAACATGTCAGGTCCTAAAGTTACTCATCTTCCACAAATTCTGGCTTTTTTTTAAATTCTCCTTATACTTCCTCGCAAGTGAAGAAAAATAAAACTATTGGACATCGAAATTGCTTCTCCTAAATGACAGTCCTAGATGTTGGCTCATTGCTCTGACAGCTGCAGCTGGGGGCTGTTGGTGCTCCAAGGGATCTGGAGGATGGTGAAATGCAGTGGCATGGGACTGCTGCATCCTGAGGAAAATCCTGAGGAAAATCAGAGAGCTGCAGAAGTGCCCCTCACCCATGCAGGGAGCTGATCCAGGTAAATGTGGTCATGGGAAGGGCCATGCACACCCCAGGGTTGCTGCTGTTGGATCCACTGCATATTTTTAATATCTCCTGATGATAAGTGCACTGTGCATAGCGTGGGCCTGGTAACTAAAATCAGCATCCTCTCAGAGCTGTTTTTGCCAGACTACATAGGTCAGAGCCTCTCCAGCAGTCAGACATGCAGCCAGTGGTTAAGGGGCCAGCAGCCTGTCACATGCTAATCACATAACTTCCCAGCCACAGCTGAAAGTGTGTCTTTCCCTGTCACTTAGTCCCCACAGCACACAAATATTTTCTTTGTCCTTTTATTCTTTTGTTGGAGGGTAGTGTATAGCTCTAACCCACTGCCTCTGTGTACAGCCTGACAGGGGACAGGGAACACTCTGTGGTGTCTGAAGTTAGTAGTTGACACAAAGAGCAGATGTCTTAGACTAACAAACACACATCACACACTACAGCTCCACCAGCAGTTAAATGAGGCCTTTATTTTTCCATGACAATAGGAGTCCTGGACTCTGCAGCTGCTGTATAAGATATGGCAAAAAGCATCGAAGTCCAAAAGCTAAGGATGTGAAGTAGATTCAGCCTCTTAAAATCTTATTTCTGCTGTTCTGTATACTTCAGTGGCCTGACTAGATTTGAAATGAAATAAAACAGAAAACAAAATCAGAAGGAAACACAATTCTTCCTCCTCTGTCTGTACTCAGAGATATCCCTCTGGCTAAACACAGTGCAGAACAGTGGGGGTGGGTGCACACTCACATCTGTATCATTAAGATGGGCTTTCCTGAATCCACCTGTGCCTTTTCTGAATCCACCTGTGACAATTGTGGTGCAGATTATAGTACTACAGTGGGCTCCTGGCTGTACAGCTTTTGCTGTGGGCTGCCTATGAATATCTCTGATGCCAACTGCTTCCAATAAATATGCTTGGTATTTCCATGCACTTTATCAAGGTGTGTTTCCATCAAAAGCTATCCTCATTAGAAAAAGACAAATGTCTAACACTTTGCTCTTCCTGTTTCTATTGTTTCCAGTGCTATAGAAGGACTCTCCAAAGTCTGCTAGCTTTCAAGGCATTTATATTTTATGTGTTCATCTCTTGCAAGGAAACTGCTTTTAACCTCACATTTGCAACTTCACTAACAGAAGCCATTGACAGTTGCTGGCATGTTTAGCTTTAAAATGTTTAAGAGTCTTACAAACTGGAATTAAAGGCACAAGAGCTCCACATTAAGGATTTTTTTGTAGAAGTAATGATAGTATTAACATGTTTAGGGATGGATTGTAGTCCCATTGGACTCTGCAGGCAAAAGTAGAGAAAGATATAGCTACATTTTCTTGAAAAGCAGATTATGATCTCCATTTTCTTCCTGGAGTGCAATAGACACTTTTCCACAGAAATAATAAACCCTCTTTTTCTATGGCAAATTGAGCACAGTAATGTAAAATGTGCATTCTTTTCCTGAAGCAGTACAATATTCTCTGAGGTTTCAGTTTCAGGGCAGTGGCTGAGCAGCTGTCCAGGGCCTTTCCAGAAGGATGCCCCACAGCTCCACATAGGGGGGTGCAGCTCCAAAAGCCAGTGGTGCCGGGATTGATGTGATAATCCAGGATGCCAAAGAATGGGCGGATCAGGCCAGACAAACATGTCTATTACTGCAATTGTAAAATCCCTTTTCATCCACACACCTTTAAAGGTGAGAACCTTGTGGAAGGGGAGAACATGATTAACCCATGCAAGTCCCAGTGGGAAATAAACAAACAAACAAAGAGCCCCTGAGGGTTTTCCTGTCTATATAGAAAAGAAAGTAATCTGAGACACATCTGACTTTCCTGGTTTTACAAATGTCATCTGGGAATACATTTATATGTCAGTCCAGGAAAATAAAGGATAACATAATTCTAGTTAAGCAAAATTATATCAATATGTGTCAGGAAACTATAGCAATTCTTTTGCAAACAGGCACCAGTCACAGCAAAATAGCTACATTATGAAATCCAGATATATTATTTTCACCACTGGAGGGCTCCCATATTTTTCCTTTAATTCCATAAGAATATATAAAGATTTGAGTAAAAAAAAAACAACCAACCAAACAAACAAAAAAAAAAAAAAAAAACCAACAAAAAAACCCCCAGAATGTATGGCTTGAACAAAGTGTATTTCCTTCTTCTAAATGCAAGTATAAGCTCACACTAAGAATTTTTTACACCTTCAGTGCACCTTTCTTTCAAAAATAAAATAAATATTATTTTTTTAACAGCAATACCCTCAGATGACATATATCATAAAATAATTGCAGGATGTTGTACAAAGAAAAGTGGGATTATTTCTCATGGTTATATAGGGAGAAAAGAGGAAAATTGAGTGGTTTTGTCAAAGCTGCCTACCAGGCCAGCAGCAGATCTCAGCTCAAGTCTCCTTGAGTTTGTTCCCTTTATGTTAGAATCATTAGGATGCCACAAAACAAACAGTGGAGTGCAATACCCATTAGTCTGTGTTACCTGCACCAGCCTCATTACTGTAGAGGTCAGATGCTTTTAACAACTCCAGTGTATTTATCCTCAGAAAGCATTGCAGCACAAGGAGTTTTTGTCAATGTTAAGAAATCTCAATCGTCTTCCAGGCTCTAAACTGTCCCTCCTATCACTGGACCACCTTTCCTTTTTCTAAGTGTGCTGCATTAAATGAATCTTAACTTGTCTGTTGCTAACAGATTTTATTGTTATTTGTAACAATTTAAGCAACATAGGTAAGGTTATCACACATTCCAAAAACAGTTAAATAAAAAATAAAAAATGATTGGATTTTTATATGCTGAATGGGATTGTTAGATAAACCGTCACTTTTGATGATTCATCTGGCTATCTGTTTAAATATCATGGCACTTGTCATTGTTATCAAAATGTCTATATATTATTTTTATTACATATTTAGATATACCTTTCAGACATTTGCCACCACCTGAAATCAGAATCATCAAGCTGTTTATTTTTTCCAGTGCATGTCTTTAACGACTCAGGTGTCTGACCAGATGAGAACCTTTTACACCTCTGTCTTTTCTGATATTTTAGCTTCTCTTGGCATTTAAATCTAAACTAAAGAAATAGCTATCTACTTGCAAACCTGACACTCACAAGTATTTTAAGTGCTTGGATAACCAGAGAACAGATTTAATACATGACAGACCAGGAGATTCTGTAACATGAGGCCTGCCAACATTGCTGCACCAGAAATGTGCCAAGAAGACATAAGCTGTCACTAAAAATATAGCTCCTAACACCTTTGAAAATTATTTAGCCTATTTGAAGCAGATGAGAGTATTAGTGGAATGGTGGGAGGTAGATCTCTTCTAAATAAATTCTGGAAGTTAAACAGCCCCACAAGAATCCTTCTCTAAAAGCAAGGAATGTATCATACATGCAAGACTGCAACCTGAAGATCCTAAATAAAAACAAGGCGGCTGCTCAGTTGGACAGTGGCACTGCACACAAGTCTATTTCTGGACATAAGAATGTAATTAACTGTAAGAAGCAAGCATTTTTTGTGTGACAGAAGTTTTCTGGTTTCTAATAAGAAGCCATGAGAGAACACAGATACACAATATGGGTTTGTTTTTTATTCCAAGAGTAAGAAAATCTGGAATAGCAAGGCTATTTCAGAGAAATCTCAGCATACTAACAAAGACATCTTTGCAATCCAAAAGTTTCTGAAGGGCAGTCTTGTTCAATTTGAAATTAAAATCTCAATATAATCTATTCCTCGGCAATTGCTGAAAAAGGACTTGCATTGAAATGGCATCCAGCAGTGCAAGATAGGACAAAAAGTGTTTTCTTTTTCCTAAATAAGGTGTCCTCATGACAATGCTTATATCTTACCCAGTTTTCCGACAGTCCAAAATCTCTTATAAGTTTGATAATTAGCATCTGGTTGAAGTCAGCTATTTTAGTGACTTCTTCTCCTGCTTTTCTTTGCCAAGAGGAATTCTAATATCTCAGGAAGGAGCCAGTAAGAAATTTATTGCCAGAAAATTCTCAGCATCACGTCCCTGTCATCTGAACTGAACCTTACCAAAAATTCCCCTAGAATGTCATGTTATAGTCATAGTCCTCCTCAAGTACACTTAAAACTAATTTCTGTGACCAAGATTTTCACAACTAATTCACAGTTAAGTTTTTTCCAGCCATCCACAAACACCAGCCTCCTTGTCACTGTTCCTTTTAGCATCAGGTGTGGACATAAAAGTCTCTTCAGACTCAGAATGCTGCCCCCATACCAAATGTCAAGTACACTTTTAAAAGGCTTGTAGGAAGTCAGTAGTAAAGCACAAGACACCACCCACATTTAGAAAAATAGACATAGCCAATTGTATCTTCAGAGAATATAAATACATCCAGTACAAAGTTATAACTACCCTTATGTATCAATGGATATTTGAGTTATTATGTTAAGGTATTGTTTTACCTACAAATTGGTTTATATTAAATTTTGAATAAGTAATCCCCACACATTTTTTTTAATTCTGTTTAGGAGAACTGCTTGATATTTTTCATTTCTCTTCGCTGAAGTCATGACATTTCTTATGAACTTGCTGGTATCATATCTTGTCTGCTTATTTCATCTTCATCAGAGTTCTAAGAGGACAATCTTTCTGCTTGTCACCTTCTCTTACAGTTACAGGAAAATCTGACGCATGTACAACTGAGTGTTAGCAAATATTTATGGCCAAAATATTTATGTTTTGCAGAAAATTTGTGTTATGTGTATTTCCTCACTTCTTTTATTTAACTCTAGATTCCATTGTGTTAAAAATAAGGAGAAAGAAGAGATACACAGTCCAAGAATGTTTTGGGTCTAGTCACTACTTGCAGAAGTATACAAGCTTTTATTGCAAAAGTATACAGCCTTTATTTCTTCTAGTTAGCATTTAGCCACTGCTCTCAGAATCCACAAATAATTTGGAAAGGATTTGGAAATCTGCTTAACAAAGGCTGAGGCTTCTTCAGCAAAAAGCAATTTCTCAAGGAGGTAGGTACCAGTGCCTACATGAAGTCTGTCAGAGGGCAGTGGGATGAATAATGTCAGGCTTCTGACTATTTTGGGAATCAGAAGGATAATTCAGTGTGGGCCAAAATAAAGGACAATGGCTATATTGAATCACAGTTGTAATTATTAAAGTGTTTGTATTTATGTGTTCATGGACAGACTGTTTATAATGTAGATACTTCATTTTTTTTTTCCATTTTATTCATCTGTTTTTCTTATAAGACAATTTGCTTCTTGCACTTCCAGGATTTCTTTTGCCTTTTTTCTTTGATTTGGATTTTCATCATTGAATCCAGTTATTCATTCAAGGAGCACAAGGAACACTATCTGAGATATTTTAGGTAAACCTGCTCATTTGCAGATGTCATTTTATTCCTTTTTATACCATTTCCTTCTACTTTTAAAGAAAATTCTACAACAATTTATATATTTTATAAAAAAAGTAAAACCATAGACTCATTGTACTTTAAAAAAAAAAAAAGAAGAAAAAATTGAAAAAAAACAGTGATATTAGCCCTTAAAGCTAAGTCTCATCAAGTGAAGAAATATGCCTTCATTAACTGATTTTTAATACAAATGGACCTGTTCCTTCTTTCATACATTTAATACCAAAATCATTGGATCCTGGTCTTGACATGCTTATTTTTGACCATTCACTCTTTTTGACCATTCATTTCTTAGTTCTCATCCCAAATTCAGTGGTAGTATGTTTGCTTGTATTTTTTCTATGTTAGTTTTCAACACAGTGGGCAGAAGTTTGCATATGTTACCCACTGGTATTTTTATTAGAAGTGTTCTTTTTAACTTCAGGAACAATGTTTTTTTGAGTACCTTAACATGGTCTGTATACTTTTTTATTGACAGCTATTAGAAAGAGAAGAAGATGATGCTGATATTGAAAAAAACCAAAACAACTCAAACATAGTATCAGATTCTTCTAAATCAGTTATGAAAATAATAGGCTAGATACCTTGATACCCTATTTGGAATCACTACCCAACATGATCTAGATAAATATTTGCTCTTGTTGTTAGAGAGAGCTCAAGCTGATAAGGATTGATAACTGTGTCCTGCTGGAGCATTAGAGCAGGTTAACATTCTGTCCTCATTTACTAATTGGTTTCTCCACAATGTCATTAGGATGATTTGCTGTGTTTTGTTGCTGCTATTAGACAAGTCAATAGTACTGCAAGTACTAAATCATAATACCAATATTGTCATGGATATTTTAAAACTTCAGGTTAAAGGAAGATTGCAAATTATGGAAACTTGGACTTAGGTCTGATTCTTTCTTACCTTACAGAGGCAAGGCAGCATGGCATTTCAAGTTAAATTTTAACAAATTAATTTGTTCACTTATTTGAAGGAGATGGAAGACTTGCCAATCCTGTACTTCCTTATTTTAGCAATGTTTGTTTTTAAAGCATAGGATATATTAATGAAATAAAGTTCAGTTTCAGGGTATCTTATGAGTTCAGTTGGGTCAGAAGGTAAAAAAACATATATATCTTTGTCTAGTAGATAATTCAAAATAGTGTCTGAATATACATCAGGTATATCTGGAACCAGATTTAAAATTTCTTCATATTAGTACCTTGCCAGTACCCAGAAATAGAGAATGGAAAAGAATGCTGACAGCCAGTTATGGAGAGGTAATAGGGACAAAACCTCCAAGTATTCAAGTTTGCCAAAATACTTGGATTATCTGATTCGTTTGGTGTTTCTTCTGGACAAAGCAAATTTCTGTTGGGTGTAACAAGATTTATGGAGGTAAGCACTTTTTACCAGATAAGATTACATGTTAAAAGCTGCATTATATTATAGAAAGAGAGAAAAAAAGCTACAGAAAGTGACAGCAACAAATAAGCATCACTGAGATGGATGTTGCAAACTTTTAGCGCTCAGCTGGGTTGCATATACTAGGCCTAAAAGAAAATGTAAGACTGAAGAGAATATTAAGAATGGTGCCTTCTAAACTTCCATGAGGAAGTGAGTGGAGATTGTTGTTAAATCAAAAATTCAGATGTCTAGAATAAAATTATGGTTTGTTTTAAGGAAATGTTTCATTTATACATTGGATGAACTTGATTGTAAATATATTTTTAAATTTTTCTTTCATAGAAAGTATTTATTTGACAAAACCATATCTGTACGAACAACATATTCAGTTTTAACAATTCTCCAAAAGAAACAAACAAAACAAAACAAACAAAAAACCAAAACAAAACAAACCCAAAATACTCTCAGGTCTGAAAAAAAATATTCCAAACATCAAAAAATGTGCATTGATATTTTAAAACCAGAAATTTTAATGATTTTTCTTATAAAAAGAATTCCCATTTTGAAATTCTGTGTTTAAATCAGAATAAAAACTTTAAAAATAAGATATAACCTTTGAAATGCAATTTTTCAATGCTAAGAAATTGATAAAAATGTAAGTTTATCTCACTTTTTTTATTTTCTGTGTTGCCTCATGGTTTTTTAGAGAGAGACAGAGATATTCCTAGATTCTTACTTTATATCTCAAAGTGATATAGAAAAACCTCACCTTCAAAATCTGTCACAGGACAGAAAATTCACACAGCTCTGGTTTTGCATGCCATCTGTTTTCTTTTTCTGTTTCAGCATAGGGCAACCTATTTTTGACAGTGCACAGTTGTACTTCAGTCTAGAGATTACTTTGCTGCCTGGACTAGTACAAGTTTAGACCATTTGAGAAAATTTTGACTTCTAAAACACAGAGAAGTCAATAGAATATGTTGTAACAAAATGGAAAAGTTTCTTTTGGCTACTGTGTAGGTTGGTTGAGAAGTCCCTCCAGTGTACTCCCACCCTAAGATTCTTCGCCTGTTTTTTGCATATTTTTTGTTTATTTTGTTATGGTTCTTAATTCCAAAAAATCACTGCGAATCTGACTTGCATGAAGTCTTTGGATAGAACTTGTCATCATAAACTTGCTTATAGGTTTTCCAGTTACATCCTGTGTGGGAAGAGAAACACCTTGTGCAACTTAAAAACAACACACAAAGACCTCAGATCTACTGACAAAAATCAATAATGTAGACTCAAGATTCTGAGAGGGCAAGAACAGAACATTTGGGTGTTTTTAAATTTTTTTTTTACCCACGAACTTGATTATACAAGATAAAATCATTCACCTCTGAAAAGTCTACATCTACCTGTAAATTCCAGCTTAAACATTAGAGGGCTTTGAACCATTTAAAGGTATTCAGAGATTATCTAGTGAACCAGGCAGTTGCTGCTGCTACCCTGCTGGAGGAAATGAGCCCAACTTCCTGCACACTCCTTTCAGTAAGAATAAAACAATTATTTCAACTTGGCCCTAAAATGAAGGCTGCAATGGATATGTAAGAAATAAACAACCCCTCTCCCCCCACCAAAAAAAAAAAAAAAAAAAAAATGGCCACCTGTAAGAAATACACAAAATGAGCCAAAAATCATCAGACTTTTATCTTAACTGTTTAAAAAACAGACTTGCAAAGATGCACCCACCAAAAGCAAAGTGAGCCACTCTAGTCTCTCACTAACTGATCAGCATGCAGCAAACTACTCTTCTCCTCTAAACCCTTTCAATTCCCTAAAAACTCTGGTAAACTTGCATTTGTAAAATATGCATGCATTACAACTTCATAACTGATGTGGGACTAACAATGGACATTTAGATAATTAATACAATCCCTCACTGATGAAAAATATGGGATGTAAAACAAGAACTTGAGATGTCAGCTGTAAACCTCTTGTACAGCTAGCACACAATGTTGAGTATATTTAGAAACCTCATAATAATAGATAATGAAAATTACTTTACTTGAGCCAAATAACTGGTTTAAACTCATATCTGGAAATGCAGGGCACTGTCTCAAGTATTCAGCATGACCACCACTGTATTTAACATAGAAATAATATCAACAGCTTCCCAAGCTATGAATAATTGCAGTAGTAAAATTGATTATCCTAACTAAAGTAATATGTGGTTGATTTATAACGGGAGAAGTATTTATTATGGTATCATTAGTGATATGCTAAAGCTATTTATTTTATTTCTAGGACTTGTCTTCATATAAAATATTCGTACAATGGGCATGAATTTGATACCTGTATGCAATAGGGTATAGTTACTGCTGCAAATACATCAGAAAAAAATGTATTTTTATTTATTATGTCCATAAAATTTCATAGACAAAACCAAGGCAATAAAATCATTTTATCATGATATTGTAAGCAATATGGCCGTGGGGAAAGGTGAGAGTAAGTGAAATGAATTGGTGCTTAGGATAATGAAAGTGAGGGACTAATGGGACCCAAAGGACTCAAGTGAAATACAGCCAGATTCCTGGTTAGTTTCCTCCAACTCCTTGGAGAGTCATTCTGCTTGGATTTGACCAATAAAATGCAACAGCCACTCATTTCTAATCCCAGGCTTTTTATAAGCAGTTTGCCCAGTCACAGTGAATATTGTAAGAGGAAAGCAGCAGAAAGTGAATAGATCTGCAAGGTCTGATGGAAAATAATTAAATAGTTCCACAGAAAGTGAAGGGTTTGTGATTAGAACCATGGAAAGATGTTACTTTCTTTCAGAGTACTAAGAGGGAGTTAAATGGATTTATGAGGAATGTTGGAGGAGAAATAAAGTGAGTCAACCTCTCTCTCTCCTCTCTCTCACCCCCCACCCTGCTTTGTCTCTTTTCCCCACCACCTTCCTGCCCCCATCCACCTACCTGCCTGAGATTTTCCTCCAGACACATTGAAGCTGCACATGAATTCATGCTCTAAGTGGTGTTACTTCTTTGCTTTACAGGGCCCCCTTTCTTCAGGGATGAAAAAAGATCTCTCACACTTATAGGTGGGTGACCTGTGATAAATAGTCAATTATTTTTAGATATAGAAATAGAAATAATTTTGAAAGGCACCTAGGTTCACAAAAATATATTTTTTTATCGTCTCTTTTTTTTTTAACCAATAAGACTTTGGCAGTCATGTCCTCATAGACTTAAAATTAAAAGAATTGCATGAGAATCCTTTATTTTTAAAATTATTTTCTTCTGAAAATCAGCCTTATAGGTCCTGGGGTTTGACTGTTTACTTTGGTTAAGTATCTCTGTATTCTTAACAAGTCTTGTCTCAATCACTCAGCCTTTTCAGTTTCACCCACCACTGCCTTTTTGCATTTAGACTCAATAAGTAAGGTACAATAATCACTGGGTGTGCAAACCTACCTGACCTGCTAAGAATTTCTCACCCATACTCTCTGTGAGACTTTTTCGTTCCCCTTTGGTTAAACATACACAAACAATGAGACACTTTCACATCTCATTTAGTCCATAGGAAGTGCACAGTCCCGAATCAGGAGTCACCAGTAGAGCTCTCAGAGTCTACCTGTAGCCCTGTTGGACTCAGAGATCTGCATTATATGAACCTAACTTTGTTAGGATCAAATTCAAATTGGGATCATTTTCATCCAAACCACCCAACATTTTGGGATACTTCAGGGCAAAAGGGTGTATAAATGCAAGGTATTAGTAAGCACTGATAATTAGGATCATTACTAGTGTAGCAGATTAATACCTAGAGTGTAAAAAATAAGCTAGTAAAGGAAAAGCTAGTATGATGAGATAAATGAAAAGTAATAGACATCAATATCTTTCACATTTAAGACAATATTTTCTCCTGACTTAGTCCATCTTAAAGTGGAAAAATGTTATGCAGTTCTTTGCTAAAATCTCCCCATAGATCTGAATCTGAGCTTAAAGATTATTTCTGGAGGTTCCAAAAGATTATTGTCATTATTCTGTCACTTTCCCTTTCTCTTTAAGGAGGAATTCTAGTACTAAACTAGAATTGGCTAAGCAAGCTATTACTTGCAGGTATGCACCTTATCATTAAATGAAGCCTCTAAAAACCCTGTGTACTGGTGTTCTGATCCAAAATTAGACCTCTCTGCTATTATTGCAATACCTCAAAAATCAAATAAACAAGCCATAATTTTGACATTAGACAAAAATAAAATTGGGGGAAAATCATATGAAAACTAATAATAAGTATGAAAAAGTGAAATATGATCAACAGTCACCCAGCACAAAACATAAAAAATAGCTTTTATAAGAACACATTAAAAAGATAAACCAGCCAGTAAAACTTTGAATAAATCACTTTTTATCCACTTGTCATGACATACAACCATGGACATTGATAACTTCAGAACTCCAGGTCCCCATGAAAAATATCATTTTCAGAGGTGGCCTGTGCCTTATATCAGATACTGTGGGAAGACTACCTATAATTTTCTTTTGATTTCCTCCCCTGGACCAGCTTAATAAGATTCAATCCAAACACCAGTTTCAGCTTCTGATGTGAGCAGATGGCAAAAAGCAGGGACCAGAGCAATTACAGGCTAGTACATAGAAAACAGAGAACCAGAAAAGACTATAAAGGAAATCTGGACATTTTTATTATCTGCTATATAAGCAGGGCACCTTTCCTGCAAAAGGGAAGGATTATCTCAAGGTTATTTATTCATTTACCAGCAATCAACAGGGTTCAGATAGTTGAAATCCCCAGTACCCTGAGAGTCAGTGAGAGGCCTCATGCATATGTTCTGCTTTATGTTGCTCATCTGCAAAACAATGAGGCTTGTAATGATGTGAAAGGTTTAATGGACTCTCTCCTGCTTTGTCCTCTATCCAAGCCCATTTTTATTTGTGTAATGTAATCTTCTTAAGAGTGCGGTTCCCGCAGGGAGATGAGCAGGCAACGACTGGGCTGTGGATGGCAGCTCATGTCAGGGATCAAGGATCATCCAGTTAATAGTTTTACATTTAGAATTCCCTAATACTCTGGTTCTAAAGATCAGCTTGCTAACACCTAGAGCTGGTTTTGGTTGTTTTGCACAAATATAAATTCCTTTTAAGTGTCCCCATTTGAAAATTAGTTAAATACAGATCAAAAAGTATTAACAGTCTATTATATATAGACTGTTATATATAGACTATCTATAATTAAGATCTATTATTTTATTATTATCTAGATTCAGGGAGGCTAAGGCAGAGATGAAGGTATTTAGTGTCTTACCAGGCCGTTATGTGATAACAACAACAACAACAAAAGAATAATTTAGAAATACAGAATGCATATTTAGCAAAACTGTTCAGGAGAGGTGATATTTTGATGCACTGATTAAGACACAACTTCCCTTAAAAATTGAGACTTACCTGAATATTTGTTTTAAAACTAATAAGAAACAGTTCAAACCCCATAGGCATCTTTGAAACTCTGAACCTGAATATTTAATATCAACCATCTGAGAACACCTTTAATCTTCTTTTTTATTCTTTAAAAAAAGTGCAAAGGAAATCAAAATTAAATAAAATCATCCCTATAGTCTTTTATTTGTATCTTCAATTGTCTGTGGGAAAAAATATTTAGCTAGCATGAGCCTCCAGTAAGTATTTTAAATAATTTTAAAGGTATCAAATGTTTTTTCACATACCACTGGCTTTGTCACACTTGCTTTTAAACTTACTTGTAGTTCCAAAATTAAAGGCCAAGTTAGTGCCATCAAGTAAAATCAAGAAGCTGTGATATTTCCCTTGGTAAATCTGTCACTTCATAGAAAATTTTTTCAGATCAGGGTGGAGAAAACAAAACTGTTACAAGGCAGGAACAGCTTGACAAAAAATAGACTCTGAACAAGATTAATATGAATCATAGATTCACAGAGTAGAAGGCCAGAAGGGACAACTGCTTCACCTGCTTTGACCTGTGTCAAACCAGGGGACATTGCATTTCATCTACTTAACCTTGTATGGAGCCCAGTCACTTGTGTCCGACTGCAGCAAAACTTGTGCTTGGCTGGAGCACATCATCGGGAATGCAGGCAACTTTGAAATCAAAGCATCAAGGGAAGAGGAATCCAATAAATTTCTTTCAAGCACTTTCAATCTTTTTTTAATGTTAACTAGTCCTCTTAATGTGAGAAAATGTGTCATTTCTCTTTTGAATA
Source organism: Molothrus ater (assembly GCF_012460135.2). Lineage (NCBI taxonomy): Eukaryota > Metazoa > Chordata > Aves > Passeriformes > Icteridae > Molothrus > Molothrus ater. The sequence continues at coordinate 102,068,019 of NC_050480.2, read as the reverse complement.
TGTCAAATAGCTGCTGTTATGCCCTTTGCTCCTATTATTTTATGAAAAATGCCATTATCATAGCTCTTAGACTGATTTAGGTTGAAAAGGAATCAGGAGGTCATTTCATGCAAACCTCAACCCACAGAAGGAACAAAATCAATAACAAATCAATTCTTTTTTTTTTTTTCTTTTTTTTTAAGAAAGAAAAGCACCATGTAATGTCATTTCCTGTTCTCTCTTTTAGAGGAGTCAGGAGGAGAATGTCGTATAAATTTTGTTCTATCAACTTTTTTTAAAAACTGGAGATACCAAAACTGAAATAAAACCTGTAGTACACATCTTATTAGTGTTATACATATTAAAGAATGTCATTATTCCTTTTTGTCACATCTCTAATCAAAAAGCTTTCATGAATTTAATTTTGCATCATGCCTTAAAAATATTTTTGGAACACTGATTTACAATATGGGTTTTCTTTTTTTATCAGCAAATTCTTTGCATATGTGCCATTTTCCATGTGAGACATACAATCCTTTTCCTGCAATAGCATTTCTCTTATGTCTACATATATGGGCTTGATTGACTGCATGATCCAGGTATTTTAGAATTATCCTTTTGCCATCATTATGGCAATTGTGCAGTTACAGATTTTCATATACATGTATTTTTATTGCTCCAGTGCCCTTTCTCCAGGTTCTTTCCCCAGATATCATAGCTTTATTTTATCCTTTTGATCTATACCAAACCACTGGACAAAACAATCCACAAACACTGTTTCAAAAACACTACATTCACTGTTTCTGCACCTTCAGGCAGATCAATGCTTGTAGATTTTCCTCTGCTTTAAAGATTTGGCCTTTCTTGCTTGATTAAAATTTTGGCCTGTCTCCCTGACTACTGATCTGATTTTTTAAAAACACAAGATGAAGGTGGCAAAAATTAAGGTAGGGTCTAGACTTTTCTAGTTGTTTGTTTTGGTGGGACTTTTTTCTCCTGATTCATCACCTTTCAAATTTCCTCTAAACATCATCACCCTGTCCCTCATCACTATAAGACATAATCATGTCAGTCTAAAAACTGAATGATGTAAGTGACTCCATCATCTTCTTGTATTGTCAGATTCTAGCTATAGGAAACTTTCAGTACAGATAATTTCCTGTACAAGGTGCATCTCTCCACATACAGACACACACTAATAAAGTTTTCATTCAGGTTCTTGCCATATTCAAAGTGCTTCAGCAAAATATCATTTTCATAGCTCATTGCTTTAGTAATGACAGCCCTCTATATGCATCTTTCTAGTCATTCTGCATCTATCACACAAAATAGAGATTATTTATTTTTGCATCCAAGGCTCTTTGGAGCCTCTATCTGCTCAGACTTTCTTGTTTACTACTAAAATGTCAGATCCCATCTCTGCTTGATATTCCTACATACTCAGGAAAATGCATTTGTATGCTCTTCTGTGACAATACTTGCTCCTTAGAGCTTCCTAAATATCATTTGATTGTGTTTCTACAGGTTCATCCTCATTAATTCTTTTTGCTGCCTACAGAAAGTTTCTCAGGTGTGAGCCCCCCTTCTTGCATACTGATCAGAATTATCTCACTTTTTCTTTCTTTCAGTGCACCTTCCCTCTTTGTGTCTCCCAGCCTGCAGGTACCTCATGGCTTTTTACTAAGAGTTGATGTACCCAAACAGGAACTCTGGGCTTGTGTTTGTGCTTATACAATTCATAGCACAGCTGGGACGTGGCCAACAGAGTGGCTCATCTGTAACACAAATCAAAGATTAACCTGAAAGTCAAAAGTCTTATTTCAAGCCCTGAAACATTTCAGGTTTTCTGTTTATTTATTTGTTTCCTGGGTGGGTTTGAGGTTTTAGACAAACAGGAAATGGTACCAGACTTTGCACTTCATGGAACTAATCTATAGATGGGGAAAATAGAAGATGGATGTTCAAGGAAATAAAAAAGAACAAATGACTTCTTTATATGCTGGTGTTTTTCAGATGAACAGGGATTAAAATTTCTCATTTAATGCAAGCTCTTTTTCTAATAAATATCTACTGGAGGAAAATGTCAAAATATTTCATACCTTTTTTTCCCTTTTACTACTTTATGTTTTCTCAAAAAGGTGTGAAGAGAAATGAAAGTATCACTAGGAAAATGTGAACAGAAACTGAAATTCCATCAGATGTCCTCTCCTATTTCTTTTTTTTTCACTACAAAAGAGAAAGTTAGGGAAGAAAGTTTCCTCCAAAATTTATATTAACAGCACTTTCCCCTTTCTGATTAAACACTTTCAAACAGAAAAAATTGGCCTGCCTGGTGCATTTATATTTTGATGATTTGAAAGGGTTTGAAAGTTCCTAATTTTGCAACTGTTATTATATATTACTGCACAATCTTGTCATAGGTCTTCGCTCCATTTCATTACTAGCTGTGTTCATACTGTCATACTGCAATTATTTGAATGAGTCATCAGCCTATACCATTATTTTTTGTATTTACAATTAGCAATACATGTCACACCTTTGTTTCACAATGTTGTGAATGTCTCAAAACACTTTTAAAAATGATTTAACAAATTAAGTAGGAAATACACAACCACTTCTCCTCATTTCCCATCACCAAGCCCACTAGCAACTAAAACATTAAGCTAATTTTGGAGGAAAAAGGTAAAATATCATTCATTTTTGGTGCTTGAAAAGACCAGCAATGAATCATTGAAGTAGGAAACTAACCAAAGAGATTTCCAGCAAAAAAATACAGAAATGTCTATATAAATGTGTGACATACCATAAGGCTCTTATAATAGTAGACACAAGTCTGCTTGCACACATTCTGGAGAGAAATATGTTCAAACTGAAGGTAGGCTTAAATCAGATTCATTAGTTTCAGCTATTTATTGTGACTAGAAGAAAGATACCTTTTTAGAGGAGACTGCAAACTTCTGGTTTTCTTAAATGAGCAAAACTAAAACTCAGAGGAATATCACTTCAGTCAATAACCATATCAGGATAAAAGCAGAGAAAGATGAAGAGATGTTTGAGCTAAAAGCTAATGTGTAAATAAGAACAAACAAGTAAAAAAGGTTAATGCATAAATTTTGCATGAAAATTAGGAATCACTTTCTAACCTCAGAAGAATAAAAAACTTTTTAGACTGACCAAAGAAAAGTGAAGCAGATCTCAGAAGTTCCAAGATAGAGCTTATAAAGGAGATTTTATGGCACATTTGATCATGGCAGGGATATTTAAACAGCAGAACCCTCAAGGTTTCCCACAAACCTGTAATTTCAGACCATTTCCTATCCTACAAATGTCACATTCACATCCTTACAAAATATCATATAACATATCATACCATATCTATCATATCAATCATATAATATATCATAGAATGGCTTGGGTGGAGTTAGAAGGCAGTGTAAAGTTCTAACCCTCCTGCCATGAGCAGGAACACCTTCCTCTAGACCACATTTCTCAGAGACCCATCCAACCTGTTCTTGCACTCTCCCAGGGATGCAACATCTACTGCTTCTCTGGGAAACCTATTCCAGTGCCTCACCATTGACACCATAAGTTGTTTCAAGGTTATTTTAGTGTCTTCTGTAATCCCCAGGGTACATGTAACCATTTTTTAGGGCTGCTCAAGCTGAATTTTTCTTGGTTGCACCCATTAATGAAAATAGACCAAAAGAATCCTCTGAACAAGAAGCCAACTCTAAAATGCATAAGTACCAGCAGCAGAGCTTGCTTTTGCTGCTTTTGCTCTTGTTGATCTAGCAAATTTTCTGTGAATTCTCAATGTGCTTTTGTATATATATAACAGCAAATTTCTAATCATAGGTATTTAGGTTTTTATAATTCCTATATACGAGTGTGTATATGAACATTTCCATATATATGTGTGTGTATTTGTGTGCATAAATATAAAAGTACAAGTATAGATACATATGTACATATAGGTCTAAATATACAAATACATATCCATAAACCAGCATATAGTTCCTCTAATGGAGAGATGAATAACACAATGTTTACTGGAAGGCTGTAAGTGGCTTTGAACACTTTTAGTGAAACACTTCAACATTTCTCTAACACAATATTTTGAAAGGGCCCAGGGTCAATACAAATGTAATATATGGAGGCTAAAAGAAAATTTGACAGAAAATTTGTCCAAAGAGCACAGTAAGGTGGCATGTAAAAACAATAATGGGCCATTATGCTGTCTTATTAGAGAAGTTAAAGCATTGCACACACTGCCTGACTCATAGTCCCTGGCTTTTTTACTGAACAACTTGAATCCTGTGTTTTCAACTCAAGAAGTGATTTTTAAAGTGTAATTCCCTTTTCAATTCTAAATATTTAATAGTATCAGATGTGGAAAACTTGTTTGGGAAGCTCAAAAGGTAGAGAACCATTGGATGCCCAGAAATACTCTTTGGTTAGGCAAGCACTAAATTTTATATGCAAACAGGATAAATGGAGGCTTTGCAGGTGCAAACGGTGGTGATTCATCTTCTGCATATGTGCAGAAAACATATTTTGAAAAGCTTTATAGATACCTCACCATATATGAAGTTAACATATGGAGGATCTATATACTACACAACTTTTCTAATTAGAAATGGACCAGCAGCATTGAATTCAGTTTGAAGGATGTACCTACCTGCAAGTTTTGCAGCAGGTCACCAGTAAATTTTCCCAGCAGTCTTTCCTCAGGAAGGTAGAAATTCCCCCAGTGATGTAATTTATGCTATTACATCAACTTAAATTTACTTTACTAGCCAAAGTTCCTGATACATTGGTGTGGTTACTTTTTCTCTTACAAAGAAACTAGGAAAAATGCTTCTGTGAAGACATGATTATACTTAGAAGCATTTATCATGCAGTCTACCCTTAAAACTGTGTCTCCAGTTCATTTTAGTTTAAATATTTTTTGGTTGGAGCCCTAAGTATTTAGTTGCAAAAAGAAAAAAAAAGAAAAAAAAACAGCACAAAGCAAAATGCTGCATTCAAATTTGTTACAGTGTGAACACTCAGAATCTGTCTCTTCACACAGGAATTAAGTACACTTATCTGTGGGTATATGTGGAGGGCATCTGTCTGAATTTATCCTATTGGAAGTGACTGGTACACAAACTGCATTTATTTTATAGAAGAGGGTGAAGAGAGGAAATATAATTTTCCCAGATGTGTTTGGAAACATTAAACAAATTAATTGGGTTAGATTTCCTACTTGGGATAAAGAGAGAGGATACTATAGAAGACAAGGATATGACTCATTCATTAAGCGCTTTATTTCTAGGCCTTCCACGACATTTATTGTGCTAGCATCTAGCAGGCTTGTGAAATGCTGGGAACATTTCATGTGCATTCTGCTTCTGTGAGTTACAGATTTACCACCTCCTTTTTGCTGATGCAAGTCTGGAGCCCAGAGTCAATGAACCAAAGTTATCCAAGTCTGGGAACTTGAATCCAAGTGCCTTGAATCAAGTATAGCTGAAATAATAACCTCTTTTCCAATTTCCTCTTCAGCAGTACTTTATAGCTAAAGGTGTAGATATGAAAGAACTAAATTGTTAGAAGACTAGATAGAACAATGGACATTATAGCACTATTGTGTTTACAGGGACTGTTACAAATTAGCTTATTCTTTTCAGGACTAGTACATTTAGTCTGATTCATTCCTAAAGTTTTCTAAATCTTTTAAAGGTATTCTGCATCAATAAGCTCTCTTTTTTTTTCTTTTTTTATGAAACATGGTCAAGATTATACCTTTCTTTGAGAGAATTATATATATTTATAAATATATATATGTGTGGGTGTCTGTGATTCTTATTTTCCTCATACAGACAAGTTGTCCTCAGTTGTCATTTTTGTTCATATATGGCTGTATAGCTGTACTGATTCATTAAATTTATGTGTCAGGTTTGGTTGTTGGTTGTTTGGGAGGGTTTTGTTTGGGGTATTTTGTTGTTTTGCTTAGTTCTGTGGGTTTGTTTGTTTTTGGTTTTTTTTTTTTTAAGAAAGAAGTCAAAAAATGCTAAATAGGAAAAGGAACTTCTACATGTAGAAGAAATGGCACAAAATCCAGTTATTTTCTCTTTTACCACCTTGTGCTATTCCTCACTGTTCAGGGACATATTTTGATTTAAAGGAAAAAGCTCAGAGTATGGGCAATGGTCCAGAGCTATTCCTGGGACTTTGTGAAATTATCCGTGAAAAGGAAAACATAGACCTGCTTAGCCTCTACTCTTTAATCTGTTCCTGGATCCTAAATTGAGTTTAAATTGGCTAAACTTGAGTATTTGTGCCACCCTATGCTTGCATTTACCTGTAATTACCACTCAATAGAGACACAGGTGAGTCTTCTCTTGAAACCTTTCAATGATTGCAACTGATAGGTCAGACCACTAACACAGAAAACTAAAAAAGGTGCTCAATTTGTAATTTGCAGAACCTAAAATGTTTGTCAAGGAATTTCTACTGCTTAGTTAAAAATTATACGAAGATTTATTTTTGATGCAGCAAGGTTTGGAAGCACAGAGAAGTGCTGACTCATGAACTGACTGTCAGGACATCACAGTGTGAAACTGTAGACCGACAAAACTTGGCAGCCTTGACCACAAGATAAGAAAAATATTTACAGAAAATTAATATGACAAAAGATTCAAGAAACAAAGTCTTAGAAAGGTGTTGACTATCACTAACTCCTTGTTTGAAACAGCAAGAAAGTAAAATAAACATTTTGCTTAATTTTAAGATAGAGCAAGGATTTGTATGAGGAAAATGCTGAGAAAGAGCGAAAAGTAACTCTTGGGAATTTTGTGCTTGAATCCCAGTGTCTGGACACTTCCAATTCTGTGCTTTGGCTCACTGAGAAAACTCAATGTTTTTGCCATTTGACACATGCTTAAATTTCTGCTAGTTTTCTCTGCTTCCATCTCTTCTGATCTTCTGAGGAATTTTTTTTGAGAGAAACATGAAGATTTAGTGGAGTAGGAGAATGTATGGAAATTACCTGAATGTCCTAACATCACTCCTACTCTTTGCAGAGGAATGAAGAGAGAAAAGGGAAAGCTGGGTCAGGGTCATGTGAGGTGGAATCAATGTTGTACTATCTATCTATTCTTTTCAATTGGAGGAAAATGGGAGCAATTCAGCAATATGGTGAAATGACTGAATAGGAATTTGGAATACCGCTTCCTGGATAAAAGTTAGCAGAATCATTTAATCAGAAATGCTTTTTACCAGAACATGAAAATGCCTTAAAATCTCTCAGCCCTGACACATGGTGGAAGAATGATTGCTTTACTTAGACTGAGTAGACAATTCTTGAAAATTATATTTTCAGGTTATATATATCATCCATTTACATCCAAGTGAAATGTATACGGGATGAAGGATAAATTTACCTTGATTCAACAGTTACTGTCAGAATTCTCATAGATTTCTGTGACGAGGACAGCAAAAATAAAGTTGGCAAATATTTAGTTGTTGATATTTTCTTCCTATTCACAGGCATTAACCTCTACAAAGTAAAAGCAATCCAGATCTTGCGAGAATCTCACCTTCACATTCAACCAATTCTGCAGATACTTTGTAAAAATGAGCCTCTGTTACCAGAGTAGAATAAAAGCAGAAGGCCTGTGCACCCACCTTCTAAAGGGGAATTACTTTTCAGCAGACCTCAGGTTTGGGGACAGTCTGTGACAGACTAACCTCAGAGACATCCAACATTCACCAAGAGACCTGAGGCAAGGACATTCACCAACTCAGTAAACTCCTTTGGATCACATGGCAATCAACTTTTCACCACAGATAGGGATGAGGATCTCTTATTAACCTCAAAGTGATTTTAAAAAGCTACTTTCAATTTCCATATGGTGAAGAATGTGGGAACATAGGAGCATGCTTACAGTACAACCACCTTGTACCAAGTGGTCATATTCTTGACAACTGTACCTAAAGATTTTGTGTGTGGTTCTCAAAGTACTGTTCAACTTTCACTCAAAACAATAGTTTAGTTTATTTTGCACATTTAGATTTTTAAGGAAAGATTTCTAAGATCTCTTTTCTAAATTGCACTGGTTTTCCCCATTGTGAGATCCACAAGAAACTTGCATTTCTTTTTTCCCCTGTTTCAGATGCCCAGACATCACCATCAAGGATATAAAACATCTTGTTTACCTCTAGTCACATCACTGGGACAGTTGTCATGTTATTTCAGAAATGTGCTGCAGCTCGCTACAGGTACCAAATGGAATCATAGAAAGGTAGAGGTCCTTGATTGAATTTATTTGTGTTTGAATCTGTCAGGGATAAAAGAGCCAACAAATAATAAAATAGATGCAAGCCTCTGTAAGTCAGCAGCCACCTGCTACCTCTGGGCTATTAGAGGGGCCCTCAGCATGACAACACAAATCCATGCTGGCAGGCCAATCACAGCTTAAAAAAAAGCCCTACATCAGCTCACCTCTTCAACTCAGTCAGCAGAGTGACAGCAATGTTGAAATTTCAATTTTCCTGATATTAGTTGTGAATTGTTTTATCAAACTATTTTTACTCTCACTGTCTCGTTGTCTTTTAAATGCTAATAGTGTTGATAGCTCTCAAATGCAATCTATCTAGTTGCTCTTTTGAGAAATGAAGGTTTGGTTTTACTCTTTTTTAAAAAAAAATATTTCTCCAAATATGCTGAAGCTCTTGTTTCATTTTTCTCCCTTCTATACATCTAAATCATGTAAATTGCAGGGAACGGTAAAAGTCAAAGTACTCATCACAGGCATCATAATTATTGATAATCAGCTATTCTTCAAGGCTAGCACCATTTCACATGCAATTCACTGCTTTGATTCCCATTTATAGAGTGAGTCAAATTCTGTACTGCTTTATATCAGTTGCAACTGCTTAAATTAACCCTAAGCATTTATAATGATGTCTTGTTTAATAAAGTTAGGGAAAGAAACAGGAAAATGTAATTTTTTTTCTTTATACAGAAAATTAATTATTGGCCTCAGTATAGTCAGTAAAAGTTTTCCCCTTAACTTCAATGGATGTAAGTTTTCACTCGTATGGACTGAATTTGAGTATAAAAAGAGGATCACAGGGCAGTTGTGGGGTTTCTTTTGGTTTTGTTTTTTCTTTACTTTGCTGACTTTGAGAATACAGCCAAAAGCATTCTGTCTGCACCTGAGACTACAGAACCAATATTACAGATGATGGAGAATGGAGAAAATAAAAAATTATTTCATTTCCTTTTTGTTTCTTAATCACGGTATACCAGTATTTGTGCTCATTAAAAACTATCTTAAAGCTTTCTGTGTGGACTCATTTGTTTTCTAGAAAGTCTGCATTACTAATCTGAACCAGCTTCTGAAGAGAATTCTGTTTGAAACCAATGAAGGTAAATGGTGAGACTCCCCTGGGACTACATCAAAACTTGTATTTGGCCTTAGTGCAAGGCCTTAGTAATCATACACAGGCAAATTTCAGCATCTCTGAGCTGTCAGTGACCTGATTTCCTTCATCCCTCATTATCAGATAGTATATTTGGGAGAGGTCTGAATATATCCAAGAAAGCTGGCTCCTTTGAGAATCCTGGGGAGTTATATGTGAATAAAGAGATGGATTGTAGGTTCAGAACATATGTAGATATCCTAATTTGTCCTCTGCTCTTTTTCTTAAGATTTCATGAGCGCTGAGTATGAGCATTTTTTTTTGCAGCTCCTGCAACTTTTAATTACAAGATTCCTCTGTTTTTCTTTATTTTTATTTTACATTTTTTCATATTCTCTCTGAATCCCATTTAGCAACCCTCTGCTTCATGATTTCTATCTTGCAATTGTATTGTTTAACTAAAAAATCTAGTAAATAAATTAAAATATAAACATGAGGCCTTTCTTCTCAAAGTTGCATTATATATCTTTTAACTCCTAGTATGGCCCTGCTTACAGCACATAAACACAGTTCATGCAATTTATAAGTGAATAAATCTTTCTGTTTAAGTAACCAATATTGTGCTTCTGCTGCATAAAAACTCCTACATATATCACAGAGTCTAACACAGTCCAGTAATAAAAGTACAATAACTGCTGTACAGAAATGCATTCTTATAAGCAACAGCTGTCAGCTAAAATGCTTCACGATTTTCTCCTGAAATAAATTTACCTTTTCTTTCTGCCTACATTATTTACAACTTGATATCACACAGAACCAGAACAAGATTCAATAACTTTTTAAAACAACTTTCCTATTTAAACTGTACAGTAGGTATTTTTTTAGCCAGACCGAAAATGCTAAGAAAATTGTTCCCCATGTAATTAACATTAGCAAATAGAGTACTACTAGTCCAAGAGTACTACTGAAGATTTGAAGCGTTGACAAAGGAGGTTTATGTTGGATGTTGGAAACACAGAGGGTGGCTGGGCCCTGGACCAGGACCAGGGTAGTGGTCACAGCACCAAGCTTGGCAGAGTTCAAGAAGCATTTGGACAATGCTGTCAGGCACATGGTGTGACTCTTGGGATGTTCTGTGCAGGGTCAGGAGTTGTACTCAATGATCCTGATGGGTCCCTTCCAATTTAGAATTGTCTATGATTTTATGATCCTAGGATTCTATCAAGGGACATATTTTTCAGGCAATCTCTATAGTTTCTAGAAAGGAAAAAAAATTAAACTAGAATGTAGAGAGCTCTGTTCTTTTTAAATCTGTGACTTGACTTATTATAATTCTGCCTTGAATGATACATTGAAATATGTACCTTGTGTCACAGTGTTCATCAACATGTCACATTGTATCATGTCACTTTATGTGGCTCAATATGACAGATGCATCTCTACAGCAATGCGTCATCATGTCCCTTGGTATAAGGAAAAGCGAAAATAAATATATTCTTGTTTTGTTTACAGTGCACTACTTCCAGAAATAGAAAAACAAAAAACAAAACAAAAAAAAAGACAAAACCCTCAACCATCATAAAACAAACATCAAACAAACAACTTCTATTTAATTTTGCAACATTTTATGTAAATGAAAGGAAAGGGTGGTGTCTTCACAATTCATCTTAAAGATAAAAAAAAGTATACAAATTAATACATGCCCAGAATGCATAATTTCAATTTGTTATTCCTTTGATTTAAGGGATAGAAAGAACATGACTGTAAGCATTTGCCTATACTCTCTAAATAGCTAGGAAAATTATGGACTAGGGAAAAATGACTTACAGACTGAACATGTAGTAAAGTCATGTTTTCCTGACAACAAATAAATGTATTTCATTATTTAAAAGCACACATATTAATTAGCATTAGGAAATGTTTCATTTTTTTCTTTCTTAGTTTCTTTGAAATAAATTGGTTTGTGTGGCCAGGTTTGGGTAATAGGGGTGGCTTTTGGGTGAAGGTATTAGGAGATGCCCCTGCATCTGACAAAGCCAGTGTCAGTCAACTCCATTGGCCAGGGTTGGTGGTGGTAGCAGCCAGAGGGAGGAGTGAGAACATGTGATAGAAACAGCGCTGCAGACATGGAGGTCAGGGAAGAAGAGGGGAAGAAGCTCGAGTTGCCAGAGCAGAAATTCCCCTGCAGACCATGGTGAGGCAGCTGTGCCCCTGCAGCCCAAGGAGCCCCATGATGAAGCAGACATCCCCCTGCAGCTTGTGGAGACCTCAACACCAAAGCAGGTGGATGGATGTGCATGAAGGAGGAGGCTGTGACCCTGTGGGAAGCCCATGATGGAGCAGGTTCCTGGTAGGACTCTTGGATCCATGGAAAAATGAGATCATGCTGGAGGAGATTTACTGCCATGACTTGTGACTCTGTGAGGGACCCACACTCCCGGAGGAGTCTGTTCTTGAAGAAATGCACACCAAGGGAAGGACCCCACATTAGAGCAGGGGAAGAATGCGGAGCGATAGAATGTAAGAAAATAAAGATAGTGCAGAAGGTAGTTTCACACCTGAGCAGTTGCAGCTGTACTAATCGACAAAGATTAGGAACAGGCCTGCCCTTAATAGGCCACAGCTGTGTCCAAAAAGAAGACGAGTGCTACCAAAGAGTGGGTTAGCTGGGTGAGGAGGGAGTTGGAGTTTGTTGAGTGAGCTGTGAGGAGGTGCCCATGAGAAATCATCAAGAAGGTATGGAACTTTTCCAATAAGATGACAACAGAAGAACATGAGGTGTTCTCCCTCTGAGGAGAAAGCAGAAGCAGCAACAATGTGTGATGCACTGTCCATCACCCCTATTCCCCATCCCCCTTCCCTGCTGGTGGAGAGGAGGCAGAGAATTGGGCAGTAAGGTTGAGCCCTTACTCAGGGAGAAAAGAGGTGGAGAAAAGTGTTTTTAAGATTTAGGGTCTCATTATAGTAGTCTGTTTTGATTAGCAAGAAATTAGATTGATTTCCCTAAGTTGGCTGTTTTCTCTGTGATGGTACTTGCTGAGTGATCTCTCCTCTGTCCTTATTTCAACCCCTAAACTTTTCATTGTATTTTGTGTCCCTTGTGCAACTGTGGAGGTGAACAATAGAGTGGTTTTGGTCAGCATGAGATTAACCCAAAACATGAATTTTATAAAATAATTCCCCATCATATTGAATTGCCTGAGTTTGCAAAATGCTGAATTCACTGATATATTTGTTGTTAATTAGCACTGTGTTGAAATATTTTATAAAACTCCACTAGTTGGCTGAGGATGCCAATCACTGGGACTGGGTTACTTTAGTCCATTAAGATTGTATTTCCAATGAGTCAAATTCACTCTTTCACAGAGCAGAAATGTGAAGAAAATGCAGCCTGTCACATTATGATTTCCTAATTTTCTGTTCAGCCCCCTTGATGGCTGCATCTAACATACCAGATTAAAGTAGATGGCAAACATGCATCATCCACTGGTCACTGCTTTTTTTCTGGCACCACGCTACTTTTATTTTCTCCATAATATGCCCTCATATGACAGACACAATTGTTTTAAGCACTTGTAATGTTTTAAAATAAAAAAGACATTACTCATCCCTCAACCCTGAGACTTATTCTAGTCAAGGTTTTAAATATGTGAGGAGAAAGAACTGACAGAGCTGGAAACGAAACACCTCTGTTTGCAGAAGAACGTGTACCCAAACCTGCATAAATCCATCTGATATCCCTTATCTAGCCCTGTCTGTTTGCTTTAATCCTTATCATAGAATCATAGGATAGTTTAGGTTGGAAAAGACCTCTAAGACTATCAAGTCCAACTACTAACCCAGCACTGCAGACTCCACATCTACACATTTTTTGAAAACTTCTGAAGAGCTTTTATCAGATCTTTGAGTGCTTAGGGGCTATGGTCTTGCCATGTACCATGATTTCATGTCTACCCCAAGATTCCAGGTAGTTATGCTAAGTGAGAGAAACAAAACTCTGTTAGATGGTGAGATCACCTGCACAGAGTGGGTCAGGAAAACAGCTGATCTGAACTCAATCTCAAAACACTGAGATAGAAGAACCATAACCCAGCTTCTGAAATGAATGTAGATCAAGTTACCAAACACTGATGCCTATGCTGCTTTCTCAGTGTATGCATTTGTAGGCATCTGAGTAAACTAAGGAAACATACTGTAGCAACATACAATTCTCACTTGGGGGGCTTTCCAAGCAAACACACTGCCTGAAAGATTTCCCATCCATCCTTATCTCTACATTTGCAACCTCTAATCTAGCTAATTTAATCAGGTTTTGAAGATGTGGGTAAACATAAAATCAAATTGCATTGGGATTATAGTATGTTATGTAGCGTAATTTTGCTCCTTAAAGAAGATTGAAAATTATAATATTGAATCGTGAAGTAAAAAGCATTGGTGAAGAAAACTCCCATTTTCTCCAGTAAAATATCGGTCAATTTTTAGCAAGACAGGGACATTTTTTAGTTTCCCTTTTATTGTTACATCCATCAAGAATATACCAGATCAGTCTATTATTTGTAAATGCTCATGTTATCACTCTCAGCTTCACATATTTCAGTTCAGTGCAAACAAGGACTGATTTACTTCTGATGTAGAAAAATGACCAATTCTTTTTAACAGCAAAAAAAGGCATTATTTTTCTTGATAATTCTCATGCTATTCAGCTGATTTTTTTAACTAAGGACTGATGCACTGCGGTTGTTTTATTCCTTCCTATGCTTCACATTGTTCTTATGGAAAAATAGGCAGAAGAAACAATGACTTTTCACATGATGTTTTCAGATAGTTTTAATGAACATACTTGATAAAAGTGAGAGGAAGAAGAAATTGCAAAGCTTACTTATTTGGAACTCAGTTCTATAAGACTATTATTACTTTCTATTCTTGTTTGTTCTTTCTGTAATATGAATAATGTCATGCCAATTTTGTATGATTATAGATAGTTAATTGCAGAACTAGATATTGCCTCTACACTTAATTATGCTTTTGCCTGTGAGGTAAGAATTCTATTGCCACTGAGGTGCTTAATTGAATCTATTTTTGTTTCTTTTTTTTTTTTTTTTTGTATTTATATATGTATTGACAGCTGATTTGCTCTTCCTTCTGTGTTACTCTCCTTACTTCTTTATATGACAAATCTGGTAACAAGATATAACTAACGTAAAAATCTTATAAAATATTATTTGTCTATAGGTACGTTTTAAAATTACAGAAATATGTATCTTTTTGACTCCTATATCTTTAATAGATATTTATGTACTTATATGATATAACTATTTAAAATATTGCCTTAAAATTTAAACTTTTATAACCCCTATTACTGCTAATTATTTATTTTTATTTTGGGGAACTTCTTTTGTCCATTCTCCTAAATAAATCTATCAACTGTAACCAAATATTGCGTCCATATTCAGTGCACGTTCATGTGCAAGCATATACAGGACAATATTTCAACAGGATCTTCTGGAATTATTGGTCAGTGTCAACTGATTCTGAGAGATAGATATCTCAAAAACCACAAGATTCCACAAGCTTTCTGAAAATAGCTAACTGCCTAGAAGAAAAATATTTTTGTCACGGAAAAGTTGTTAACTACTCTTTGTTTGACTTAGGAGAACCTAGATGGGCAAGGAAGGCTTTGGAAACTATGGAAATTATCATGGAACAAGTTTTTTGTCTTTGCTTTTGTGGGTTTTTGTTGGTTCTTTTTTTTTTTTTTGGGTTGCTTGGGGTTTTGGTGGATTTGGGGATTTTTCAAGGCTTTTTTGTCCAGTTGGTTTTGGGGGGTTGGGAGGGGTTTTGAGTTTTGTTGCCCCTTATTTTTAGGAAAGAAGAAACTGGTGCAGTAGAGAATAAAGAATACATTAATTCCTGCAGTCATAAATATACACTAACAATATCAATGAAACATGAAAGGATACTAATGCATTAGGGAGAAGGGATTTCTATACTAGTGTTCCTCCTAAAGAAAATGAATGTGTACTTTTAAGCATTATTTACTTACTTTGATTTGTACAGTCTAAATAAAAGCTGTTTTTTCAATGCATTGGATGAGTGTACTGGCCCCTTCAAATTCCCCCCATTCCATCTCCCTAAAGTATTACCAGACTTTGAAAAAAATTATGTATGTCAACATAACAATATAACATTGAATCACCCCTTTAAATCTCCAGGGTATGGGAGCACATTTTCTTGTCTTTAGAAGTTTCCCATAGGAGAATTGCTGTGCTGTTTGTGAAGTCCTCTCTGACAGTCTGGATTCTTTGCTTGTGTCTGTAAGGTAAGGTATGTATTCTCTAAACTTGGGGATATATATCTCAGGAAGCTGCTGATGGATTGGCAGACAGTGTGACTTTGTGGAGAAATAAAAGAAATCAGAAAAAATCTTATCAAAGCAAAAGAGGCGACACAAGGGTTTCAGGCTCTAGAAGCTTTCACATAAAGAACAGAGAATTTCTCAGACTTCATGCTGTGGAAAAACTCATGAAGTTCTGAAGGAGGATCCTGCAGGATTCTCTGTGATAGCTAATGCAATCAGAATCAACTCACTAGACCTGCATTTTTAAATTCCACCTATAATTAATTATACATTCAATTCAAAATGTTAAAAACTAAATAGACTGAAAAAAAAATAACAGAGACCTCCTGGGGGGTATTCACGTAAACTGTTTTATGTTTGAAGGAATATATTTTAATTAAGATGCTGGTTTAATTAACAGAACAGCACATTCCACTTCATCAAGACGTTTTCTGGTGGCATGAGATCTTGCATATGCCCATAAGGCTTGTAGAGTATGTGGTCCTCTCCTGCTAGGAACCTTATCTGCTTTTCAGAAAGATAAAGTGGTTCTTTGCACGTAACTGAATTACCTTCCTAGGGTGCTCCTTTTTACCTTCTGTCACAGCCTCTTTGCCTGGAAAAAGAACCTGCAATATTTTTAACTTTCAGAGGATTTTGAAAATTGATCTTAGTGGATCATGTGCAAGAGTAGAGACATTCCCCCTTTGAAGGTCACAGAAAGGATATCTGAATGTTTAGCTTTGTCATAATTAATTAAATTGATTTGCTCCATCTATGGTGGAGTAAAAAAATAAAAACACTCTTCTGTAAAAATGATAGTCTATGTTATCATAACTTCATATCCTTTGCCAAAGGAAAAAAAACCTTCTGCTAATGCACAGTGCATCTTAGCTCTCTGCTGAGCTTCCCTGGGCTTCTCCCTGATTTCAATGCAGAATATCAAGTGTTTAAGGTGAATACTCCTTCAGCAATTTTCTCAAGTCAAGAGCAAGTGATGATTTCCACCATCAAGTCGTCATCTTGTTAGCCGTGCTCACTGACCAGCAGTTTCAATCCTTAGTTTTTAGATCTCGGACATCATTGCATAAGGCATTATGAGAATATATTGAGACAACATTGAGACATTTCTTATTTCAAGTAACTGCCAACCAGAGTGCAGGACAAGAGAAAGTAGATGCACTCAGCTAAACGAGGGAGTTCCAAGGAAATAGAAAGTATGATAGAAGCAGTCAAGTTAGTGTGACATCATTCAGGCAGCAGAAGGAAGACAATGCTGTTGTTTGGCAGCTATACATGAAGAGATTCTCTCAAGCATGGAGGATATGGCAGAAGAAATTATAGATCAAACTGTTTAAAAATGAACCAAAAATTTAAATTTCAGTGATAAAACTTTAAATCAAACTTTGAATCAAGAACGGATGTTTCAGCTGACTAGGAAGAGGTCAAGAAAGTATGAAATGTTGTGAAAATTAGAGAGAGGCATAATTTTTGACCAAAATTAGTAGATAGATCCAGTGAATGCAAAGAAATATACCAAAAAAGTGATTTTGCAGCATTCTGAAGTAGGAAGTGTTGGACGCTGTTGCTTTTGTTATAGTAGATGTGAAGTAATTAAGATGTGAGAAGAAAAATGGACAAATGGTTTAGCTTTATAAATCAAGAGAAATTATTTTATTTTACAAATGGATAAAAATAGTAATTCTCATCACAGTTAAACAGATTGTAAATAGGAAGACATATCGTGGTACTTGAGTTGAATTTAAACTGAGGTTGTAGCAGAAAAATGGCTTTTTCCATCATGATAAAGAAATGGTGCAATGAAGAACACTTTTAGGAAGACAAGGAAGGACATTAATAGTCAAGTAAGATGAATTGAGCCACTAAATAAATATGGACATGGAAGTGTCAAAAAAATTAAAATTTTGCACAGCTGATGATTCTACATTGGTATTTCTCTCTTCAGGCGTACATTATCATAGAACCTTTTAGGTTAGTAAAGAACCTTAGGGTCATTGAGTACAACCTTTAACATAGCCAAGTCCACCACTAAATCACATCTCTAAGTTCCAGATCTACACATCTTTTAAATACCTCCAAGAATGGTGATTCCACCATTTCCCTGGTCAACCTGTTCCAGTGCTTCACAACCCTAATATTCAATCTAAACCTTCCATGGCACAACTTGAGGCCATTTCCTCTCATCCTATAATTTGTTATTTGGTAGAAGAGACTACGCCTCACCTTGGCACAATCTTCCTTCAGGTAGTTGTAGAGTGTTGTAACGTCCACCTGAGCCACCTCATGAAGAGCCGCAACTCCCTCAGCCATTCATAGGACCTTTACCACCTTTGTTTCTCTCTGGGCACCCTCCAGTGCCTCAATGTCCTTTCTGTAGTAAGTGGCCCAGAAAAGGACATCCTTCAGTCTGGTTTGGTAGTGAGATATCCTGTTACATAGGCATGCTTTTTCCTTGCCTTTTTATATACTTATTGTGGTTTAGTCAAATAACTTAAAATACCTTCCCCAGAGTGGTTTTTTTGCAGGAGAGAAAAAACAAAACCAACCCACAAAAAAAATAAACCAACATCATGAAACTGTGGTAATAGAAAATAGATGGAGCTTGCTTAGACAGCTCTTTAATCTTTGGAAAGACTGCACAAGAGAGAAGATGCAGAAAGTACATAAAGAATGGTGAAAGACAGATAAATCCTCTGATGTGACTAGCTTTGTCCTTATAACTACATTTTAGATGAGAAAAACAATGCAGTCTACACATTTTAGAACAAATCACCAACAGCACAACAACAGATAAAAAGAAAATAAAAACCTAACTTTTATTGCACTACGTGTCCTTTCAGTCAGAAAAACATTCTCTAGAAGTTTGAAACATAGTTTGCTAGAGCTCCTCATTATAACTAATAAGAAATGCCAGCTGATAGTGGTCATGATCAAATGCAGTTACTGTTTAACAAGCAGTAAAAAATAATACAGTTTATGATGAGGCAACACTTACTCATTATATCATAATCATCAGGAAGCAAGTCAATAAACTATTTAATGGATGAAAACCATATTCCTTTGAAAAGTACTGTGATATGAGTACCACCAAATAGTTTCTGGTTTTTAGTCATAAGTTTCTTTCACCAATAATTAGTTGGTAAAGGATGTGTCAGAATCGACTGTGATTTTGGGGTGCATGCAGTGAATCATGGGACAAACCACTGAATATCCTTCTAAAATTGCACTTTTCATCAAACAATGGAAATTGTTTTCTTCTCAGTGTTCAAAATATCCCACTATTTGGTTCAAATCTCCTTGTGATACTCACAGATAAAGAAAACCATTTATAAGGATTGTAAAACGGTATGGTTCTGTCAATTGTGGTATCTTTTGATGCTGAACAGTACCAAGGCTTTGGGTAGAATAGTATTTCATACTGGTGATTCTATGAGTTCTATGTCTTTGTTTTTGTGAAATGGGACAACTTGTGACCTGTTAAGTACAGCTAAGCTATTTGCTATGCTTAATGTTCTTCTTCTGATCACTTATGCGACACAATTTTTTTCCTAGTCCATGTCTGAATGATTCCAAAAGTTCCCAGAAGCTTTCAAGATTGCTGTATGAACACTGCTGATGTGAGCTCCTGCACACATATAGATTTATAGAAATCTTTTGTGAGAATATCTTGCAAAGCTTCAGATATGACATTATATTCCAGGAAATAATTTTGAAAAATAATAGCTTTATCTTGTGTTACAATTCAGAATTATGTTTCTGTGTATATATTTGTCATCCTCACTCAGTACAAATATCCTCATTTGTTCTTATGTGTCTTAAGAATATTTGTTGTGACCAATTATGTGAAAGAAATTCAGAGCTAAATTAAATCTCCAATGTGCGGTTCCACTTTTGGAAACAAAATTTAAAAGACAATTCAGGGGTTCAGCTCAACTAAAATTATAGAAAGAGTTGCTGAATAAAGAATTCTGCGAGACACTAAAGTAAATGTTGATCTCAGAAAGTTTTCATATATTTCGGCTGTTCTTTTGGTTTCCCCTGAAATCTTTATAAACTAAGCCACTGAGCTTGACACAACTTTAATGCACTGAAATTTATATCATCATGGAAAGTTTATTCATGTGGAGCTATAGGCTCCTTCCTTTCAATTATTATATAGGAATTTTACAATAGATATTACTCATCTTCATTTCTCCTTGGAGAAAAATACATTTACTTTCCGTTTACTAGTTTATCAGCCTTAGTGATATGAGTCAGTTATCTTCCCTTTAAGTTACTGTAGTTTCTGAATGTTAGATTCAACACTTTGAGTATTTTTATTTAAACATTTTAAGCACGTTTCTATACCCTACATTTTATCAAAATAAGAAGACCCAGTACTTAAAATTCTATGAGACAAACTACTTATAAAATATCTTAAACCTGAAATCTAAACTGCAGTTAGGTACATGCTAGATAATCATCCAAAAGTTCTGATGCTCATTTTCTCTGGCCTTTGAAACATGTAAGTTCATTCACCTCTGCACTAGACACCTAAGGGAACCTAATAAAAACTAATCTCAACTTCATTTATTTTCCTTTTTTTTTCCCTTTTTTTTTTTTTTTCTGTATAAGAATAGATCTCAGTATTGCAGTATCTTATAAATGAGAAGGCAATGCTGCACCTGTTCCTGAGGAAGTCATTGCACCAGTTTTGGAGTTAAGCCTAATCCTTCAGCCTGCAATTTTTGACTCTTCATGGATCAAAAGTTATTATTTCAAGCTTTTCCCTCATTTCTCTGTCATAGATACATAGCTGCCATTAAGTGTGATGGTCACTATAATAGATGCCTTTCAGCACACTCTGAGAGTCAAGGAAATAGAGTAGGTAACATCACTAAATGTATGAGGTGGTCCTTATGAGAAGGCTGAGAACAATTTTTGTGGTCAGGCAATATTGTCAAAGTAGATGCAGATAGCATCACTCAGGGGAAAAAAATATTATCATTAAGAATGATGTGATGAACACGTCATTCCAAATATATGTTTAGGCTTTTAATGGTTAAATTTAGTACAGTCAAACTCTGAAAGCAGATTGCTTACCTGTTAGACTAATAATATTCAGACATGCAATCTGTTCTGTTAGGCTAAGAAGAAGCAAAATATTTTTTTTTGAGGATAAAAAATATCCTTTTTTTATTATCAAACAAATATAATGAGAGGAAAATGCACCTAGAGGGACCTATCTGTGCTGTTTTTCAATTAGCTCAATCAATCAGAATAAACATGGTTAGTCAGAATAGGTGTACAATGCTGATCATGGTATATCAAATTCCACAGGGGAATATTTCTGCCTTTATGATGTTGGTAAGTAAACTATGCATGAAATAATAGATTTCTTCTGTGTCTCTAAGCAACTTAAAAATCAAAAGTATTCTATAGGGTCATCTAAAGTTGAAGTTAGGTCCTCTTGAAAAGACTTTTTGTTCTTTCATGGTTTTGTGAGGTTTTGTTTGTGTTTTTTGGTTGGTGCTGATTTGGTTTAAATAAGAAAAGAGATGATCAGAAGACTTATTCTCAAAATTTATTATTTCCTCAGATTCATGAACAGACACACTTAATTCGAGTGTCCTTGTATGCTGAAGGGCAGGAAAATAGATAATGGACCCCTGATTTGTTGAGGATCCTCAAAGAATATAACATCAGACAAAGGAATGTAGATATAGAATATCTCATGAAATTTTCTTACTCCTGCTTTCATTAGAAAAGTTCGTGAAGATTTTAACCTTCAGAAAGTTAAATATCAATTGACTTTTACCTCACAAGAATTTAAACAATATTCTTTGTAAGTTGGTCCTGATGACATTTTCTTTCTGTGTTAATCCCTACATTTAACAATACATCATTTAAGACAAAGGAAAAATATCCCTGCAGGTCCATTTCTTTTCTTCTTTACACAGATGAAACTCTTATTGACTTCGGTGGGAACTAAAGAGGGTGAAACTCAAAGGGAAATTTGATGATGTATGTGCATGTCCAAACAAGAATGGCCATCTGTTATAAACTGTAGTATTAATGGCCTTACCAGCTCATGTCTGGAAACTGAAAGGATGATATAAGTGTTGCTACTTTTAACTGTGTCTCTGTGGTTGTGGTGTGTTTGGTTTTTTTTGGTTGTTTTTTTTTTTTCCCCAAAAAACCCATGTTTTGGGTTTTGCTCCTTTTTTTGTTTTGTTTTGTTTTATTTTTTTGTTTTGGTGTGTGGTTTTTTTTGTTCTCCTAGTAGGCTCAGCTAAATCATGCAGTCTTTTCCCATTCTTCCTCTTGAAGAATGGAGGAGCACTGGTATTTATCATTTAAATAATTTTATCTTGGAACATGGATGGGCCACTTAAAATAGCTAAAAGTGTTTCTCCTTGAGCAGGAGAAATAAAGTTATTTCTATTGTAATAGGAAACCAATTGTTTAGGTCCAAGCAGAGATAGATTACTCATGAGGGCACGTAATTAGCTTCATATGATACCCTTAAAGTGCGCTAGCTGGAATGGTATGCATGCCATTTAAGCACTGCACTGGAACACGTTTGTATTGGTTTGCTAAAGTTCAGGCACTTTACTGGAAGTAAGGGAAGTATTTAATGACCTTTGCCTCATCTGGAAACCTAGAAAAGGTTCATAAGAATTGCTGCTAGTAGAATTAACAACTAATGGACATTCTTCTTTCATACAATTCACAATGTCAGTGTTTTGGGAAGAGAGGGTCTTGATTTCAGGTTCCAGGATTCCTTACACAGGGGTTTCTGCCAGACTACTTACACTGTGTGCCACTTCTGATAATATATTCAGGAGCATTCAAAACAGGACAAAGTGTTTTACAGCTATCAAGATTGCTTCCTAACATTTGAAAATGGACATCCTATGCCAATCACAAATACTTGGGAAAACATCATCCTTGAAAATTCAGATTCATGAAATGTAATAGAGACATGAGATATGCACTGAGAAACAGTCAAATAAAATTGCTCTTTCTAAAATGTGTAGAAAATAAAAACTGACAAATGTTGAGGGATAACATCAAAGAAATAGTCTAGTAGAATTATTTTGTTACCTACTACTTCTAGGACCAATAAAGATTAGTATATTTAGCAGAAGACATGGAAGTTAAAATTATTTAAAAAATAAAATAAAAAGAAAAAAAACAGTACAATCTATTAGTTTCTAAATTATAATGTCATTTACAAAGAGCATATAGTTTCTCTAGCCCAGTAGTCAGTATCTGGCAAGATGGGAGATGATTATTGCAGGTACTTTTTGGAACAGCTATTTTAGCCAAAAATGGAAGTGCTATTGCTGCTATAATGAAGGCCTATCATACCCACATCATTGACAACACAGGAAGGTGGGAGTATTCATTTCATGGGTCTGAAATGATATATTTGTCAGTCGTATCTGAAAAATTGAACAAGGAGTTATATTCATGGAACCAAAGAGTATATATGCATGTATATATATATATATATATATATATATACATACATATCCATATTGCACTATATATATTTATATGTACACACTTATTTAAAACCAAGAACATAAATTAATTCTATAATACCTGTCAAGAATTGTTCTCAAAATGAAATTCAAAGTAAATTACTTGCTTTAGTTAAAATTAAACCAGACTATTATCTCATAACATACATCTATTGACCATTAGTAGAGTGATGGGGAATGTAGGCACAAATACACAAGTGAAGAGCAAGTTTACAGACCTATGTGATGTTTTATGGGGTTTTTTTAATATATGTGAGTTTTGAACACAAAATAATAAGAAATAAAAGGAAATTGAGTGGGTAGTTACAAAAGATAGTGGACAGTTTTACTGATACAATGCTGATAGAAAAAGGTTAATATCAGACCTGACTAGAGCATATTCCCATAGGAAATGGTTGTCATGTAACACCAGCCCTGTAAATCATCTTCTCCTAGCTCATTTTCACAGCATTTCAACATATGTTGTGTTTAGAGGGTTAAATTATAATCATCACAGAGTAGTTAAGCTCGATGGAAAAGCAAATTTGAAAAAAGAAAAATCAAGTTTTCCTCTGAATTTTTTCCTTACAGCTAAGATCTGTTTGAGCCAACATATGAAATTTTCTGTGATTAGGCCCCAAAGCACTAAAATACCAATTAATTATGATGATTAGATATGTCTTCATTAGCAGCCTATAAATAAATCATACACAGCACTGCACAGCCGGTATTTCTACTGCCCTGAAAAGAAAAAAAATCTTTTAGTGCACTATAATAACTATCTAATTAACTTTAAATTTTGTTATAATTTGGCATTTGCACCATATTACAGAATCTTGAATATTTCCTTGTTTTTATACAAACATGTATTTTTAGACCTATAGATGCTTGTTAGGATGTATCAAATATCTACTTCTGCTGCATGAAGAAAAGATCCTCAAATACAAGACCATGTTTAAAATTGTTTTGATATTAATATTAATACAAGGATTCACTTGGCATAAATATTTTTGCTAGCAAGAAACATTCAACTGAATGACTTCATCCTGATTTACTCTCTTCTCCATCTGATCTGTATAAATCATGTTTCATCCATTTCTGGGTGGTGAAAGAGCAGCATATGGCACATTACTAAGCTGATGGTTGAGTGTGGTCTACATTAATAAGTAGTACAGCCAAATAGGAGTGAATCTGCAGTGTGAAACAGTTGATAATGAGGGGGAGTTACTTTGGCATAGCTTTAGTCTGATCTGGGCTGTGGGCACTCAACAGTTGGATGATATTACATGTGGTCCTGGAGTACATAATCTAAGTACCTACAAGAGCAATCTTGCTCCTAAGCGCCTTCTACAGTATAAGTCAAGGGAGAAGGAATTGTCCAGTACCTTTATTGATGGTCTGGATGAGGAGATGGACATTAATCTATTTGCACACAGCACCAAGTCGGGTTGGAGTATCCATCTGCTGGGGAGTAGGAAGGCCCTGCAGTGGGACCTGGGCAGGCTGGATTGATGGATTGAGATAAACAGCGTGAGGTTTAACAAGACTGTGTGCCAGGTCCTGCACTTTGGCCACTATAACCTCATGCAGAGCTACAGGCTGGGGAAAGAGTGGCTGAAAATTGTCCCAGCAAAGTGGGACCACTGAAAAGTGTCCCAGTGGAAAGTGTCTGTTTACCGGGCTGGCAGACAGCTGAACATGAGCCAGCCATGCTCCCAGGTGGCCAAGGGAACTCTGGCTTGTACCAGAAATAGTGTGGCCATCACCTCCCTAATTCTTCCCCCTCTCCTCAGCACTGGTGAGGCTGTGCTTTGAGCTCTGTGTCCAGTTCTGGGCTCCTCAATTCAGGAAGGACCCTGAGGCACTAGAGCTCATCCAGAGAAGGGCAAAGAAGCTGGTGAAGGGTCTGGAATACATCATGTGCGGAGGCAGGTAGCAATAGAACAAGAAGACATAGTCTTAAGCTGCACAGGGGCATTAGGGAAAAATTCTTCACAGAAAGGGCAATTAGATATTGGAATGAGCTGCTGAGGGAGGAGGCAGAGTCACTGTTCCCAGAAGTGTTTAAGGAGAGACTGACGGCCCATGGCACTCAGTGTCATGGTCTCATTGACACAGTGCTGTTCAGTCATAAATGGGACTCCATACCTCAGAAGTTTTTTGCAGCCTAAATTGATTCTGTGATTCTGTGAAGAGGGGATACTAGATGACAGACCTTGAGGAAAAGGGGATAGAAGAAAGATGTCTACTTGAGCATTACTCTAGATGCACTCTGTCAATATTCTTTGCTCAACTAATAGTGTGTGCATCCCTGCAGCAATCCATTTGTCTCTAGCTTCTCTAACATGCCACTCACCATGATGCTTAGCTGTCATTAAGTATTACAACATGTCTACAGAAAACCATACTTAGCTTGTATATATTTCCAAAACAACCCTGAATTTAATCAAAATATTCAATAAATTTAACTCTGTAAAACAAGGTTCTTTTTTAAATTTGATTCAGATGCAAAAGTTGACTCTGTTTACATGAAAAAAAAAAAACCCAGACAATCTGACAGTAAACAATCTCTAATCTCTTCCCTCCCATTAGTAATTATTTCCTGGTAAGACAAAATCTACTGCTCAATCACTAATAATTCTTTCACTTTTCCACCACACAATTTTATGCTATAGAGATGTCATTATTTTAGCCTTGATCATGTCAGTACAAATTCTCCTACTGGACTTCTGCCTTAGACTTCTCAAAGCCTTTTCTACTTCCTTTATGATCCTCCACAACAAACTTGACTTGAGTAGAAGGTAACCATCTTTTCTAGTTTCTGAATAACAAAATATCTGTAACCCTCTTCTCTCCAATTTCAGTAACTTTTACCTCCTTTCGCTCAAAGTGGCAGGCTCTGAGAGCTATTTACATACTTTGACTTTCTAAGTTTTAATTTTTAAAGGCATTCATATTTTAAGATTAAAATTTTTGGATGTCCAATTACAAATGGCATGAAAATACATTTTCTTTTTTTTTTTTTTTTGGCATCTGAGGCAGGTCTTTTAACATCTGAGGAAAGCTAGTCATCCAAGACCTTCCTTTGCAGTTGCACAATTCCCCAAAATTTCCAGCTGAAAACTTGGAAAAGATCTTCATTCAGTGAGAACAAACAAATTATAATTGAAGAGCATTTTTGTCAAAAACAATGATCCTGAAACCTCACTTTCAACTGCTGACTGAGAATTGCCTTAACTGTGTAGATATACTAATGAGCTGTTTTTTAATTTGACTGTTTACTTTAAAAATCTCTGGATGTTTCACATTATTCTTAGTACAAAATGCAATCCAGACTCGACAAGAGTCAGAAACTCTGTAAATACTCCTACCTTAAGTGAAAGCTCAGTGCTGAACATAGAAAAATAGGTTCATCTATTTTATCAGCTAAGTCAAGAGCCAATCTGTTTTCCAGAAATGCATACACAAAATTCAGTGGTAGGTACATAATGATCCCACTTTTTCTCCTTCTGGGAGTACAATGCAAAATTGCTTTTTTTTATATTTTCAGAACTCTGGATGCACTCACTCCAATTGTCTTCTCTTGTTCTATTGATTCACCCCACCCCACCTACAGGAGTATATTTGGCTTCTTATCAGCACTCCACTGCTAGAAGTCTTTCTCATACATGTACTGCCTACCTACTCAGGAATATGTTCTTCTACCTACTAGCATATTCAAGTATTTCTTCTCTTTAAAATTTATGAAAGACAAAAAAGTAATAAATTTCATGTAGGTATAAAAAAGAGCATAACTTTATAACAATTCAAATCAATACAAACACTATGCTGACTTTTACACATTTCACAAAATTTGTACATACTGAGAAGTCTATTTTTAAAGGATGGTTCTGTAATCTAAACAGTGATACAGTGTACTTGTACTTCTTTGCTTTTTATCTGGCCAGGGATTTACTATTGAGTGGCTTTATTACAGAGGGTTAAAGTGCAGCATTACCTAGATAATCAAAAGCAATGTATGTAGACATTAAAGACACTTGAGATGGGTAAATAAACTTTCTCATTGATTTCAAAGAGTAGAATTTAAGAGCATTCAGAACTACATCACTTAAAACACTTTAAAAGCACTGCCCAACATGCAATTTTTTTTTAACATGTATTTAAAAAAAAAAAATATTTTAAAGGGAATAACTCTCCTTCATGAGACTAATCAGAAAACCGACATTCTTTTACATCAAAACTTCCCCTAGATTTTTATAAAGCTATATGTCAGTTCCAATAATAGAAAAGAATAAAAATTAAAGCATACAGCAAGTTCAGTGAGAACATTTCCTGATACAATAGACCAAATTCATGGCTGGTGAAAAATGGCTGAGCTCTATTAAAGTCAATTGAGATATATCAAGATATACCAGCAGAAAATTTGGCACACTAAATAGAGTATTAGTTTTCCTCTAGATCCAGAGATCTGGGTTTATCTTTGTTTCTGGCCTATAAGTTATATGAAAAAGGGGGAAAAAATGACTACAGCTAGGTTTCCTGCTGAACAGATATACTCTGTCTCTATCCCCCACTCACTACAATCAATTTTCATTAGGGCTCTTCTGTCTGAATTCCTGTCTTCCGCAGTTACAATTCAGTTCTTGAGAATACAACACTATATATTGCCAACATCATGCCACTAGGGATTGTGTAGGAGTCAAAATACACCACCAACAGTTTATAATACTTTGAGGCCAATTCTAAAATACACAAACTTATTTCTTGAAACTGCTAGTGATACTATTGAGAACAGATGGCATGACCGTGTTATCCAAGAAGACTCACCTCAGCAGCTTGAGCTAGGGGAATTATTAGCTATTATTACACAGCATTAGGGATTCTGTATCTCCTGCTGTAGGTTAATTTCCAGAGAAGGCATAGCTGCCATTCCTGCTTAGATCTCACCTCCTAGCAGAAAATATTACTCACATTACATATTATATATTGCACAGATGGATACATAGACATAGATATTTATTTGCGTGGGCGAAGACAAGGTGTGAACTCAAAGGCACAACATAAACCTTTTAGGTTTAGTTTATGATATTTATAGCTTTTTCAATGTTTAGAAAAGACACTTTTTCGAAAACAGTTCTAAAAATCATAAACATAAAAGTTATATCTATATGAATAGTGGCCATTTTGATGGAGTTCAGTCAGTGCATTTGTCAGGATTTTGCCATTGTGCTACATCAAACAGGGGAAGGGGAGAGACATTTCAGGTCTAGATCCTTTATCACAAGTGTCCTTTCTATTTCTAAGGCCATTTTCTGTTAACAGTTTTTAAATAGTATTCAACATTGAGGACGTCATTGTTCTTTTACAAGAAGGAAGCTGAGGTGAATAGTTGTGGGTCCTGTAGTTGTTACTGAAGTCTGAGCCTGGGTTCTCAGGACAAACCAAAATGAAGCCAAACAAAAGGAAGAACAGTAACGTTGGAAGATAAATCTACAGTTACTTGTGATGATCGGAGTTGAAATATCACTGCTAGAGAAAAACAAGCCCAGCACAAGGCATAAATGCCTTTCCAAGAGCTGGGAAATTTCTGGCCTCAATCTGTTAAAGGCATTGCTTTTTGTTCCTTTCTTCTGGCCAAGATATGAAATGTAATTTTAAAAAAAGAATAGACTGACCAAAAAGAAGGTATCAGTAGGTTTTATTTTCATTTAAACTAAAAAAATGTTGTCTTTCTGCAGATAAGGCAAAAATTGCAGAATTTACAAATATTCCTTTACTTCAAAAAAATACATTCTGTAAACCCTTATACATCTGTGGCTGCAAGTACCAAAATGATATGCTTTGTTTTCTTGATTAGCCTGCCTGTCTCTAATCAAAGCTTAGGTAGGATAGCTAGTGAATATACCACAAAACATCACTGGGTGGCCATTGTAAAAGACTGGGAAGTTTTGTTTATTAACTCTGCTTATATTTTTTATTTCCCTAAAGTATCATGGATCATTTCTTGTTTGACACTGCATAGATTCCCACAGATGTGTGTGAGGAGTTTTACATGTAAAAAAAAAAAAATAAAAGCAAAACTTACTTCAATGCTGGTGCCACAAAAAAGTGAGAAATATGTATTTTCACAGTTCCACATCATGATTCTGTTGAGCAAAACTGACAGATTAATGCATAATAGGAGGAAAAGGCAAACAGTCACGTTCAAACCTGGTTTCTGTATTGTTGAATCAGTGTTAAGACCTTTACTACCCTTCAAAAACACTGATTTCTTTTAGCTAGTTTATACATATAGATGCACATTTATGTGATACATTTTAGAACAGTCAACCTACTAAACAGAACCCATGGGAATACCAAGTAAACTTATAATTTTTAAATCACTGAAACAGAGTTAAAGGAATTCTGATGTTTTGGGGGACTGGAAGAAGTCATGTAGTGCTTCTCTCTAGGTGGAATCAAGATAAGAGAAAAAAATGTTTAGTGATGGATGGTCCATAATCTCCTTAACCTTTGTGTCAAGGTAAGTACTGAGATTTTAAAAGCAAAATCTACCAACAAATACTCTGTTAACCTCATATTGCTGGAAGTCACTAGTACTCTTTTAGATGTTGCATCAGCCAATTTGTTTTCAGTGTAGACCTATGTAACGTGACAACTTGCAACACAAAAAAGCTCTCTCTCTTCACTTGACAAATTTGATTCCTCAGAATTATCAGACAAAATCCTGGTGTCAGATATTAAAGTCAGTTCTCATCTCGCTTACACATAGTTTTCTTCAACAGGCAAAAATTCTGCCTTTTCTCCTGCTTTCTCTGAAGAAAACAGGATCAAAAGTACATTTTACATGGTACTTAACACATGGTGATTACCAGGAAGGTTAGCACAAACAAAACTTCATTAGCTACTAAAAGTACCTGAAAACAATACATATTGTGAAAATTTTATTAAAATTGCCTTTAAAGCCAGCCCTCACAGCCTTTCTCAATATGTGACTTTAACAACTATTGCAGAAAAGATAATTTCTGGTATATTTTCTTTACAGAGGAAAGGTAAATGCTAACTAATTTTTTAATTTGTCTGGTAGATTAATGACTAGATCTCATTCTTAATACATTATGATATTACTCTCATTCCCTTAACAAAATTAGGCTTCTTAGAGAAACATTTAATCATATAGAGAAGTCTCCTGTAGTCACTTAACATGCAGCAATTGACTAACCAACTTAGGTTGATTTCTTTGACCTGTCATGGGAGTGCTTATGCAAGTAAGTACTCAATAATTTGGTTCCAAATGTGAATTTTAGGAGGCATTCAAGGCACTCTTTTCACTTCCAAGTAAGACAACAAAATAATTTTATTTATGGAAGAAAAAAAGGGAAAACAAAATTATTACTTATTATCTCAACTTTTAAAATTACTTAAGAGAAAAGAAAAACAAGAAAAATAATTGTAGAG
Source organism: Molothrus ater (assembly GCF_012460135.2). NCBI lineage: Eukaryota > Metazoa > Chordata > Aves > Passeriformes > Icteridae > Molothrus > Molothrus ater. The sequence goes on along the minus strand of NC_050480.2, from coordinate 102,037,305 downwards.
TATTTCTCTCCTCAAAACTCTAAGAGTCATGTTCACACCATGAACGAAGTGATTTTAAAATAGTAGATGTCATGAAACCCAAAATGTGCTTAGTGATAGAAACTTTAAAAAACCCAAACTCTGGGGTATAAATAGTGTACATATCACAATTTTGGGTCAAGAAAAGCATCTATTCTATAGAAGAAAGAGAAAGGTGGCCATGAGCATTATAAAGCTTGAAAACTGCATAGCAGTAACAGTTTCTAACATGTTGTACATCTTGAACTGTGATTGGGAATTGTCCAAGAGTTTGCTAAATTACATGTGCAAAGGATTTCTAACACACACAATCTTGTCCTGATGCCTCTGAAAATTCCTGGGAACTATTTGATTTATGAGTATAGATGTAGGTTTTAATTTCATCTAAGTTCAACATTATATGCCAATGTGTTATCACAGTATTCTTGAAACAGCAGGAATATAAATCATTCAGTTTTCAGTCACCAACATGTGCTAAGAGTGTAAGTTCATATTACACATTCCAAACTATATTTTACATATGTTTAAATCATGCAGAAATACAGTAGCATTTATAAATAAGAAAAATACTAAAGCACCAAAAAAACAAACTGCAAGTGTGACCTGTGATTTATGAGCAAAATTTTGCATTTGAGATTCGGAGTTTAATACCCAGATTACACAAAATGTTGTGTGAACTGATATTAATATCTCAGACCATATTTTTTCATCTACTAAATGGGAGTAGCGGTGCATATCTACCTACCTGGTAAAGATAAAATAAATTGCTTTTTTTTATACCATATTTCCAGTTGAAATATTTTCTTGATACAAGTTTAAAATTTGTACTTTCTTTAAATAAAAAGCTATATGTAAAAACTAAGTGAAGGAATACTTAAGCAGTAGCCATGATAATTCTAGACTTGCACCCTGGTGTATTCACTGAAGTCAATGGCATTATATCTAAACTAAAATTTGGCACTGTATGTAATGATCAGTGAAGACACGTTGTGTTAAAGAGCTTCCTTATTGCTTTTTCATTGGGGCTATTTTTAGGCTTTGATTTTTTTTTTTTAATGTATCCAAACAAAGATCAGTAACTGCTAGAAGTTGAAACAAAGATTTCTGTCTCATTTTGAAGCATAAAGGAGCTCCTTTGTGAATTGGTAATTTGTTGCAGGCAGAGATATTTCTGATACTAACTGGATTGCATTTCACACATTCTCTCCACATAGCCAAAAAAATAAAAGAAGATCCCATGCAATCTGAGACACACTGTAACTATGCCAGTTGTTGATTCTGGCTACTTTGGTTGATCTCCATAGAGAAAGTTTAACTGGATAGCATATTAAGGACTAGAGCAATGGAATGTGGTACTCTCACTTTCTGCAGGTTTTATTTTTCAATAAATCCTTGTACTACTTGCTCAGCGTGGATGAGTAGCACAAGACTTGACAAAGAAAATGAAAGAGAAAATGTAAAAACGCTCTTACAGTTCTGAAGGAGGAAAAAAACTCAATCAAAACTGAAACAAAAAAATTCACAAAAAATAAAAAACCAACCACAAGGCCAAAAATTCCCCATACAAACCAAGAGGTTTTTCATATGCATGCTGCGAAATGGTATCTTTTGAGTTCTTTTAAAATCTTGAAGAAGTCAATTTTGCCTTTTATTTTTAAATCTATTCTACCAGTTTTCTAGCTAAAAAGAGCTTATACAAAGCACGATGCAAGTGCTTGCACATCAGATGCCAAAAGCAGAACAAGTAGAATTCTGGAGCAAGATCTAAAAAGGAATAAGATTATTTTCAGTTGAGTCATCTATCCCCTTGGCTGAAGACTCAGGGCCTGCTTGTTCTCCTGGTACTCATTAATAGTGGCTCAGTTTTTCATAGGGGGTTTGACTCACCCCCTTGCAGGTATGACCTTCTGGAGGCATTTGAGTATGTATTTTGATATGTTCAAGCACAGAAAGGTCACCAAGCTTGTTAGGCTGAGGTTTTGCCAAGCCCGCCCCAGTGCTGACCTGCAAGTGTTTTCTTGCAAGTGCTTCAAATGAGACAGATACAGTTCTCCCAAGCTTTGAGCAAAGAGGGCCTGCACAGAGGGACTGAGGTACCTGTGGTCTGCTTTGCCACTGAGTTTGAATGCACCCTGTGACTGTGATTTTCATCAGCATTAAATATTACCATTAGCATTACTTCAGTGAACCGTAGTTTAAATGAAATTTAGTATTTCCTCTTTAGTGTTTTGGCAGTTTCATATTAGTCCATCTGGGCAGTTGCTTTGCAAAATTAATTATTTCATCCAAAATTTTTATTCTTTTCTGGTCAAATTATCCGGTTTTCCTCAAACCTTCAAAGCTAATAAGCACATTACATAACTCTAGCAGATACCAAGAGGAGACACTTTAAAACAAGACACCTTAAAACAACCGGACTCAATTACTCTTAAAGAGAAATCGATCATCAAGCTGATTAAATGATAACTGACAATATGGTAAAGGTGCCATGTTGCCTAAATGCACTCTTTTACCAATTGAATGCACAAAATGTGTGAAAGTAACATGCATTTGAATTGCGAAATACAAATCATGTGGAGCTAAGCCACAGCTTGCTGTTTTGAATAAGTTCAGAATCAAAGAGCCGATCACTACAACATCATGCAAATCTGTCTAACATGCAGCTCTATTTAGCAAGTAAAACAAGGGCACACAATGCCACAGAATGGTGTTGCTTTGTGAATACAGCATCACTGTGCACTCTGCACACTGCACTTTGTGCTGCATACCCTTTCTCATGAATTCCAGCATGCTTACATCAGAAGGGATGGGGCAGGTGCTGTCCAGTGGGTCCAGGTGTCTGACCAGAGAAACTGTCCTGGCACAGCCTGGTGAGAGCTCAGTCCTGATGGATTCATAGAATGGTTTGGGCTGGAGGGGACCTTTAAGAATTATCTACTTCAACACCTCTGCAATGAGCAAGGACATCTTCAGCTGCATCAGGTGGCTCATAACATGGCAACATGACCTCAAATGTTTCCAGGGATTTCAGGTTTTTTTCTGGCAGATGAGTAATCTGCAACCTGGTCCAGGTTCAACATGCTTCAACACCCTCATTTGAAAAAGTTTCTTCCTTCTATCTAATGTGAATCTACCTTTTTTTTTTTTTAGTTTAAGATCATTACACCTTGTTCTACTGCAACAGGCCCTACTAAAACATCTGTCCATGATGTGTACCAAAGACAGCTGGTAACCACACAAACAGGCATTAGCATTGTCCATTGCTTTCCAGCCCTAATTAGTACCAGTACTGGGATGTTATTTGCAAAATACTGCAGTCCCCTGGAAAATATTAGAAAAAAAAAAACAAAAAAAACAAAAAAAAAAAAAACAAAAAACAAAAAAAAAAAAAAAAACAAAAAACCAAAAAAACCCAGCGTTCTGCTGTTTTTTTGTGCTGGCTTGAGCAGTGTCCAGGACACCAGGACATACTAATAAGTCTGTGTCAGTGAGCATACAAACACACTTACCATTTTGCATTTGCCTTTAGAAGCTTCTTCCATGCATGCACCTGAAAGGTCATGGGGGTTGCAGGCTTACACTTCTTTTTGATCCTGAAAGAGGCTTTCAAGGGCATTTCATGCCTACCTACTACCTCTGTCTAGCACTAGAAAAATGACCATTCGAAGTGATGTATCTCAAATTTGATTTTCCTTTATGTGGAATGGATAATATATCCTAATATATCCAACCAAAAATAATCAATAAACAGGTTAGAAACAATAGCTGTACATAAATTAGTTAAAAATTGAAACTTGCACAAAGACTTTTAGATGAATCTCAAACATATAGATTTAATAGTGCTTCACATATAATTTAACCATTAAGTAAAGTATTACATGAATCATATGAAAGCAAGTAATGTTTATCTGGCAATGGACTTTACATGAATAAATCCCAAAAGTTATTCTTGCCTGTATGCTGCTGGCCTTTAATTTTATAAAAATTATAATTCTAAGGTTATAAATGTGAGATATGGCAGAAATATCTTAAAAAAATATATAGTGCTAGCAGCTTTAGGTACGATAATGAATATGCTCTACTGCCCTTTTTTCTCCCTCAAGTTCCTCCAGCCACCACTGAAGAGCCCCAGCCTTACTTTGCTTATAAAACCTGACATGATTACAGCCCCTGGCTGCTCAGCAGCTTTCTTGTTTTTACATTCATTGAAGCTTCAGGAAATGAAATGCAAAGAGCAAGGATGAAATGAGTGTCTCATGTATAAATTGTGTACTCTGAGCACTGAGTTGTGAGGCACATAAAGCTTTAGCAATACTTTACTTGCTAGTACACAGAGAAAAGTTTGTCTCCTACACACAAATGCATACATACAAAGGCACACAATGTTGTTCAAAACAAATACTCCAGTAAGAATATAGAGCATATTCATTATTGCTTCAAATATTTTTACCTTCCAAATCAGTTTTCTTTTTTTTGTTTATAGGTTTTTGGAACAAATTCTTCCTGAAATCACAGATCATATATCTTGCAGTGACTCACAAGGAAAATTATTTGGTTTTTTAAGTTTTAATTTATTTTAAAATCTGATTGGAGAAACAGGGAAAAGGGCTATCATTCCTCACCTGTAAAATGCCTAGTATTTTAAATTTGCACACCGGAGTGCAGGGACCAGAGATTTGTTATTTAATGGGCTTCAGACACAGATCTTCACAATTTGTCCATCTAGAACATCTGGGAAGAGGAAGGAAGGGAGGAGATAATACAGAAATATTTCAGCTGTGCAAAACATTATTTAAGCATCACTAACTGAGAATCTTAGAATCCTAGAATCTTGGTTTGGATTGGTGGAAACCTTTAAATGTCATCTAGTCCAACCCCTGTGATGAGAAGAGACATCTTCCACCAGACAGGTTGCTCAGAGCCCCATTTGACCTGACCATGAACTCTTCCATGGATGAAGCATCTGCCGTTTCTCTGACTAGCCCATTACAGTGTTTCACCACCTTTATTGTAAAAATTTTCTTCTCTCTATCTAGTCTGCATCTTTTCTCCTTTTGTTTTAAACCTATAATGACTGTCTTATCACAACAGGACCTACTAAAATTTTTTTCATCTCTCTTGTAGGCCCTGTATGTACTGGAAGGTCTCTATAAGGTCTCCTCAGACCCTCCCTTTCCCCAGGATAAACAACCCCAACTCTCTCAGCTTCTCATGGCATAGGTGCTCCAACCCTCCTGTGGATCCATTCTAACAGGTCAATAATTTTCCTGTCCTGCGTACTCCAGAGCTGGACATGGTGTTCCAAGTGGATCCTCACCAGAGCAGAAGCATAGATTCATCTCCCTCAGCCTACTGGCTATCCCCTAATGCTGCATCCCAGGATATGGTTGGGGTTTTTTTGCTGCAAGCACACATTGCTGGATCATGTTCTGTTTTTCAATTCAGCCATTGGTGTGCATGGTTTTTCTCTTCCTTTCCTTTTCCCAGTCTTTCTTCCAGCATCTTTCTTGCACTCCCTTTTGCACAAAATCCTGTTTGCTTTTCAGTAGGCCTGATAAACCAGTCTGGTCACACTAGGTATTCTATGATAACACTGTTGAAAATAATGTCAGCAACTGATAACACATTTCTCATCCTACACTAACACTCCTTTCTGTCTTAATATTAGGCTTTTATTTGTGAGGACTTATGGTGATCAAAATGCGTAACCGATGCAATTAAAAAGTAGATCAGCAAAATTAAAACAATTTTTTTTTTTCAGCAGGATCAGTTCCTCCTTCTAGAACACACCACAGAAGTTGTTCTTCTGGTGAACGTAAGGAGTAGCTAAAGGCATGAACAATAAACAGGAACAGAGACTGGAATTTTGGCTATTGCTAAACCTAGCACTGCTGACTGAAAATATGCTTATCAAACAGTGTTGAATATATAAAAGTGCCTTTGTGAAGCATGGTTAGTTGATACTTGAAAGAATGTATGGATGGTATAGAAATACAATATATCCAAGCCTTAAGTGCAGGATACTGTGACAATCCCTGCAAGATTCATTAACACTTTGTGTCAAATTCCCAGCAGGATTTCTTGATAACTCCCTTAGATTTGACACTACACTTTTAGTCTCAATACATGCTTTAGGCTGGATAGAGTTTTTAATTCTACAAGCTCATATTCGACAAAATAAATTGGATAAAGCTTCCGGTAATCAATGGGCTAAAATTTAATCCTATGAATTTATACAAGTTAAAGACCATACATATATTTAATTATGCAACCAATAATCTAAAACTTATGAGAGTATGATGCTCTGAGTTCAGAAGCATACACATATCCCATGTTGAAAACTGAAAATTGTAGTGAAAAGTTGTTAAAAATAAGCCCGTGCTGGGATGCAATTTCCAGGAGGTAATTATTTGACTTTTAAACTTGACTTTTCAGTCCTATTCTTCAGAAAACTGCTAAACAGGTTTTAATTGCATAATTTCAATGTTTTCTGTCTTTCTTTCCTTACTTAAATTAGAACTATATTTGCAACATAAAAAGTATGCAAATACCTGTTCTAAGAATTACAGAAGAAATAAATAGATTTTCATCATATCTGTTGTTTTATTATTAATGCTGTTGGCTATTAAAGAATGCAATTATTAAAAATTATAAAGATTAGATCATCTAATTATTTTTCTCATTTAAAATTAGGCTCTGAGGAAAGATAGTCTGTTCTCCTGGAAATTTATGTCCATTTCAAACAAGCAAAAATCATCCTTAAAAATATAAATTGAAAAATGGTTACATTCCAAAAACATAAATCCCAACTTGCAATGTCTCAGAAATTTGTACCTTTTGATAATTCTGCTGTCTGGGCAAAATTCACAGGAGTAAAATGAAAGAAAGACCAAAGTTCATCTTAAAATATGAGATTCAAGATGCCCAAATTTAATAATTTAGAAAAAAAATAACAAATGTATGCTTCCTGTTTTGTAATATCTCTACATCTAATAGAAATATAGACATTTCTTAAGTGTGATTTATTCCTTGTATCACTTCTATGATGGGACAAATTGAACTCTAAAGAGCCTGTGTGTCTTTTCACCCTATTGTGTTAATGCTCTGAAGCTGAAGATTTTGATTTTGTTGAAAGTGTGTCCAGGTTCCTGAGAGGACCATCTAAAAAAAATGGCTTTATTTGCAAGACACAGCATCCATAGCTGGAGTTTAGCTGCAATAATAAATGAGAAAAAGAGGCAGGAAGATGCAAAATTAACCCTAGCTGAAATTTCATTTGTGTTTAGAGCCAAGGAAAGGTACAACCAGCAGAAATCTCAATTAATTATGAGAAAATTTCTGTTGCTGCCTTAAATTGCTATCACACTGAAAATTGGAGGAACATTTTATATTGTTAGAAGATTGGAATCTTCTATAGCATTCTTAAGAATGACATGGTGGCATTCATAAAAGGGCAAAAGGGCCAGAGGATTGAGGAAGTTATTTAGTCAATGCTATAAATCAAAGAAACAAAGGTGAGAATTCCTAGTTTGTATCTGGAGCAGCAGTCTTCAAAGCAGGAGACAAAATAAAGTGTTATGGGGGAATTGTGTAAAAGATATTCAGAAAGTGCTAAACAGGACAGTAATAAGACATTGGAGTAGCTAAACATTTTGGATAATGATTTTTGAAGTAAAAGTTTTTGTTGTTGTTATCGTTGTACAATTTGTACCCAAAATCTGTAATTTTACTTTGGATTTCATGTTATTAGTAAAGATTAATTAAATGAATGTGTTCAAAATTGGTATTTTGTGAAATATATACAGTTAGGGTAAATCCTCAACAAAATTACTTGTGATTTTTCAAGGAGAATAAAAAAATCCACAGGTTTTTGAAGACTATTAAGAACAAAAACCAATGCAACTTATCAATTTGAGAATAGACTTACAAAATTAAATAATTTTTAAAAACTTCAAAATTATGCAGAGACAAGAAGATTCTAATAAATGTTCCTACGATGTACTTAAAGAGATTCTGGCTGATATTCTTGTAAAGCATAAGATGATGAAGTAGAGTTTCCAGCCCATTAGTAACCAAGACTTATGCTAATGGCTCATAGGAATAAACATCTTCAAATCAAATGCACTAGAGAAAATATCCAAGTGCCTTAAAAAAATTGTGCAGCTGAATGATAAATGACATTTTAATAAATGTTTTAATATTAGAGACACTGATGCCAGTGTTTATACAGAATAAGCTAAACAGCCAATATAAAATGCCCTTCAGGAATTCATGGCTCAATATGATAGGTTGGGTTGTAGTCAGATAGAATTTCTAGGATTTAATTTAATTACAGATAGATGAACTTTAGGGACCTGTGACATGTGAATTAGAAAATTTAATGAATCCATTTTTAAATGAACTTTATTTTTTATAGGAGTTTTTCTTTACTTACTGCAAAAAGTATTTTACAGTATATTATAGGGAATTTCAGGCAAAGAACAGGCACTGTCATGAGGAGAAAAAAAAATTTTTTTTTCTATGCCTGATTTTGACTCTATCTTTGATTTTTCCATGGTGACCTGTTTCCAAAGACAGGCAACTTGTAGCTTTCATAGTTACTTATACATCCTGCTTTCCTCATTTTCTAGATTATTTAACAATGCAAATCCTAATTTCCAGAAATGATAAAAACTACTAATGCTTAAAGCATTTAGAGGAATTTTTTTCAACATACAACTTTTGATATAGCATTGAAATATCATGTCTGAATTATCTCTAATTTTCAAATAGTGGGGGGTTTTGTTTATTTTAAAATATATTTAATGATTTTTTAATCTTGAAGATAGTCTAAATATTATTTAAATGAGACTTCTAGATAAAAATTATTTACTGTTTATAAAAAACACCTATGATCAGTGGCATAGAAAAAGCCAATATAATTGCTAGCAAATCTGTTTCCTCAGTGTGGTTGAATATTGTACAGGAAATATATACTTAGCTCTGGAAAGAAAACCAAATAAGCTCAAAGCCATGATAAACTCATCCATGAGGAACTGTTGCAAATTCTTCCCACTGAATTAGAAGAGGTAATCTGGAAAAAACAGTTTGTGATCAAATCCTTCAAGACTGTGTCACTCTGAGTACGCACTCAGGGCACAGAGTTTCCTTTTGCACAGGAAAGCCTCACAAACCTTCCCCAACCATGGTCTGTGCCAACAGAGCTCTGGTAAGCAATGTGAGCCTTGAGGAAAAAGAGCAGATGCTGAACATAGCTTAAACAGAGGAGGAATAAAACATGGGGTTTCCACCAAGTATACTTTGGAGTTTTCACTGAATTTTCAGTTCAGCTTCTTAATAAGACTTAGAATAACAGCAGTTCATGATGCATCTGAATATGGATTCTTCCATCATCTTTCCTCTCTCTTGCAGAGAGCATGAAGCTACAAGGCAAGTATCACAGAAGCATTAAGGCCACAAAGACCTCTCAAATATCACAGAATATTGGAATATATAAAAATCCCATAAGATGACAGCCTGAAAGGTAAATTATTCTCCCATTGTAATCCATTAATTGTGATTATTGGCCCTTCAAGCTGATACAGATCCTTATACTACAGGTTGTTACGTCTATGATTTTTTTTTTTTTTATGCTGAGGCCAAGCTTTGCTGACTCTTTTTCTCATGTGGAAAATACATATTTTGGACCATAATCAGTAGCAATCCATTGTCTTCAAGCTGACAATACAAAAAACATGAAAAATGAACTGTCACAAAGTTCTTTGCATGGTCAGTGATCCAAAAAATGCCAAAGATTTTCTGTAACTTTGACATATAGCAAATTATTCCTCCATGAATTCTTTGTGAATGTAGAATGAGAACATTTATGTAAAAAAAAAATTATGTCCTAAATCACTTGCAGATCTGTACCTTCCTGTCTCAATTAAAAATAAAAAAAAAGGAAACCTTGACATACCAGGTCCTAAGAAGACACTTTGTGACATAAACAGGCAAACTTTTGCCCCAAATGTGAGTCATGCTGATTACACCTGCAGTGTGAAATAACACCATTTGGAAGTTTTATGCATAATAAAAGTAGTAACAACAAACCAAATCATTTTACTGTCACCTCCCAAAAAAGGGACATTCAAATTTGCAGCATCTTATGTTTACTCAGCTTAGGGGTAGAATTTTGAAGCATGATGGGGACATGCGAGAAAAGGGCAAAGCCCCACCTGAGCAGTGGCCTGCATGACAATTCCCTTTGGCCCCTCACAAGTACTGAGCTCAGCTGGTGTTTTCTTTGTTAGAGGCAAAATGTTTCAGCGAGTTTGAACCTCTTGTAGAAGATCTGGGAGCGATGCAATATTATCACACAAAAGTTACTGTAAAGCTTAAGTCATCTCATAACAAGACCCCTGAGAAGCAGGAATGTAGTCCCAGGGGCACAATTCTGAATCTTTTTCCCAGGTTGTTGCAACACAGGAGCACAAGTTAAAAACTATTGTTTGCAATGGAATCTACAGCACTGTTACTGAAAACAAAGCACAATTAGGATGAATAAACAAAAAATATCTTTATAAGGAGACAATTAAATGTAACTGTAGGAACTACTGTTAAGAGAAGACCTAAATAAAGAACACAATTTTTGTCTGATGTCTATGAATCTTAAAGTGTCTTAACCAAAAGCTTTAGTTAAAAGTTTTATGCTCCATATAGTGGACTAGATAAGGAGATTTTGTAAAAAACTGTCACAAATTCACCTTTTTTGCTAAACTCAGTGGGTAGCAAAAATTAACTAGAAATGTTTCAAACTTAAATAACTTCCCACCGAAGATAACAAACAAAAAATAAATTTATATTATATCAAGAATCACTGAAACATGTGAAAGAATACAGAGAATAAAATATTAAGAGCTTCAGGAAAAAAAAATACCTGTGAAAACCTCCCCAAAGCAAAAGTCAAGCACAGTCTAATTTGCCAAACTACTGATGTTTGGAATGACTTGGCTTCATACATTTGCAAGGATTTTATGAAAAAAATACAGAATAATATATGTGACTATAAAGTATCTAACTGTCTTACATAGAGTAAATTCACATTGGATTGAAAGTGTGAACTCTTGGTTGCATCACCTGACCTGCAAAAATACTTTTACAGTTTTTGAAATGTAGGGGAAATCAGGTCAGCTGAAAGTGAAAAATATTTTTTTTAATAATCTGTTCATTCTGATCTCATTTTGAATACAATTATTTTAGGATCACTTCAATAAATATGATCTGAGGTTTAAGCATGAGATATGTTGACAAAAGAAGAAAGATTAAAATAAACATAAGAAGAGAGAAAACTGAGATTTACAAAAGCACACTAAAGCATATTTTTCAAACATACAAGGATACTGCATCCATTCAATACTAAAAAAAATTTAAAAGAGGCAAATTAAAAAAATCAAAAAAAAAGAAACGAAAAACCATCTTGGTTTACTACATTTTTAAAGGAAGAAAAAAAGAAAAAGTATGCAACAATCTTTCTCTTTTTAAAAAAAAAATAGGGGGTGGAAAGGAGGGAGAAAATAAAATAGCAGAAAAAAAGAGTTTGATTTATTTTTTGAGTAATACGTTTCCAAGGGGTCATACATAGACAGCTAAAAAAGATTTAATATGTATGTATGTTTATATATGTGTATACATAAAATAAAAAACCACACACATCTAAAAATATACATATAGATCCTTTTTAGAGTAGCAGGTGACATATCACCTTTACAATAATCTAGAATGTTTTAGATATAGAGCTATATTAATCTATAAGTGCATAAATATATATAGAGAGGTATATTTATTCACTCACAAACATGAATGTTGAAGGCTGAATAAGTGTATATATTCACCAAACTGTTGGAGTGGCTTTATTTTGACATTTACTCTATATTTTCAGTAGTTGGATTTCAGTTTAAAAAGCCAATGTAAAGATATTTCTGCCATTCAGAGAAGATCTAGACACAACACATGCATCTCATTTTCTGAAAAATACATACATACATACAATCCTTTTCTATGTCAGTGTAAACTATGATGGACATGCTGAAGATTAAATTACATATATATTTTAATTTATGTTTACATCACATATTCATTTATGTACACAATGTATACTTGAGAATTCCAACACACATAATCAAAGGTAGACACAAATATAACGCTGTATACTTTTACATATAACACATATATAACAAATATAACGCATGTATACTTTTCAATGTAAATCATATAACCCTTCTGTCCATAAACATGAGCATATTCAATCCCACTTGATACACAGAACTGCCTTTTCCACCTTAAAACAAATCACAGGGGAGGGGGAGATTATTGCTACCTAAAAGAGAGCTGCTTCCTAAAAAGGTACAATTCTTTGAAATGTTCAGATCAAACATCCCAACAGAGCACATGAACATCTGCATTTCCTTGGGGGAGAGATGAGGGCACTGTTTCAGTGCCTCTATTTTACAGACTGCTGCAGGAGATTGATAGGCAAGCAGTTTAGTCCCCCATGAAAGTCTGGCTGATTTAGATATACATATACCTTTACATCTCTTATCTTGTTGTTTTAATGAGTTCTTCTCTCTCCTGTCACTAAAAGGTCCACTGAAACCAGCCCTAAGCTGGTCACCACCATGCTTTCATTAACTCTCCCCCAAACACAAAACATGAGGTCTGTAGTTGTGGAAGGGGCTAACAGCGGGCCTGTCAGCTAAAGGAGCGAGAAGAAGCTGAGAAGTAAGAAGAAACTGATAAGGAGCTCTCTCCAAGGCTGTAACCAAAGAGACCGAGAGAAGAAAGATAGAAGAACTTTGCAGCTGGATAAAGCATTTTTAGAAAGTTAGTTAAGTCACTATAACTTCTCACCAATAGTATTATGTTGATTTATTGTGGCCAATAGTAAAGATAGAAGAAGCATAAACAATTGGAAAGTGTATAAAAATCAGCCATGTTCAACAATAAAGTGTTGCCAACTGAGACTGCTTGTGGTCTCTGCTTTATGTCGTGACCGCCTTGACAGCGACATGGAGTAGTCTGATCCATTTATACATTTTAAAGGGACCAAGGAAGGTGCAAAGATTTCATATCCTGTACTTTGCAATGGAGAGATCAAATTTCAGTAAGAAGAAACAATTCATGTGTTTTATATCCAGTACACACAAACACACACTGGAAACAGCCAGATGTTACAGCATTAACTTCCAGTGCTTTCCAGGTTGACAGAATTAAGTTTATTTCATGATCTAGATCACACAATTACTTATTGCAAAGGCTTGCTTTAGAATTAGGCTTTTAAGTTTTATTAATTAACTCCCAAGCCAAGTAGGGATGAAAAAAAGAGAATTTGGTGAACCTAATGATATTATCATTTTTCTTTACTCAGAGAAATTTCTTTTTCTTTTTTGAATCAATAGAACTATTTTCCAATTGCCAAAGCAATATTTTCAAAGACTTTTTTTTTTAATTATTGATCCTCCTGCTGCTCTAATTTTCCCTTCTTTCAAATGAAGTATTCTTCCTAATTAAGCTATCCTTAGGTATAGAAGGTTAGGAAATTATGTTTGTCAGGTGGGTTGTCCCAAGCTTTCAGTGCTCTGCTTTCAGTAAAGGAGTGTAAATAGCAAACACACTGACAGAAATTAAGAAGTTTAAGATTCAACAGAGGCTTGACTGGCAAGGATTAGACATAAGAATACAAATTTCTAGCTTTGAAAATAATTGCTAAGTAATGATTAAATGATACTAATTAATGATAATAATCAACTGATCAGTAGCAAAATAAATGTTACAACTGCCAATATACTATTGGGAAAGGAAATTAGTATGTAGAAGAAAACTTCCTTCTTCCCAGAGCTAAATGATTAAGGGTAATCTAAAGCATTGCTATTTCTGATCTCTACTTACATTACTATGAGGGCACTTGATGGCCTCAGGAGAACAAGAGGTTGGGCACTGCACTCCAGTCTCCATAACAAAAAGTATTTATACTGGTCAGAGTGTTTCTTTTTGTCTCTGCTTAGCTAGTCAGGAGCAACATGGACCTGTTGGATTGGGTGCAGATAAGGGCCACAAAGATTGTCAGAAGGCTGGATCACAACTGCTATGGGAAAAGGCTGGGAGAGTCAGAGTTGTCCAAGCTGCAAAGAGAAGGATCCAGGAAGACCTTATATTATTAATTGTTTAATTATTGCAAGGCCAGGGAGACCTTCCAATAATTATAGAGACCCTATAAGAAAAAATATTTGGGACAGACTCTTAAGCAGGGTCTGTTGCAATAGGACCAGATGTAATGTGTTTGATCCGAGAGTAGATTTAGAGAGGGAAGGATTTTTACAATGAGGAAGGTGAAACACAGGAAGAGTTTACACAGACAGGTGGTGGATACTCCACCCCTAAAAACTTTGAAGATGAGGTTGGAGTCAGCTCTGAGCAGCCTGACTTTGTGGAGGGATAGAATGTAAGAGAATAGTGCAGAAGGTAATCTCACACCTGAGGAATTGCAGCTGTACTAATCACCAAAGATTAGGAACAGGCCTGCCCTTAATAGGCCACAGCTGTGTCCAATAAGGAGATGAGTGCTACAAAAGAGTGGGTTGGCTGGTTGAGGTAAGAGCTGGAGTTTGTTGTCTGTGCTGTGAAAAAGAAGGAGTCAGTGCTGTGAGGAGATGCTCATGAGAAATCACCAAGAAGGTATGGGAGCTTTGCAATATGTTGATAATGTGGCTTGATGGAATATGTCTGGGTCATTGCAAGGAGATTAGACTACATGCCCTTTAAGGTCCCTTCCAACACAAACTATGATTCTATGACTACATGAGACTAAGTCTTCACCAACAACATGGCATTGAGAGTTATCCTTGCACTCATCTTCTCCATGTATTTTGCTGTAGCATGTGATCACTGTAATTCATGCCAGAATAATTGTTTGTGTGGTGACCTTATGATCCAGATCAAGGCATCACTCTAGTTTGAAAACTACTATAAAATATACCAACAAATTGGCTGAGCATGGATTGTTTCCCTGACTTTGTTTGTAACCCAGATGCACAAGTAGAGATGGTGCCATAGCATCAGTGAACCATCAAGAACACCTGAAGGTGGTTGTCATGGTTTAAATTCAGCCAGCAACTAAGCACCCCACAGCCACTCACTTACTGACCAACAGTGGGATGAGAGAGGAAATTGCAGGAGTAAAAGTGACGAAACTTGTGTGTTGAGACAAAGATAGTTTCACAGGTAAACCAAAAGCTGCATACACAAGCAAGTAAAAACAAGGGAATAATTCACTGCTTCTCAAGGGCAAGCAGGTGTTCAGCCCTCCCAGGAAAGCAGGGCTCCTTCACGTGTAATAGTTATACATGTTATACTTCAAGCTTCCCACTCATTGGGAATAGTTATACATGTTATACTTCAAGCTTCCCACTCATTCCTGCTTCTTCCCTCAGTTTTGTACGTTGAGCATGATGCCACACGCTATAGAATATCCCTTTGGTCAGCTGGTGTCAGCTATCCTGGCTGTGCTCCCTCTTGGGAAAGACAAATCTTAATGGTTAATGACTCAAACAATTGGCCATTTGCAAAAGCAGCAGTGCTTTGCTGAGGATGTGCAGGGTCACAGCCCGGGGCAGGGGGGGTGAGCACAAACCACCAACCATGGGGGCTACAAGCTGAATTTTGGGCCATAACTGGAAGAGACTGATAAGAAAATCCTGTGAGGTGAGATGTGCTGTTGTATCATGACAATGTCATCCTTTACACAACTGGCTCAGCTGTGAGAACTCCCCTTGGGGGAAGCACCAGGAGATTCACACGTAGACCTGAAAGTCTTCTCCTCTCTGGTGGGGCATAACTGGCTCAGCTACACTGACATGAGAAGGAGCTGCCATGACTTAGAAGGTGTCATAAACCATCAAAGACATCTGAAACACCCCCAGGCTCATTTCTAGAGCTTTCCACAAGAAGACTGGGCATGATGCACAGTGTTGCAGCAGATGGAGTAAACGCTCCCCACAGGGAAGGTACCTGGGTGTTTCTATGCATCTACATTACCCACTGAACTTTGTGGTTTGGGCCCCCATACCTGACAGATCAAGACTGTGACCATCACTTCAACAAATGGACATCAAAATTGCAACAAGCAAGTCTCACTGCTTACTGCATGAGTGGTAATATCATTCCTCTCTACTATTGCTCTACTCTTAACCTTTCTTTGTCTTTCTTTTCCTTATGAATTTTCTGAAGTATTATTTTATGCTTTTATATTGCTATATTTCTACAGATAATAACAAAAATAGCTGCATCTCCTTTCCATTGCAACCAGATTATTGTAAAATAAACCTTACATATTTTTTAAAAATTTTATTTTTTAAGTAATTATTTATTTAAACATATTTAAACATTTGTTGCAATAATGAGTGACATAGGGACCCCAGGCATGTGTAAAGGAGTGCTCTTTATTGCCAAAACCCGGGCCTTTTAAAGCAGTTAGCCACTTAACAGTTTACATAGTTTTAAGGCACAACAATAACAAAATAATTCAGTGTTGTTTCACTCTAATCTGCCCCAAGGCAAAGTCCAACCACTGGTCAGAAGCAGGTGTTCATGTAATTCTAATATCAGAAGTTAGAGAGTCTGAGTACTAGAAAGCTTAGAGAAATGCTGGTATCAGCCTTGCTGTTATCCTCTTGAGGTTTAGGGATGAGAGAATAAAAATTGCTAGTTACTGCACGAGGAAATGATTGGTGGTGAAAATTACTTGTGAAAATTAAAAGGAATGAGAAAAAGAAATTTAGCCATTTAAATGCTACAGTGGCATTTTTTTTATTTTATGCAATGCCCTTAAGAGCATAATTGAGATATATACTGACATAATTTATTTGATTTTTCAAATCCTGAGAAGAAACAGTATTCCTCATCCTATGAAGATTCACTGTGCAGAAGAATAGCAGAGTGTTTTGGGACGTGTGTCTCTTCCAATGCTGCTTTAGAGTATAGTCACAAACGTCCTCTGTCGCACTTCACTCTGAAATAACAGGTAAAAAAATTCTCATTTGAGAATAAACAGGAATGTTTATCCAGCAAGTTTCTACCAACTAAATACTGCTGTTAACATGTTTCTCACATTTACTCTTCCTTTCTTGAGCTTTAGCTACCTAGAGAATTTTCTAAATCTGGTAGTTTGAGTAAGGAGTCTTACAGGGTACTCATACCTACGGGGTTCTGTGCAGCTTACTTCCATTTGTATTTGCCAAAGCTGATCTTAATGTCCTAGCATTTGAGGCATCTTGTGCTTTTATAACTTCACTGAAAATTCTATTTACTGTGTTGAAAGTATTCTGACTATTTTGAATTTACCTTGATAACTATGCTTTTTCATATTTCTTACTCATTAAATTATTTTTACAAGACCCAAGGCTGATAAAAATATCTATGGGCGATTGCTCATACCAGAGCCACAGTCACAGAGGATGTGCAGAGGAAGGAGTTGGACAAGCTACAGTTTCTGCTTTCTGGAGGAAGCCTCTCTTATGAAGGCTGAGGCTGAATCGACAAATACTGATGTTTTCTCATCAGCCACACCTGTTTTTTTTGTAAAGAGGAACTTATTTTTTCCTAAGAGGAATTTAATCTTCAGTCCACCATAGGACACTTTTTTAAAATTCTAAATATATCTACAAAACAAAATTCATTTGAGACATGACTGATGAAATCCAACACATGCCTTGGTTTAATCTTGCCAATCATCTTATAGTCACAGTGTTTAACTGATTCTTATTACCCCCGATGCACATTTTATGTGACTGGAGGGGTGGTAGCAGGATAATTCCAGGTTTTTTCCTGAAATTATCAGTTTTCATGTATAATTCTTACTTATCTTGCAGGTTGCTGCTTACATGCCATATCTTGGACCACTGCTCAGTTCTCAGCAGTAGGTACAAGCATGTATGTCCACAATTTTTTTCCCCTAAACTTAACCATATCTTTTTGTGGATACTGTAAATAGAGGCAAGGGAGGAAAAATCCACCTACAAGACTTTATCAGAGGAAGACTAGAGAAGTATCTCAGCACACTGAAATGCAGTCACTCCTGCCTTCCAGCTCCCACTGAGATCTGAAATCAGTCAATGCTGCCAGAAATTGATATGGAGGGAAGCAGCAGTTCCCCCTGAGAGAGTGAATGGTGCAGCTCCCCCTCCCTGGGCTCAGCAGCAACAGGCAGGAGCTGCCTCTCGCAATAAATAACGAGCTGCTTCCCTGAATCCTGAACTCGGCAGGATCCAACAACTTCTGCCTCTCACTAAAGCTGGGAGTCTGCTGAGAGGGAGCCAACCCACCTCACCATGAATCTGTGGGGTGGGCAGGTGTGGTGGCAGAGCCTGCAGCAGCCTGAAGACCATTGTCATTAGCAGAAAGAGGGGCACGGAATGCATGGTCACAGGCACCACCAGTATCAGAGAGGAGGTGAAAGATTAAGCGGGAGAAAATATTCTTAAGAATTACTATGATAAAGAGGAAGAACAAATTAGGAAAATATCTGGGTCACACAAGCTTATTATAACAGAAAATCTTTCTAGACAGTTTGTCAACAACATTACTCCAGAAGAGCATTGCTGATTGTTGTAGGACATCACAGACCACTAATGATTTCTGAAACATTTAATTTGATTCCCCTTCCTGACTGTTATTGTCCCTCACTGACATTTAATTGACCCTGTTTTTTCATAACCAAATAATCTTCATTAGAAACAAAGTGAAAAGAGAAAGATATTACCAAAGATGCTCAAAGATAATACCAGGTGCTCAAAGAATCATTTGACTGATGCATGTAATTGCTATCATATTGTTTCAACTTTTTTTTTCCAAAAATATTTTATTGGGTTACATCTTTAAAAATACAATATTGCAGAGCATCAAAATGGTATTTTCAGATCTGCATAAGAGATTTGCATGCTAAGAGTAAAATAACCAGCAATCCCATTTTGTACATGTGGGTGTTCATATTTCCTACATACCTCTCAAACCTCATCTCAAATGTTTAAAGTGCAACTTTATTCTGAATATGAAGCACTAGGATAAAGCATATCTATATGCTTATATTTGCCTCCCAAGCATATTCATATGCAAAAATTTGCCTCCCAAGTCTCTCATTCTTAGCTGAGCTTCACATCAACTTGTCTATTCCTTTTTGTTTTCATTAAAAACAATCATGCCTAATTTATAGGCAAGGTAAAGACAATTCAAGAGAGAGTAAAACAGACCTACAAAGCAAGCAGATTAAAAAATTATACAGGTTTAGCATTTCATTATGAAATGTGCTGTTAAGTAGGGCCCAAAACATTAATAGTCTCTGAGGTTTTGTTTCCTTCGTGTCTGGCTTCAAAAGACTTAATGAGCCTAGAACCACATGTTTTAAAATTATCTACCTCTCCCAGACAAAGATCTTCAAGAAAATATGTTGGAAACCCAAAATATTGTGACACGTTTTCTCTATAATTCAGTACTACATGTTTAAATATGTAATACAGTAATTGCCTCAAGGATTACAAGAATAGCTACAAAAGTTGTTAACTGAGATTACCAGTCACCCCACAATATTCTTTTAATTTACAATTTCCTCATACTCCTCATGCCCCAAAGGACAGAGCTATTCCTTTCTCCTGGCATTCCGTTGTCACAAATCTAGAAGACAGGACCTCCTTTCCCTTTCCTTTTCCCCTTCCTTTTCCCTTCCCTTCCCTTCCTTCCCTTCCCTTCCCTTCCCTTCCCTTCCCTTCCCTTCCCTTCCCTTCCCTTCCCTTCCCTTCCCTTCCCTTCCCTTCCCTTCCTATACTGCAATAGTCTTGACCCTTCCTAGGTACCCAGATTTGAGAAAGGAACTGCAATATAGCAAGAAACTTATAAGTCAGATTTTCAAAACAGGTAAAATAGAGAACTACCCCTACATTAATAGAGCAGTACTTCAGAAAAAGCTTCAAGCTTAACTGTGCAAAAGATTTACTGTGTATTTTAGGAAGAACCATTATCGTCAGTGTCATGTGTTGCCATAGATTAATAAAGATTTCCTGGTATTTGCTAACCAATGATTTCCAACCACTGTCATCTAAAAATGTGACCCACCTGGAATTCTTTAACTGTCAAAAAAAACCTATGTCTGAACTGCCTAGGGTGGTGTTCTACTGTGACACCTTTATTTAAATAAATAAATATCTCTAGTAAAGACAGTTGGAGGCTGTGAATAGCTGCAATCAGCTAAATGCTTAGCTAGGTCTGCAAGACAGTTTTTTTTCTTTCCATTGTCTAAATACCTACAAGATGATCCTGAAGCTTAGTGCATCCCATAGTATTAATGAGGAATAATGATAACCCTATTTGGAATAAGAAATATTTCACTTTAAGCTCATACGCATAGTGGCCTGACCAGGCTAGGCTGATTTTCTGTAGCTGAGAGAAGAAAAAGGAAGGAATTACCTCAGATCATAGCTAGCACTCACTTCTTGTTGCATCAAGTCAAATGAAATCTTCAGTCTTGTTCTCACTGCCAGTCCTTCTCCCCTTTCCTGAACCAAAGCCTCTGCTGCCTTCCCTAGAGCTGCCTTGTGTCTCTTCTCCTTGCTCTTTTACTTTAGCATGAAAACTCTCAGCCAGAATCAACAGCAGATGTGAAGAATTAAGCACACTGCAAGGAACAGGAACAGCATTTGAACTATTGCTCATGCTTTATTCTTGCCTCTCCTGTACAAATGCTTTTGGCTCAGAAAAAAAAAGAAAAAAAGGGTTTTTTCTGGTTTACCAGCTAGTTGGCTGTAGAACTACAGTGCAAAAAAATCACACAATCTTTTCCCAATCAATTGAAATAGGTTTGACAAATTCCATGAGCAAACGTGCATTATGCCTGTTCAATGCATGTGCTTATTGCATAATTTAACATGAACATTCATTGCATTTTAAAGAATAGAAAATGGTGAGAAAAAACTTGGTGCCAAAAAAGGCTTTAATGGTAAAGTCATTGAAGCTATGCTGGTCAGCTGCCAGTAGACAGAGGAGAAAGCACTGTGATTACAGGCCAAGTTGATTTGAGAGAACTGATGGGAAGAGGGTGAGTAGTTTTGTATTTGAGTTTTCTAATCCCTCAAGTCTCTGTGTGTCTTACTCCATCCTCTTTCTACATAGAGTTCGAACCATATTGATTGATTCTTCTTTTATATGTGTTGGATCTCATTCAAAACTGAAAGTACTCCAAGGAAATGCTATTTGATCCTGTGGATTAAAGCATATTCTGATATAGGAGCTATATATATAACAGAACTGTTGTAGCTTCCATATTTTGTTGCCTGACAAAATCAGTCCTAAGGATACACTAAGCCTGGACAGGGCCTGTGCAATCCTCAGAACCATTTTGGAACTTCTGTAACAATTGTGAGAGAGAGCTATTTCCTCTTTTTACTGCTTTATATACTTTATACCCCATGTTTTGCTCTGCTTTTCCCCTCCTACTTCAAAATAATTTCCCTTGTTAAGAATTTGAAAATAGTGTTCATAAATACATCTATCAGTTTAAATAATAAACTTAATGATTAATGTGAGTTGTTGGACAGATTGGTTTTCTGTTATTCTGTTTTTTTTTCCGAGAACTAACTATAAGACAGCTGAAGTCTTTAATGTTTTTTTATTTTGATTTAATACTTCTTATAATGCTTTATAGTTATCTTAACTGCCAGTAAATTGCTCTTAGAACAAAAACATATAACAAAGAGAGTTATATGACAAAGAAGAAGATATATTTATGCACAGAAAAATAAGTAATGTGTCATCAATGTCTTACAAATAGCTTGCAGTATATTTAGACCGTATATTTAGAGAACTGATGTGCAAGAAATTCTTCACACATAATCTCCTTATACTTTATTAATTACAGTTTCTAAAAAATACCTTCTTACTTCTTGGGCTGAAGCAACACTGAAAATAAGAGTAATGAAAAAATTCAATCTTCACTAGAAGGATAAAAATGTCATCATGGTGTAGGAATCAAATGTATGTTTTCATGTGTTGTATTATGAGTGGTATTGCTATGGAAAAAGAATAATTGTGTATATTCTTCTGCAAGACATTTACATGAGTTCTACAAAGAATTCTTACTACAATACCCACACATGGTATGTATAAAATCAACATATATTATTTGAGCACTGCAAAATGGTCTGCTCTGGTATACTCAAAGAGTTCGATTCCTTTTGCTCACAAAAAAACTTAAGTTGAAAAGTAATAAAGGGATAATTTGATCACAGTGAATCAGTAGCTGAATGGCAAGGAAAGACTAGATATCAAAAGTTCTAGAGATCAAATCTTCATACTATAATGAAAAAAAACCATCTTTATACAAGTTCACTAGGGAACATCAGATAGCTAAATGAAATTTTGTGTGCAGAGTCATACAACAGGTGAATGCTAAGTAATCAAACATGCCACAAAATTCTAACTATACAAGTTTGTTTCCGTAGTGTGCAAAATATAGAAATAGGCCTTCTTTGTCAGGAGATTTAAGAATTCATAGATTGCAAGGAGGGTTTGAGTTAAGGGACCTTAAAGATCACCAAGTTCCAGCCCCCCTGCCATGGGAAGGGACACCTTCCACAGACCAGGCTGCTCAGAAGTCCCATCCAAACTGGCCTTGAACACCCCCAGGGATGGGACATCCAAAACCTCTCTAGGCAACCTGTTCCAATGTCTTGTCCCTCTCAGTGAAGAATATCTTTCTAACATCAAATAAAAACATTCTCTCAATTAAAACTTAAACAAGTTCCCCTTAGTTCTATCAATACATGGTGTTTTACACAGTCCATCTCCAGCTTTCTTGTACCTTTAGGTAGCTGCTGTAAGGTCTCCCCAGAGCCTTCTCTTCTCCAGCCTGAACAAACCCAACTCCCTCACACTGTCTTCATAAGGAGAGGTGCTCAACCTTTAGAAGACAATTCTGAACACCTTGATATGTGCTTACATTGTGATAAATTTGCTTGATGACTGTGGTGCATTGCATTTCAGAGACAAATACTCTTATACTCACCAGCCATGGTCCTGTGTAGCAATGGAAATGAAATATTGCTGTCACTGGAGGTACAAATGACAAAGAAAAATGCTCTGTACACCACTTCAGACCTATATCCATAACCAGTAGGCAACCTCTTTTTCGCAATCCTTCTAAAGCTACATGATTACTTCTCTTCTAGGCTTTGCTTTAATACATACCTGATGTCAAAAATGTTACTTAGGAGTTGGAATAATGCAGAAAAGCTTCAGTAGAAGCTTCAGTAGAATGTGAATTAAATGAGGACAGTTATAGCACTGACAAAAACTCGCCTGTTCGTAGCTTTTTACCTTAAAACATTTCTCTGCTCTTTTACTGTCTGTATGATCTCACTTCACTGGAAACATGGTGGAGAGAGGGAGGGAGGGGAGGCAGAAAGGGATGCTCTTTCTGAAAAGAAAGATTAAACTGGAAAGAGCTTATACTAAACTGAGAAACTGCGAAAAGGTACTCTGAAAATTTAGTTTCTATTGGAAAAGCAAATTAGGTGGACAGAATATTTCCCCACTCTGTCTTAAACTATATTCTTGAGAATGAGGCCCAAAAGATCACCAAAATATGATGCCCTTGGCACAAAGGAGATCATTCTTTTACCAGTATTTCCCCAGCCTGCAACAGCAACAGAGCTGCAGATCAGGCAGACTGGTTTATGGTTATTTCTTGCACTAGAAAAAAATAGTTTCCTGCTTCCATAAATATTTAAAATCAGCATATTTGTTATAATAAGGAAGGAAGAAATTAGAAAGTCTTCTTATAGACAACAAAGTGACAAAAAGTAATAGTAGTCAAGGAAAAGTTTTTAACTCCTGTTACTTTTAATGTCAGATAGAGATTAAAATACCTAAGACTGAAATATAACAGACCCTTACAAGGGTCTTTGGCAGAGACCACAGGAGCAGTCCCACTCACCCCTTCTTGCCTGGCTGGTTTCCCATAGCAGCATCTCCCTGAGTGGAGCAGGGCAGGCAGCAGCTGCCATAGCCCTTCCCTGCACCCCATGCTCCCCATTACTTCCCCACAGAGTAGTGCTGATTTCCTACTGCATAGTGTGTGTGTGGCCTTTGAACTGACAAAACTGAAAAATTCTGTATCTAGACTTCAAATCAGGCATACATATAAAAATCTGTCCACACTCCTGTAATATCCACGTTTTCTGCATCTGCATTTCTGAGAAGAAATTACCCTGGGAACAAGCTATCCACTTATTTCTGGTATTTTGACAAGCTTTTTCTCACATGCATTGATGATGAATGGTCTAGTCCCTCCATCGAGTATCAGAAGAGAAAAAGCATTTCTTCTGGAAGTACAAAAGCCAAGATAGCAATCATTCTGCCCAAGTCCTAAAGAAAAGGTTGGTAAATTTCCTCAATTAAAAGAAAATTGCCTTTTCTCACTGTCCTGAAGGCTACAGCTGACTCTCTTGTGTGCTGCTTTCTTTGTTCCTTAGCCCTGGAAGGCTCAGCCTTGGTGACTGCCAAGGTAACATCATCACCACTGGGGAAGTAGCAGGAGTGCTGCCCCACTTGAGAAGCAGCACTGCACCCAATCTCTTCCAGCCTCTCTGGTGCAGAATGAAAGCAAGCCATGTTCTGCAGGGTCCTTCCAAACCAGGACTCTGAGTGGGCTCCCATCCTGATGCTTTGTTCAGCCAACTGTGAACAGACTCTGAGCAGCCTCTCTCCCCTTCCTTCTTCTCCCTGGTTTTGGAAAACTCTGTTTGGTGTGTACTTCTGGGAAGTTTGAGCCAGGTCTTGTTTTATACCGGCAGCAATCCAAGGACATTTTTCCACGGAAATCATAAATTTATATGGTGTTTGTTTCAGCCCATATATTTTAGATTCTGGAAATAGTTGTCCATGGTTGAGATTTGCAAAATGTTTTCTAAGTTAATCTGAGCCACTTCCATCTGAAAGTGCTACACAATGTAGCTTCAAAGCTGAGCAGCACTTTTCATGAAGTAATAAAAAAAACCAAAACATAAAAAACCCCAAACCAACCATAAGAAGGGAAACAGGTAAGCAGTCCATATTGTACTCACACCAGCTTTAATTGCAACTCTGGACAAGGTACTATTATTGCTAGAAATAATACTCTGCTTTGTTTTATGTTGCTTTTATGTTTGAGTCCTGACCTTGACATCAAACACAGGTTTTTTGGGGTCTTGAGGAATTTTTTTTTTATTCATCCAGTCACACTGAAACTGTCAATTTATAATTTCTGCTACCAGGTTTCTAGTCTTGACAAAGGTTATTTTTATTCTTGGTTCTATATAGAAAGTGCTATTATTTCATATGATTAGTATTAGGATTTTAAAATGTCTTAAATTGTAGTTTTCTGGAACCATAACCACTGATGGAAAATCAGAATAAAATGTCAGAGTTTTAACAATGCTCTCCTTTACAAGTCTCCATCTCTTGACATTAAAATATTTAGCAGAGTCTGAATTATTCCTGCAGCTTGGAGAAAATTCAGCTTTTTGAACATGGAAATTAAAAATTTGTAGTGGAGAGAGACAGTAACTTAGAAAAATGTATCACAAATAATTTTAAGTAACAGCAACAAATGTAACTTTAGAAATTAGAAGAGTTTCATAACATCAATGGCCAGTTCATGAGTAAATTGGCCCTCTGTGGATTTGTTTACTGACCAGGAAAGAGATATGACAAAAATGATCTTTTCATGTCCTTTTAAAATGACAAAAATAAGATAATCTGCAGGTGGTCTTTTTTGATAAATCATTTTTAAGCTTAGTGGCTACCCTGTGTTGTGTTCTGACATCTTGACAAGAGAAAAAGTGCTTATAATGCTCCTACAGGGTTTGTTCTAAAGCCTTTCCCTACTGTTAAGCAGTAAATCAGTGACTGACAAGATTCCTAACCCACCACCTCCTGCCAGGGTGACATTAAATTTACACCTTTTACTGTAATCTCTTTCCAGCTACCTAATAAGGACAAGGGAAAAGTCACTTTTAGTATCCCAGTTCCAAACCTTGGGCAATTTCTTCATCAAACTGTACTGGTGGAATGTTAGAAGGTGCCCCACCTAAAAGAGTTGTGACAGCCTGTTAAAATAACTCTGCCTTATTCAAAGGTGGAAAAGGGCTTAAAATTTTTGACATATAAATTACTGTACAGCATATTATTCACTTTAGCATATCTGTAAAGGAGTACATCTGTACCTTTATACCACAGTGTCTATGCTTCTATCTCCCTAGAAATATATCAAATTAGGAGGTTTGCACTGTTTTGGGACTGATGTGGCTCCCTGCATGGTGGGAGTGTTACTCCCAATTTTATTGGAGTACTTTTATTCTGAGCATGGCCAGTTTATCCCTCCAGCCAGCTGGCCTTTGACATTGCTAAGGCATAAATAAGAAGCTGTGACCCTCTTGCTGGGATGATAAGCTTTTTGTTAACCTCTGGAAGCCACTGGTAAACACACTACTCCTTGGAATGTCTACAGCTCAGAGGGAAAGAGAAAAAAGGGAAGGGTAACCCTTGGAGTAGCTCAGTTGGCTGGAGCACAGTGCTAATAGTGCCAAGATTGTGGGTTCAGTCCCTGTACTGCTCATTTCAGGAGGTGGAATCAGTGTTCTTGTGCATCTCTTCCAAGTCAGAATACTGTGTAATATTTTCTACCTTGACAGCATGCCACAGTCATCCCACAAGAGGGATGAAAGGAGGCTTCCATCAGGACTTCCTGGACAGATGGTCTACTTCATAGTAACACAGCATCACAGAACAGCTCTTATGGGAAAGTACCCTTGGAGATTGCCTAGTCCAAATCTCCCTCTCAAAGCAGGATGAGCCAGACTAGGTTACCCAAGCCTGCAAGGATATTTCTAAGCAATGCTAAGACCACCCTGAGCCTCCTTGCCTATATGGTAAAAAGTCCTAGATATATCAGTCCTTCCTTGTATATCTCCTGATAACCATAACTGGACTTGCTCCAATAGGCCTGTATCTCTTGTGCTGTGGAACCCATCAACAGACCTGAGAACTCCAGCTGTGCCTTGCCAGCAAAAAGTTAGGGGGGAAGGATCACGTCCCTTGACCTGCTCCTTCTCATGCATCCTGGGATGCATTTGGCCTGATACAATATTGCTTTTACAGCTCGTGTTGAGCTTTCTGGCCACCAGAAGCCAGGTGATATTCTGCAAAGTTGTTTTGTAGCCAGTCAACCCCAGCATACAGTTGCTGCATGGGGTTGGTCCTTCTCAGTGGCAGGACTATACACTTCCCCTTGTTAAACTTCATGTGGCTCTTGTCGGCAGTCTTGTCATAAAGCCAAACCTAGTTTATGGGTCTGCAGAAAATTGTGGGTCTAGGCTAAGTACCCCTCACAGGTTTTGTGGGAAAAAATGAAAGAATATTTTTAAGAGTAAGCAGTGTCTCCTCTGCCTCCTTCTGTGTTACATTACAGAACCTTCTTTGAACTAGACGGGGGCAATGGTATCAGCTCTGCCAGCAAATGGATTTTGTCAGGCCAGCAAAGACAGCTTTTCAGCATACTTTTAAGAACAAAGGCACAAACAGCATATTTTTATTGCTTTTATTTAATGACACAGAATATAGATTCTTACACCTCAACAGACTCCAATTGGCTCTATCATAGCTCTGCTTTGATAAATTTGTCCTCAGCTAAGTATTGAAGGTCAAAAGTCTAGGTCCTCATAAATAACTCATAAAACTTTTATGGCATCATAAAAGAGAAGAGAAGAAGAATGAGGTGAATGTCTACTGTTTTAGCAGCTGTACAAATCCAGAAACTAAGTTAAGAAAATTCATTGCTTTAATTGTACAGCTAAACACTATAAGAAATAATATCCCTTATGGGCTGCGCCCTGTTTAGAGTCAGATTTTCTTAGACTGTCAGTCACAGAAGGAATAAAACCTTGGCCTTAAATCTAGTGATCTTAATTTGTTCCCAGAGAATCCAACAACAGTAACGTTAAAGTAAGTATTGGATTTTATTTCCTGTTTTCTCATGCCATGCTCAACAGATTAATATACAAGGACTGTTTTCCTTATAATTCTCAGTTGTGTCTAGGCTACAGATTTTCTGAGACAAAGTTGGAAGAACAAAACTCATATCTGTTGTGTTTTCTAGCAATTCTGTCCAAAGCCTATCTAATCCTTCTGTTTCCCACTAGAAAGAAAAAAGGAGAAAACTCATATCAAATCTCATTTAAAAAATAGTTTTTGAATATCTATACTGGTTAATTACATTGGTTATGGATCCAGCTGAAATTCCAAATCTTTCGGGGTTCATCGATTTATTTTTTAATTTTTGTTTCACCTTCTGGAAATGTTCTGATATATATACATCATGAATAATGATAACATTGACCTATACTTTGCATTTGAACATTAAAACTGTGAATGTAAATGTGTTTATGTGTGCACATGAGCATGAAGTTATTACATGCAATGTCACTTTGGAATTCAGCCAGATCTTAAATAAGATTTATATTTACTTCATTCAGGCTTAAGAAGACTTTTGTACATACATTTTACACATAAATATAATAGATATAGATGTGTGTAAATACACACACCCACAACCACACAGATACACACGCCCCTTAAACCTACCTAAACCTGTTCATATGCTATATGTAGTGTGCATATATATATATATAATTTTTACTTTTGTATATATTCAACATTTACAGATATAAAGAGAGAGAGAGAGAGAAGAAAAGAGAGAGGCAGAGAACTGAGTGAGTGAGAGAATGGAGAGAATTCTTCACGGGTCCCAAGTTTCCCAACCTTCTAAGTCTTTACAGGGTAACTTTGGTTTGGATGAGCAATATGTTGAACTATTTATTTTCCCCCCAGGACAACAGCAGGCCTTTGATGGATGTCTAAATCCTATTCTTCAGCAGCAGCAGCAGCAGCATCTGTGACACAAGATCTCTAGAGGAAGTGACTTTTGGAACTCACTCATACTTCTGTCCCTCTGTTCTTGCAATCCGATACTATATTGCATTTTATCTTCAGCTGCCATTCCCTCGTGATTTTCTTCCATTTTTTCCTTCATCTTCCAGCTTTCCATGTTCCTTTGTCCTTCTGCAGTATCCTTCCCCCATAAACATACAAACCACTTTTTTTTGTTGTTCTTTTTTTTCCACTTGGTTATGTACTCAAGAGCTTCAAAGGAAACTGAGCACAGCTATCAATTATGCTTGTTTCCCCATTTGAAAACAGAGGGCAGAGAAAACATGAGTGGAGGTCTCCCTCGAGACAGAACTATGCACCTGGATTATGAGCCTTAATGAGAATATATGAATGTAGCAAAGCATAAAAAGTCATATCATTGAGTGAAAAGCAGGGGTTCATGAGTTTAGAAAGTAGAGCATAGCATAATCTCACAAGTATTTCAGGTGATTGTTTTCTATTTTTTCATCCTACTCAGATTTTTTCTATAACCATGCAATCAAATCAAAGCAAGAAAAAGTGTTTCCTGATTTTTTTTGCCTTTTAAACTAAATAGTTTTCAACTTTGAAGATTTGAGGCTTTTGGAGTTTATTTATTTTCTCCAAAAACTATACCTCAGGGGGTCACAACCTTGAATATCTATATTAATTTCATTTTTCTTGTGGAATTCATGCTTCCACAACCCTGATAGTAATTTAACATATTTTTATGTAGTTCTAGTGGGGCTTGTTCTCTAGAGTTCAATCTTAGCCAACAGCTTGCTGTGATCCTAATGAAAATCTGTATCTGTCACACTGCAAAAATTGCCTAAAATGGTACTTCAAAAACTAATACTTCGGCTTGCAGAAAATATGCAAATAGACATCCTAAATGTAATATGCCATAATTTTAATGAAATCAGCTGCTCAGCACTTACATTTATGGAAATAAATACATATTAAAAATGTGTACTGGCTTGCTAGGCTAATTTGTGATGTTCTTTCTGCTGCACTCAGTCACTGAAAATTCATGTCTCAACTCTATGAGGTGGATCTGAACTTAATGAAATAAAGTGACAGTTCTTTGCATTTTAGGTTGTACAAACTTGATAGGAAAGTTTATTTCTGTATATGTCTGGATAGTATAAAAATAAACTGGAAAGGGAAATACTAGGTTAAGAAAAATTTCCTTCTGACCATTGATTAAATAAGTAATAACACTATATACATTTCCTTTTTTCATTAGTATCTATCAGACATGAAATTATTAATGACAAAAATTAAAGTAAAAAAATAGATCCTTATAAATATAAATCATATTAAAATATAAACAGTGGTATAAGTTCCTTAGTTAACCTGAAATTGAACAATACCAGTAATTTGACTTTTTTCTTAAAATTCAGCTTTAACTTGATTGACTCAAGTCAGAACCTACGTAAATATGAAACAAATACAAATGAATACTGCTTCTAAATTTAAAATATTAAAATCTATATAACAAAGCAAATATATGAAAGTCAAGGTACACAAACTGGGAAAACTAGAGCTGACTGAAAAAAATTTATTGGGGTGAATTTTCTCGCATCTTTGTGACCTACAATATAACACATAATCCAGTTCTGTCACTGCCAAGCTCTCTGGTAGGAATGCTCCTGAATTACTGTAAATAGCTTGCCATTCCCAATGGAGACAGGTGCAAAATTCAGTCTAAAATGCAGGCTTATGCTTCTTATCCTACAAGAATTGAGTATCGTACATGGCTATACTTACTGAACAATAATAGCTTTTTCTTCCTCTGAAGCATTATAAAAATTATATTCTTAGTGAATTTTGAAATAACAAAGAAAGGGTACATTCTGTTCATTTGAGACTCAGAGATAATTTAAATACCAAATACAAAAATATCTCATATTGCTCTTATTATTATTTGTTTAATTGTTTTTAACATTAAGAATATTTATTCATGGTCTGACTTATCTTTATGCTAAGTACTGTGTAAATACAAGTCATAAACAGTCCTTGCTCAAAAATATTATTTTCATGGCAGTGAGACTGAGGAGAAAAAAAACAGAATTGTGATTGAACATCGAGATCAGGGGCCTCAGTGATTCAGAAGCCAACACCTGACAAGTTTCTTGTAAGTGTCGCAGCAAAGGTATTTGTTGGAGTTTTGTAAAATCTAATTTCTACTGCATGGCAAATGTATATGGGAATATTTCCTTAAACATGCAGGACAGCCTGGAAGGAACTATACATATGTTTATTCTAAAATGTCTTTAAGTAAACAATAGGAAGTTACAGCAGTGGCCATATGTGGCTGTCAGTCTGAACAGTAAATGAGAGATGGAAAACAGTGAGAAAGATAAGTGGCATAAACTTGATTTCATATGAAAGGTGTAGTTATTCAATGGATGAATAATTATGAATCATAGAGTCAAAGTTACAGTCTGGGGAAACGAACCTGGAATGCTATTTTCATATGGACTCTAAGTGGGGATAGTTTGCCTTTGGTAGGATCTAAAGGAATGAAATTACAAAGCTGAAGAGAAAAAGGAAAAAGGAGACAAGATTGATTTCAGCTAATTTTAGACTTCTGCAGCATGAATATTTACATAGGAGCTAGTCCTCCAAAATACAGGAACTTTTGGGAAAAAAATGTAAAAAAATTGATTGGATGACTATTTTAGCAAAATTTCCACTCTATAACAGCTATTTTTCAACACTGTATAAGGAGAAATCCAAAGAAAATAGCATAGATGCAAATGTCTCTACTGCAGATAGGTGATTGAAATTAGTTAAATAGCATCCAAAGGGATTATATTACAGGTAGTAGAGATTAATGGAACAGTGTGTATTAAAGGTAGTGTATTAAATGTAGTTACTAAAGGAAGACACAATATTTAAATATAACCTATACCTGAGGACCTAGAGAGGATATCTGAGTCAGGTGTTTTGAATAACACATACAGACACTTCCCCTATATGGTTTAGACATTAAGAAAGGAAGAACAAAAGCACTTTCAATTTTCCTTAAAAGATTTGTTTAGTTGAGGTGACTAGATAATCACCAGGTAATACTGGAAAAACACATCAGAATTTTGCCTTAGACAGAAAGAAATTGCTCTGCTGTGAAGTGGCAGATTGGTGTATTCTGGTTGAATCAGTATGGATAAGATTAACCATATTTGGAAGATGAAGAAGAAAGGACCACTGGCAGATACATGAAACATACACAGGGAGGAGAATAAGGCACAAAGAGGCATTCTCTAAAGGACATGGCAACTGAGGCTTAGAAGAGGACAGAGTCACCAGGAGGACACTTTTAAGAAAACAAGCATGGCAATGTTGAAGATGGATGACTGTTGGTGGCAGTCAGAGCAGGGAGTGAGATTGATTCTGGTATTTGCCATTGGAAGTGAAAAAGGTGATAGGGCTTTTATACACTGCAGCTTACAGCAGCCACACATGAACAGGTTTCTGATTGAAATGAGAATTAAATTAGCTTTGCACTAAAAAAAACCCTCAAAGGAAATGGATAAGAAGACTGGTGGAAATGCAAGTGTGTGCTTGAACATTTTTTTTCTCTTTACAAGAATGGAGTAATATAGAACTTGTTTGTAATGTGAGACAAGAAGCAGAGGTCAAAATGCTCAAAAATGTCACCATGTGAAGTAAGGAGATGGTATGAGACACTTTAGGCCAGTTTGTGGAGGAGAGGAGAACAGAAGGTTCCTCACCCTCAATGCTGGAGAAATATGAGAGGATGAAAAGAAAAAAAAAAAAAGAGAACAGACTTACAGACTAACACTTTATCTCCTTTCTCTCAATAGAAATTGGCAAGGTCCTCTGAGGAGAGAAAAAATAGGGGCAGAAGGATGTTGTGACGAATGAGTTGAAGAAAATAGAAGCTGTGATTTTAGATATGGAAATCAATTAATTTGGAGAAGCTGATTTATTTCAGAAAGGAAATGTTAGTATGTCGCAGACATCTTTTCACTAAAAATCCTTTCTTTAGGATTTTTCCTTCTGAGAAGCTAAGAGGCCTCAGGGCCAGAAGGTAAACAATGGTTATTTTCTGCTGTGGAATGCAACAGGACCACCTGTGATTGGCCCATCTGGATGTTTATAACTAATGGCCAATCAAGGACCAAGCTATCTCGGACACAGTCCGAGAGAGCTGCCTTTGTTATCATTCTTTTCTATTCTTAACTTAGCTAGCTTCTGAGAAAAACCTGTCCTTCTTTTTCTTTTCAGTATAGTTATAATGTAATATATATATATATCATAAAATAATAAATCAAGCCTTCTGATCATAGAGTCAACATTCTTGTCTCTTCCCTCATCCAAGAACCCCTGTGAACACAGTCACATTAGTACTGACGGAAGATGTAACAAAGGTGTAAGGAGGCAAGCCTCCAACTAGAATTTCTTCCAGCAATTTTCATTCCATCAGTGGAGAAACTAGATTCTGATGGTTTTGCTGAGTGAATAGCTCCTTAAGGCATTTGGGCAGGATGATGGGCCATCAAAAATTTTGGGTCCATCTGGCTGCATGTTCTTCACAAATGAATACAACAAAGCCATCTAATGGCCTGTGAATATAAAAAGGATTGTTGTATGGTTCAGGGTTTTGTTACTTTTTTTGTTGGATTTTTTTTCTAATCCTCAGTTATATTAGAAGTCAGTTGGTCCTTCTTCATGTAGAATTTTCTCTATTTGTCGTGGTTTTAAAACCTTTTTTTTTCCTTCTCACTTTACTCTCTAGAACCTCCCTGAGCTGAGCATGGGTATCTTCTCCCTCCCTGCTGGATCCAGTTTCACCTCATTCAGAGCATAGTAACCAGGGTGTCCTTGTTTAAACCCAGATATCAACTGCTTAGTTGCAGTTCACCCACTTCCCCCCATCTTCCCCTTCCCCTCCCTGTTGGGATGGGGAAGAGGATCAGAAGAGCAAAACTGGGAAAACTCCTGGGTTAAGATAAAGACAGTTTAACAGGTAAAGCAAAATCTGCATGTGCAAGCAAAGCAGAACAAGGAATTTATTCACCACTTCCCGTGGGTGAATGGGAAGGCAGGTGTTCAGCTCTTCCTGGGAAAACAGAGCTCCATCACATCTAATGATTACTTGGGAAGACAAATGCTATCACTCTTAGTGTCCCCCTACTTCCTTCTTCTTCCCCATCCTCATTTGCTGAGTGTGATTCATATGGTGTGGAATATCTTTTTGGCCAGTTCAGATCAGCTGTCCTGGCTGTGCTCCCTCCCAGCTTCTTGTGCACCTTTTTGTTGGCAGAGCATGGGAAACTTAAAAGTCCTTGACTTAGGGCAAGCACTACTGAGCAACAAAAAAAACACCAATGTGTTATCAACATTATTCTCCAACTACATCCCAAATCAGAGCATTGAAGCAGCTACTCAGAAAAAATTAACTCTATCTCAGGAAAAAACAGCACAGAGGTTAAGGAAAACAGCAGACCTTTTTGCATAGTCACAAGCTTTTAACAAAACCCAATATGCTACAGAGTATCTGTGAGCAAACAAATCAGACAGTTATGCCATGCATTACATTGAAGAATGGGAAAGAAAGGCAAAGAGCTGGTACAGATGGAAGAGACACATGGAACAACTTTGCTGAGGCGAGAGAGTCTGGGAGGAGAAGAATTCATCAAGCCTCACAACAAACAAACAAGAAGACATCAGTCATCAACTGAAAGTCACTAAAGAGTCCAGCTACAGAGCACTGCAACAGATCTGGGCAGTGAAGCCAGGTGATGGTCATACAAGAGGGTATCAGCAATACAAGAATAACAGATGTCCCAAAGCTGATGTCTTTTTTTGCATATGAAGTAAGAAACTTTACTTGCAAGCAGAGTATAGATATCAGAGGAGATATCACTTCATCAGATATCATTAACAAGAAATATGAACTGTTGTTATTAATATTAACGAAGAGAACTCTATTAGGAATTACTTGTAAAGGAAGCAAAGTGAGACAGTCTCATGAGGCCCACTGTGAACATGCGCAATAAAAAAAAAAGTGAAGAAGAAAAATAAGGAAGTGAGAAGATAGAAGGGTTGAAAACATCAGTTTGTGGTCTCCCAGACCACATACGGGGGCTGCCAAACAGAGACTGCTAAGCTGTTCCCATATCACCTCTAAGGGTGGACTGAGGGACCATCAGATGGTTTGGATGGGTGCACTGGTCACTGGATAGAAAACTGTCAGGATGGCTGAGTGTAGAAAGTGATGGTGTGTGGAGTTACATCCCGTTGGTGACCAATCACTAGTGAGGTTCCTCAGGACTCAGTAGTGGTCCCAGTCCTGTATAATATCTTTATTGATGATCAGGACCAGGTGATTGATTGAGTGTACCCTCAGTCAACTTGCAGATGACACCAATCTGGGCAGTAGTGTTGATCTGCTCGAGGGTAGGGAAGCTCTGCAGCAGGATCTGACAGGCTCCATCAATGGGTTAAAACCAATTGCATGAGTTTTAACAAGGTGAAGAATTCTGCACTTGGTTCACAACAACCCCATGTGATGATACAAGCTGGGGGAAGAGTGTCTGTAAAACTGCTTGGTGGAAAAAGATCTGAGGGTGTTAGTCAACAGTCATCTGGACATGAGCCAACAGTGTGCCCAGATAGCCAAGAAACACCCTAGTTTGCATCAAAAGTGATGTGGTCAGCAGAACCAGAGAAACAATTTTCCCTCTGTACTGGTGAGGGTACACATAAAATCCTGTGTTCAGTTCTGGGTCCCTCCTTGCAAGACAGACACTGAGGTACTGGACCATGTTCAGAGAGGGGCAGCAAAGCTGGTGAGGGATTTGAAGCACAAGTCTTAGGAGGAGCAGCTGAAGGAGATGGGTTTGCTTAGCCTAGAGAAAAGGAGCCTCAGGGCTCCATTATGACTCTCTACAATTATCTGAGAAGATGTTGAAGGTCAGTCTCTTCTCCCAGGTATCAAGTGACAGGATGAGAGGAAATGGCCTCAAATTGAACCAGGGGAGACTTAGATTAGATATTAAGAAAATATTCTCCAGTGAAAGAGTAGCATTGGAATAGACTGCCCAGTGAAGTGGTGGAATCCCCAGCCCTGAAAGCATTTAAAAGGCATGTAGCTATAGCCCTCTGTAATACAATCAGTGGTGAGCATGGTGGTCCTGGGTTAATGGTTGGACTTGATCTTAGAGGTCTTTTCCAACCTTAATGATTCTATGAGTCTGTAGATCTGTGATTTGTTATTCTGGTGAGGAGACAGATCAGGACCAACTGAAAAACCTACAGCAGCTTGAAAGTCAGTTTTTAAGATGGCCAAGCCAATGTCTTTGTGGTAGTGGCAAAAGAAATAACAAGGCCATAAACTAGGCTAGGAACATTCCCATTAGAGGGGAGGAAGACTTCTAGGAAGACTTCTCCAGAAAGGTTGTTCATCACTGTCACATGTTACCCAGAAAGGCATAAGAGGGAAATTTCTGTCCTTGTATTTCTTCCAAGGACCTAACCAAAACAAATGAAATATATAAAATATAACCAAAACACATGACCTCATGGAGATACAGTCCCACCTAAAGCAGGAACTCTGGGCTTGACAACCTACAGTGGCTCCTTCCAGCCAAGACTTCTATGAAATAATATTTCCTCAAATTGAAGAAATTAAGCCCCCTATACTTTAGTCTGCTGAGATGGATGGCAGATGCATCCTCACAACTCTGTGAGAGCTAGCTGTAGAAAATTATTTATTACAATGGCTGCACTCTCTCTTAGGATTGTACCAGAAATGACAAAAGAAGGTGAAGAGAGGTGTAAAATGCGTCATACAGGTATGTAAGGGAAGAGGCAGTAGAATGTAAGGAAAGTGTGGAATGCATGGAGAGATGTGATAGATGTCCCTGGGTATGGTTGCAGAAGGGAGGGACAATCCAACGAAAATAAATCAATTTGATTTTATTTCTTAGCCCTTTGGTTCTCAAAACTGGCCATTATTGCTTCTTTCTTTCCAAAATGAAGTGCAGTCTATCTTTTTCCTTTATGATTGTGCAGCTCAAACAACATGGGGAATTTGTTCTTCTGTTTCCTCACTGGAACTTACTTGATGTAAACAATAACCATAATTGTCATTTAGTATAATGATCACAGCCAGTAATTTCTAAATAATTAATAACACTTTGTTTCTTAGTTTTTAATATTAAAGACAAGTGCAGATAGTACATAATGTTTCCTTTACTCCAAGGAAGAAACTCCTTGATGGGGAAATAGACAACAGTCTGAGATTTCATTCAATTTCCTCACTGAGGATGAAAGGATGAAAAGAAGAAACTATACTGAGCATATGGTACAATACTGCGCAGTGAAAAATAATGCATTTATTCTTACAAAGGTAGAATTTTTAGGGGACTAGTTCTTCACCACATACTTGGTACAATGGGATACAAATAAAATGAAGATCCTACCACTACTGATTTGGGGAAAGGCCACAGAATCAAGTTATGCATAGACAAACAACTCAAAGGTGAGACACATTGCTGTGTTGTTTATGATTTCAGTTTCTCTGGAAGCGGAATGCACTACCACACAGGAATCAGATTCTAAGTTTCTATTTTGCACCTGTCCCACCACATGCTGATTCTGCAAAACCTCACTCACAAATGTTTGTTCTGATTTTATAGGCAGCTTTTTAAGATCAGTGGAACTATTTGAGTTACAATAATTTATATGAATAGGTGTTTGCAAGGTCAATTCCAAATCACAAGGGGTAGCATCCCAAAATATCTTCCACCCTCTCTGCAAAATAGAAAAGGATTCAGGTTAGATTTCGATGTTAGAACCAATAGGATTATATCTACACTAGCAAACTAAACAGAGCCTAGGGCTTTCTTTGACACTGAAGCCAACTGGCACATCCTTACTATTAAGCTCTCTTGCCATCAAAAACAAGCTAACAACATTCAAACTGCCTGTTGGGAATGATTCCCACTCTGTGCTAATTTCCAATGCATGCCTGAGAATTATTTTCAAGCACACTAGTTGGAAGAGAGTGATATTGTGTCAGAGACTGTAGTATCATTTTAAGAATATGAATGATCATTTTTTCAGTGTCTCTGCCTATGCTCTGACATGAATCTACCAGCATAAATAAAAGGCTCACAGGCATTTAATAACTGGGCAAAAGTGGATTTGAGTTATTGATCTTCAATCTTATCTCACAAATGTTCTCCTGTTCCCCCCATCCCCTTCTTCCCAAACATCCCTGTAACTGCTAGCATCTAAAGTTGCCATATGTTCATGTTTGACATTTAAGTTGTTAAATCTCTGGAATGCATATAAAATACAGTCCATCTCTCCTGCCTCCATCCACTGAAATCCAGGAATTAGGGATTTCCTTATGAAAGCCATCTGCATGGATATTAGCAAGATAGAGGTTTCTAAAAATCTACATTTTTTTACTAGATCACCAAAGGATGTGGCTGTGTTACAACCTTTTTTTCTTTGGGAAATGGACTGGATTCAGTTCTTACTTCAGATGGAGGTAATTCAAATCTACTTCATCCACCTCCCAGAAGATTTCCCTAGTTGCTGAGATACAGTATTCTGGAAGAGAAAGACACTTTCTATGTTTCCCATTGAACTTGTGCTACTTTGCAGCAAGAAATGCAAGATTTAATAGACTGGAGTCATGTCACAAGAGAAAACCCACAGGTTAATTAGGACTGGAAGGGATGAGATCTCTCTCTGCTCCAGATACTGTTTAGATGGTGTATCTGATGTAAAATGCATGTCATTGCAGGGCTCAGATACTCTGAATTTTGTAAGAGGAAATGGATGAGAGGCCCATTATAAAATAAGCATCATTGCAGTTACATTCTGAGAGAAACCAGAAGTGCTGATTTGATCAGCTCTGTTCTGATCATCCCTCTATATGGAATAACAATTTCACAAGTGTGGCAAAGGCCAGTCTTATTTTCTTTTCCTCTTGGGAGAGCTGTGAAAAGACAGCTGAAGCAAAATTTGCTAAACAATGCTAATTTGAAAAATCCTGCATCAGTCAGTCAGGCATGGTTTCATTGGTTGGTGACATTTTGTTAGGGGGTCTTATTATTTCCCCCCCCAAAAAAAAACCCAAAAAAAAGGGGGTGAATTTAGAGAAATTATGTAACAGGGTAAGAAGTCTAACAAGGCCAGGAACTGCCTTTAGCACTGATGTTAGCTGACTTGAAATGCCCTATGTCCTAACTGTTAAATTTTCCTGTCTTCTAGAACACTGCAGCTGCTTCCAAACTCCCTTCTAGGAGCAGCCAGTGGGCTGTCCTAACTCCTGTACTGTGCCCAAACACTGCCTGGAGAAGTGATGTGGGCCAAAGGGTTGCTGGGGACAGTTCTGGCTATCTACCTCTGTAAATGGTCAAAATTGAATGGCAGAGATGGCTTCCTGGCATGAACTAATAAACAGCTCTTCCATTAACAAGAATGCAGACATAGCTATTGATTCAAATGCTCCTTTCTTCCCTTTTCCCAGGGAAATCTGAATCAACACGGTTGAGAATTGATCCTGGCCCTTCAATGGGTTTCAAATGAGTGGAAATCTAATCCCACTGGCAGATGAATTGAACTCACTTTACAGAGACTCCTACAAAGTTGCAAAGATCTCCCCATGAGTTCTTCCTCATCCAGGAAGACAAGACATCATTTTGAGTTATTCAAAGGGCATTGTGAGGATTTATTTCTTAAATTCTGCTTGAGGAAAAGCTCGTTGCCTTGCCTGGTTAGTCATTCAGATTATGAAGTCCTGATTGATGAAACTGGGAATACTGGAACATTTGATATCTAGAATATCAGCCTAGAGAGCCTTTTATGGAGTATCCAGAGATCCACAGGAAAGCAATCCCAGAAGGCCCCTGACAGCCATTCTGTGACTTGAATAGGGATTTTTTCTAAACCGTCCATGCCATTTAAATCTCTATGTCTGATACCATATATTATCATCCCAGCCCCCTCAAGAGCCATCAAAATTTTACTTGTCTCTTTCCCCAGTTTCTATTCCTTTTTTATGCAATTTCTCTGCCCTTCTTTTTTAGTGAACTATAAGTAAGACACACTTTTCAGGACACAGCCAGGATAAAATCTGTGGCCATCAAGATTGCATGTATGGTTGTCCCTTTACTGTGTCTCAGGTGATCCACAGCACCCATTCTGTGGAGAGCTTGTTTATGAGACTTGTGTAGAAAAGGAGCTGTAACCTTACATTCTGAGACATCCCTGCCCAGCACAGCATTTTCTTCTTTACCCAGGCCTCCAAATAAGCTAAAGAAAACTTTCCCAGAAATTATAAGTTATTTATAAGATATAAGTGCAAGGGTCCTTTCCCAGGACCCTTATAAGTATTCCATCTGAGTGCTCAAGGGCATATGACAGCCAAAATCCCTCATAAACACGCACCATACAAAAGTCTCAACCAATGTGATTTTGCCTAAACCAAAAAATAATGCATAGGTAAAACACTAATTTACATATAAAATTTTCACCAACTCTTTCCTTAAATTCTAAGCTGATTTGTTTAGTGTAGAGAGTCAGGTAGTCATAACTTATTACCTCCATTGTTACATAGGTTGACTCATCTTCACAACATGTCACTGACACCGCTATGCACCTTTACAAGACTAATATGTTTTAGTTGACTGTTCTTGCAGTCAAGTCAGGCTGTTCTTCTGAAAGCACTGTATGGTTCTATCATCTTCACTTCTGTCAAAACTTGCCATTATTTCATTTAGGTACATTCTTTGATGCCCATCTTACCCCAGAAAAATTTATTTTCTGCCAACAAATTTGTTCAAAATGGTAATTTTTCCGAGTGCAAATATTGCTCACACAGTTGGATGAGGGCTATGATAAACCACTCTGTTACCATCCTTCATCTGTGATGCAGGTGTCACAATACTGACAGGTGCAGCAGCTTCAATATGCATTAATATTTTGTGATATGAGTATTCCCCCAAAAAATTTAGGAATTTTGTGCACCAAACTGTCAAATACAGGTGCCCCTCATTTCAGTTCTATTCTCATACTAGAATATATTTCTTCATTTGGAAAAATACTTTCTCTCAGGACCATAAAATGTGAATGAGAACTCCCAAATAAAAAGACTGTCAGGAATTCCTTTTGTGGGTAACTCTTGCTATGTTTCTGTTCTAAAGACTGCCTTTTATTTTTATAGATTAAAACACACGGTTGATAATGAAATAGAAAATTAAGTGGAAAACAAATACTTCTCCATGGACTCGGGTTTTTAAAGAGTAACTGAAATTGTCCATCTTGTGTAATAATTTCAGTGTGGTCA
Source organism: Molothrus ater (assembly GCF_012460135.2). Lineage (NCBI taxonomy): Eukaryota > Metazoa > Chordata > Aves > Passeriformes > Icteridae > Molothrus > Molothrus ater. The sequence continues at coordinate 101,995,931 of NC_050480.2, read as the reverse complement.
ATTTACTCTGTAGTTCCACTAGTCTGGTGGCATGCTAACAGCAAGCCACAAAAGTGCCCCAATATCCTCCATGCTATTTCCCAGAAATTCTTACAGGGAAGGATCACGGGAATTGATGAAATCATGTAAGGCAAACCATTAACTGAAAAAAGTTAACTACATGCTATATGCTGACTTTATGCTTTCTTATTAATACCTTAACGAACAGAGAAGAAAGCAAACTGTGGATATTGAGCTCTAATCCTAGTGCAGAAGATATATTCACATGGTGTTACAAAGTCTGAAAAACTTCTGGATAATGACAATCTCAACTTTTCTTTTTATTTTTGTCAGGTTTTCACACTTAACTGCCCACAATGAATAGGGTTTCCTGAGTACCAAAGTAATTGGGTATCAAATGAACAACCTTAATTGTTGCTAATAACTGAAAGGATAGCTTTTGGCCCTTCCAGCAATTTGTAATGAAGGAAGAAGAAACCTAAAACTCAGAATAACTTTTCAGCAATTTCTCAGTCAGACAGAATGGTTAAGAATGTATATCAATCCCTTCCTCCATTATTCATTAATGTCTATTTAGAGCTCAGCATTTCTCCTTAAACATTTTCCTTTGTCCTCACTGCTGATCAAAATTTGGAAGGTTTCAGAGGAAAGAGCCTTCAGGAAAAAAAAATTAGAAAAGGAAAGCTTAGCAAGATCTCCCAATAGGAAATTACCTTTCATGTGTGTGTGACTGTGTTTAGGCGTGAGAGAAGGAAGCCTAAGAGGGGCTAGTGATGGTCAATAAGAGGAACTGATGGCTGATGGGCAGATAGCAGAGCAAGAGGATATGTACTCATCAGCATCCAACAATCTAGAGGAAAAACAAGCCCTTTGTCAGTGGTAGATCTGACACTTGACTTGGTGTATGGCTAAACACAGTGCAATGACCACAGAACTGGTGCAGTCAGCACTTAATACCCTGCAGCTGTGGAAACAGTAAATTGATACCCTTGGCTCTTGTGGGACTGAGTAACATTGCTGTAACTGTTGTACTTCCAGTGAAGCTCAGCAATAACAAAGAAAGGGTGTTCAAGACCATTTCCTGTCATCCAGCAGAACCAAGACCTTTTTCCTTCTCTTGTCTCTTCTCTTCTCTTCTCTTCTCTTCTCTTCTCTTCTCTTCTCTTCTCTTCTCTTCTCTTCTCTTCTCTTCTCTTCTCTTCTCTTCTCTTCTCTTCTCTTCTCTTCTCTTCTCTTCTCTTCTCTTCCTTCATGTTAAATATCTTCACAGTAACTTTTTTGGGAGTGCAATTGCACACTGATCAGTCACACTCCATAAACTGTCCTTGACAAAATTATGAAGCATAAATCAAAGATATGGTAAATCTAACTCTGTGCACGTCTGCATGTTTAACATATAAAGTGTCTGATCAGTGTGAATTGTCTAGTGAAAATAAAATTATAAGAAAATTGCTGTCTCTTGATCAGCTGTGGATCTGCATAACATGTTTGTATCATATTATTTGAATTCATTTCAGATTTATTGAAAGTTTCATTTTTATAAAATCAGCCTTTAGTTACAACTAGGGTCTTTTTTACATCAAGTAAGCTTAACATTTTATTTCTCAATAAAAAGATCAAAAATGTTCTGCTCCAGAAATATTGAAGCATATGTTGTCTAAATGTTTCTAAACCCCTGAGAGTTAAGTCCTTCTCTAAAGGATTTTTAACTGTTACAGCAAATATAAAAAAATCAGACTTAGGAAAAGTGAATTAAGTCCAACCAATTTTCAGGGTTGGTTTCCATATTTTTTTATAAGTTCAGCTTACTGTTGCCCT